>NW_024871037.1:1215000-1785000 GCF_019054845.1 Dipodomys spectabilis
TACATTTATGGCTTTTATTGTATACTATTAAGGATGACACAGATGTCTTTTCAAGTTTTCTTTGACCTCGAAACTTTAAATATAGACATTTATTTTTAGTATATAACAGTTATCAAAGGTTAACTGGTAATAATAGTTTTCATGAAGTATCTTAGAAAGGGGAAAAGTAAGCTCAGCATGATAGTGCACATCCCAACAATCAGGAAGCTGATATAGGAGCAACACAAGTAAGACTGAGCCAGGTGCTGGTAGCTCATACCTATAATCCTAGTTGCTTAGGAGGCTGAGATCCAAGGATTGGGGTTCAAAGCCAGCCTTGGCAGAAAAGTCTCAGTGAGACTTTTAATTAACCACTCAAAAATCGGAGGTGAAGTTGTGGCTCAAAGTGGTAGAGTGCTAGCTGTGAGCAAAAGAAGCTCAGGGGCAGCGTCCAGGCCCTGAGTTCAAGCCCCACGACTGACAGAAAAAAACCAATTCCCCCCCACCCCCCCAAAAAAAAGAAAAAAACAAAAGACAAAACAAGTATTGCTGGCTTAGACTTTTGTGAACAATGCTTCAATAAACATATTTACACAGCTTTCTTTGTGGTATATTAATTTACTCTCTTTTGGATATATTGAACTCAAGGATAGGGTTCTACTACTTTGAACCACAGCTTCACAACTTGCTTTTTAGTGGTTAATTAGAGATGATAATCTCACAGACTTTGCTGCTTGGGCTGGTTTGAACTCTGATCCTCAGATCTCATCATCCTGAGTAGCTAGGAATATAGATGTGAGCCCAGGACCTGGTCTTTTTTTTTTTTTCATGGCTAAGAATGTTGGACATTTCTTCGTATATCTTAGTCATTTGTGTTTCTTGTGAGATCTGACTGTTCAGTTTGCTCACCATTTATTAATTGGATTCTTTGGTCCTTGGCTGTTTAATTTTTTGAGTTCCTTGTATATTCTGGGTTATTAATCCTTTATCTGTTTAATAGCAAAGTTTTTCTCTTATTCCATGGGTTGTCTCTTGGTTCTAGTCCATTTTATCGTCAGTTTTGGCTTATTATCATTAAAATTTTATTAATTTTTAGTTTTGAAATTTGAACACAGGACTTTGTGCGTGTTTGGCAAACATTCTTATACTATGTTACATCCAAAGTCCTGAAGCATTTTTAGTTAGAAGTATATAGAGAATATTTTCTGATTAAATTCTTGTGTCCTTATTTTGTGTGTGTGTGTGTGTGTTGTGGGGATTGAACTCTGGGCCTGGGTGCTGTCCCTCAGCTCTAGGGGAGTGCTCTACCACTTGAGCCACAGCGCCACTTCCAGTTTTTTTTTTTTTTTTGGATCCAGTTGTGGGGCCTGAACTCTGGGCTGGGCGCTGTCCCTCAGCTCTTCAGCTCAAGGCTAATGCTCTACCACTTGAGCCACAGAGCTACTTCCGGCTTTTTTCTTTTTGCTTATGTGGTGCTGAGGAATTGAACCCAGGGCCTCAGGCATGCAAGGCAAGCGCTCTACCACTGAGCCACCTTCCCAGCTCCACTTCCAGTTTTCTGGTAATTTATTGGAGACAGGAGTTTCATGGCTTTTCCTGCCCCAGCTGGCTTTAAGCCACTATCCTCAGATCTCAGTCTCCTGAGTAGCTAGGATTCCCAGCATGAGCCACCAGTGCCCAACTGCCCTTATAATCTTTTTTTTTTTTTTTGGGGTCCAGTTGTGGGGCCTGAACTCTGGGCCTGGGTGCTGTCCCTCAGCTCTTCAGCTCAAGGCTAGCGCTCTACCACTTGAGCCACAGCGCCACTTCCGGCTTTTTTCTTATGTGGTGCTGGGGAATCGAACCCAGGGCCTCATGCATTGCAAGGCAAGCGCTCTACCACTGAGCCACCTTCCCAGCCCTGCCCTTGTAATCTTAAATTACCTTAACCTAAATATCTTACTGACATAGCAAAATTATTTAAATAATAAAAAAAAAAAACAGTGCCAGATAAGCCATTCCTAAAAGCCTTGAAAGACCCAACTTAAGTATTTTAGCCTCTTTGTTGCCTAGCAAGGAAACAGGCCAGTTGCTAGTGGCTCACCCCTGTAATCCAAACTACTCAGGAGGCTGAGATTTGAGGATCATGGTTCGAAGCCAGTCCGGGCAGAAAAGTATCCCTGAGACTCTTTTTATTAACCACTCAGAAACTGAAAGTGGCGTTGTAGTTCAAAAGAGGTAGAGCACTAGTCTTGAGCAGAGAACTCAGGGACAGGGCCCAGACCCAGTAACTGACAAAAACAAACAACAGGCCTTTTGTGGGATTGATTATTGAATTCAAAAAACTAGGGCTGGAATGTGCCAAGCTGGGGACCAAGCTTTAACACATGGACTTTTGTGGGACACTGTGAAGAATACTACCCTAATTATAGTGTCCATCTATGACATACTTAAGTTTCATTATCTTTGCTGTTTGGAATTTTGCTGCAAATGAGGAGGGGAATATGGACACCGTGTGTTTGTGTGTGTGTGTGTGTGTGTTACTAGAGCTTGAACTCCCCTGAGCTTTTTTGCTGAAGGCCAGTGTGTGTGTGTGTGTGTGTGTGTGTGTGTGTGTGTTACTAGAGCTTGAACTCGGGGAATATGGACACCGTGTGTGTGTGTGTGTGTTACTAGAGCTTGAACTCCCCTGAGCTTTTTTGCTGAAGGCCAGTGTGTGTGTGTGTGTGTGTGTGTGTGTGTGTGTGTGTGTGTGTGTGTGTGTGTGTGTGTGTGTGTGTGTGTGTGTGTGTGTGTGTGTGTGTGTGTGTGTGTGTGTGTGTGTGTTACTAGAGCTTGAACTCCCCTGAGCTTTTTTGCTGAAGGCCAGCACTCTACCACTTGAGCCACAGCTCTACTTGTGGCTTTTTTGATGTTTAATTGGAGATAAAAGTCTTTAGGACTTTCCTTCTCGTGCTGCCTCAGTACTATGATCCTCAGATCTCATCCTTCTGAGTAGCTGGAATTATAGGCATGAGCCACTGTTGCCCAGCAACAGATAATAATAGACATGAGCTACTGGCCCCTGGCTAGTAATATGATCTTTTATTTTTATTTTTTTGGGTCAGTTGTGGGGATTGAACTCTGGGCCTGGGTGCTGTTCCTCAGCTCTTCAGCTCAAGGGGAGTGCTCTACCACTTGAGCCATAGTACCACTTCTGGTTTTCTGGTGGTTTATTGGAAGTAAGAGTCTCATGGATTTTTCTGTCTGGACTGGCTTTGAACCGTGATCCTCAGATCTCAGCCTCCTGAGTTGCTGGGATTACAGGTGCGAACCACTGGTGCCTGGCTCCCTCCCTCCCTCCTCCCTCCCTCCCTCCCTTGCGCTTAAGGCTAGCACTCCTACCATTTGAGCACTCCTACCATTTGAGCCACAGCACCACTTCCAGCTTTTTCTACTTATGTGGTGATAAGGAATTGAACCCAGGGCATGGAAGGCAAGCACTCTACCACTGAGCCACCTTCCCAGCCCCCTTTCTGTATATTCTTTAAAAAATTATTCTAGGACCTGATTTGGAAATGAAGATAAATGGTTTAATTGAAAAGGTATGTGACCTGAAATCAAACAACTTGATTTGAATCTTACTTTGGATAAACTATTTTCCTTATTAAGAAAAATAACAAAGTATCTCTTGCTTTGTCTTCCTCCTGGAGATATAAGGAAAAAGCAAACTATTTCTGAGCTTTCATTTTTCCTCATCTTATGAATCTTATGGATCTAGAATTTTCTAGTTTCTTAAGTTTTTTCTTTTCTATTCATTGGTCCTCATAGCAAACACCTCTGCGTTTTCCACAGGCATTTGCAGTGCAAAATGGCTGACCTGAGTCTCGCGGATGCATTAACAGAGCCGCCTCCAGAAATTGAGGAAGAGATAAAGCGGGACTTCATTGCCACCCTAGAGGCTGAGGCCTATGATGATGTTGTGGGGGAAACAGTTGGAAAAAGGGAATATATTCCCCTCATGGATGTTGATGAGAAAACTGGGAAAAAGAAGAAATCAGGCTCAGATACTAGCCAGGCTGAAGGTCAGTACATAAGCCTAATTGGATATATGTGGGTTTGTTTTGTTTTGTTCTGTTCTTTTTTTTTTTGCCAGTCGTGGGGCTTGAACTCAGGGCCTGGGCACCATCCCTGAGATGCTTTTTCTCAAGGCTACCACCCTACCATTTGAACCTCAGTGCCACTTCTGGCCTTTTCTGTGTATGTGGTACTAAGGAATCGAACCCAGGGCTCCATGCATGGAAGGCAAGCACTCGACCACTAAGCCACATTTCTAGCCCTGGATGTATGTATTTAGAGTGTAAATTTGGTATTACACATTGTGTCACAATTTTAGAAATGTTAAGGAAACCGAGCTTTTTAGTATAGACTAGTAAAACTCTGTTTAATTAAATTTCTCTGTTATAATCCAAGAAAGGAGACTCATTACCCTTTACTGTATGACTGTGAGGCTATAACATCCCCTCTTATACCTCGGTCATTTCTAGATGATCTAATAAAATGTAGACTTACTGTAATACATTGTCAGACTTAACTTTTGCACTGAGAAAGGCCTTTTTTTTTGGGTTGGTCCTGGGGCTTGAACTCTGGGCCTGGGAGCTGTCCCTCAGCTCTTTAGCTCAAGGCTAGTACTCTACCACTCTAGCCATAGCACCACTTTCAGATTTCTGGTGGTCCCTTGGAAATAAGAGTCTCATGGACTTTCCCGCGTGGGCTGATTTTAAGCTGTGATCCTCAGGTATCAGCCTCCTGAGTAGCTAGGATTACAGGTGTTAGCCACCAGGGCCTGCTACAATTCCTCTTTCAAACCAGAAAACATCTATTTCCCCAAGACAGCTTATTTTTTGCTTTTTTTTTTTTACAGTGTGAAATGGTATTTCAAGCTCATAATGTATAATGTACATGTTGTGGGTGTTTGTTGTTAGTAGATTTGTCATTGTTGTAAGTCTTTTCTGTGTGTATTATTTAGTTAATTTTTTTTCTTCAGAAACAGACAAGACCTTTCTCTTCAGCTCTTTTTTTTTTTTTTTGGTCTGTTGTGCGGCCTGAACTCTGGGCCTGGGTGCTGTCCCTGAGTTCTTCATCTCAAGGCTAGCGCTCTACCACTTGAGCCACAGCACCACTTCCAGCTTTTTCTGCTTATGTGGTGCTGAGGAATTGATTATTATGCATGCAAGGCAAGCACTCTACCACTGAACCACCTTCCCAGCCCCCAAGTATAATTCTTCTTCTTATTTTTTTGCTAGTCCTAGGGCTTGAACTCAGGGCCTGGACTCTGTCCCTGAGCCTCTCCGTGCTCAAGGCTAGTGCTTTCTACCACTAGAGCCACAGCACCACTTCCATTTTTTCTATTTATGTAGTACTGAGGAATGGAACCCAGAGCTTCATGCATGCCAGCACTTTACCACTAAGTCACTTTCCTAGCAATCAAAGTATAAGTCTTTTTTTTTTTTTTGTCGCTCGTGGGGCTTGAACTCTGGGCCTGAGCACTGTCCCTCAGCTCTTCATCTCAAGGCTAGCGCTCTACTACTTTAGGCACAGCGCCACTTCTGCTTTTCTGGTGGTTTATTGGAGATAAGAGTCTCACAGACTTTCCTGCCCAGGCTGGCTTTGAACCTCGATGCTCAGATCTTAGCCTCCTGAGTAGCTAGGATTATAGGCATGAGCCACCAGTGCCGGCTTCAAAGTTTAAGTCTTAAGCACACACAGAATCAGGACTCTATGGGGATGAGACCCACCCCCCAAAAATATAATATATATAAAATATAAATATATATTCAGCTATGTCTTTATACATATTATATATATTTTAATGGTTATTAATAGTTGTACAAATAGGTTATAATTCTGTAAGTCAGTTATGAGTGCAGTGCTTCTTTGTCAATGTCACCTCTCCCTTTAAATATGTTTTAACAGGCCTTACAGATGACTTACATGCACATATGAGGTTGACAAACATTAATCGAGATGAAGGGGCTTAAGTAATGAGGATAACTAAGATACACAGCAGAATTTCTTTGTTCAACTGATTGAGCCCTTTCAAGGCACTTTGCAAACAACCAAATTGACCACTAGTGGGCGGTGTGTGCATGTGCCTGACAATACTGAAGAGACTTAAAACTGAAGGTTGAGACTGCTTTTGTCTAGAGAGTTCTGTCTCTCTTCCTCATAGCACACATGCCTCTTAGCTTTTTGCTACTTCCCTTCTTTGCTGGGTTGATTTTCCAGGTGTGGGAACCTGAAATCTCTTGACAAGGAAGAATTTAAAAAGTAATTTTGAATAGCCTTAAGAGGAAGAATTTAAAAAGTAATTTTGAATAGCCTTATGTCTCAGGGGAGAGTGTTACTTTTTTTTTTTTTTAAATGTGGAATTTTGGCTGGGCGCTAGTGGCTCATGCCTATAATCCTAGCTACTTAGGAGGCTGAGATCCAAGAATCCTAGTTCAAAGCCAGCCCAAGCAGGAAAGGCTGTGAGACTCTTACCTACCAGAAAACAAGGTGGCTCAAAATGGTTGAATGCTTGCCTTGAGCAAAAGAGCTCAGGGAGCATACCCAGGCCTGGAGTTCAAGTCCCATGAGCAACCCGCCCTCCCTCCCCCCCCCCAAAAAAAGATATTTTCAGTACTATGTGTTTTTCTTTCTTTTTTCTTTTTTTTTTTGGGGGGGGGGGGTCCAGTCATGGGGCCTGAACTCTGGGCCTGGGTGCTGTCCCTCAGCTCTTCAGCTCACGGCTAGCGCTCTACCACTTGAGCCACAGGACCACTTCTGGCTTTTTTTCTTTTTGCTTACGTGGTGCTGAGGAATCGAACCCAGGGTCTCAGGCATGCAAGGCAAGCGCTCTACCACTGAGCCACCTCCCCAGTCCCATGCTATGTGTTTTTCTGAGAAAGTTTTAATATGTGAAATAAGGTTCTCTGGGAAGTCATTGACAAAAGGGAGTATTACATCTTTTGAGTTAGGATTTACCCAATAATCTAGAATGTTCCAGTAACTGGAATTTAACAAATTTTATCTGGAAGATAAGTTGGCAAACCTCTTATCTGCTCTGAAATCTTATGTTTTGTTGTTATTGGGCTCGTCCTCAGGCTTGAACTTGGAACTAAGTTTTTTTTTTTTCTGTTGTAGGGCTTGAACTCTGGGCCTGAGCGCTGTCCCTCAGCTCTTCAGCTCAAGGCTAGTGCTCTACCACTTGAGACACAGCACCACTTCCAGTTTTCTGGTGGTTTATTGGAGATAAGAGTCTCACAGACTTTCCTGCCTGGGCTGGCTTTGAAGCACAATCCTCAGATCTGAGCCCTCCTCAGTAGCTAGGATGAGTGGCATGAGCCACTGGCAGGCCTGGCTACTAAGTTTTTCTCTGCAAGGATAGCACTTGAGCCACAGCTCCACTTTTGGCATTTTTGGTAGTTTTAGTAGAGATATGAGTCTCACAGATTTCACCTGTTCATGCTGGCTTAGAACCTCGATCCTCAGATCTCAGCCTCCCAAACTAGCTAGGATTAAAGATGTAAGCTACCAGCACCTGGCTCTAGATTTTCACTCTAATTATGAAAAACATCCTTTGACAGTGATTCATTGGGAACTATTTGTTTAGCAGGCTGGTAGAGAGGTAGGCAGATTGTCTAAATGTTAGATGTAGTCAGAGCTTCTCAGAAAAGGTTGTACATCTCCAAATTGGCTTATATATATTGGCAGAATTGCAAATCATATTTCATCAAGATTCCTTTTTGGTATAATTCAGCAACTGATTCTGACAAGAAAAGCATAGAATAAGGCAATTTTCAATGTCTTGGGTTCGATCCCCAGTACCAGAAAAGAAACGAAAGTAAATTAATAAATTAAAAAAAAAAAAAGACCCAAATTGGCTGGGTGCCTGTGGCTCATGCCTGTAATCCTAGCCACTGTGGGGGAAAAGATCTGAGGATCATGGTTTGAAGCTGGCCCAGGCAGGAAACATTTTTTTTGTTTTTTTGGTCCAGTCGTGGGGCTTGAACTCTGGGCCTGAGCGCTGTCCCTCAGCTCTTCAGCTCAAGGCTAGCGCTCTACCACTTGAGCCACAGCGCCACTTCTGGCTTTTTTCTTTTTGCTTATGTGGTGCTGAGGAATCGAACCCAGGGCCTTGAGCATGCAAGGCAAGCGCTCTACCACTGAGCCACCTTCCCAGCCCAAGGAAACATTTTTATCTCCAAGTAACCACCACAAGCTAGAAATGGAGGTATGGCTCAAGGTGTTAGAGCACTAGCCTTGAATATTAAAGTTCAAGGACAGCACCCAGTCCCTGAGTTCAAGCCCCAGGATTGGGGCATGGTGGTGGTGGGGACCCAAGTTAGAGGACTTATTTGCCTTAGTATAATATAAATAATTAAGATAGTGTGGTATTGGCTAAATAGCTAGAAAAGCTAAAGAACAGAATAGAAAACCCAGAAATAGACATACTTATAATTGATTTTCCACACCATCGAATATTTGCATAAGCAGTTCAGTATAATCTTTTCAATCAATACTGTTAAATGTTTGGAAATCCCTGTACAGAAATACAAACTAAGACCTTCCATATGCAAAGCCTAACCCCAGATATGTTACAGTGGTACTTAACAGACCAACCATAGTGCAGTGAGAATGAATAATTCAGTTCTATTTCTCATTTATCTTTTATTGAAGTTTTAACTATTGAATAGTTTTTATGTATTTTAAGCTAACTTAGTGAAGAATAGCCAAAATTCTACTAGCAAAATGGTAGTTGGCTCCAGTTTTCATTTTCCTATTCCTTTCAGTGGGTAAATTTTTTTTTTTCTTCCTGTTCTGGGCCTTGAACTAGGGCCTGGGCACTGTCCCTGAGCTTCTTTCGCTCAAGTTTAGAACTCTACCACTTGAGCCACAGCACTACTTCTAGCCTTTTCTGTTTATGTGGTACTGAGGAATGGAACCCAGGGCTTTGTGCATGGAAGGCAAGCACTCTACCACTAAGCCACATTCCAGCCTGGTAATTTATTTTTTGTAATTGTTGCAGGTACTTCAGCTTCCAAACCAACAGTTCTAGCCAATGGTGATCATGGAATAGAAGAGATAAATACTACAGGTAAGTGGTTCCCTGGAACCCCCAAATATATAAATGAAACATTCACAATTAAACACCTTGATAGCTCTTTTGAGGAGGATTGTTAATGGAAGCATTTAAGTTTTTCTAAGGACATTGTTGTTTTTGTTGAAGGTATGTAGACCCCCAGAGTGTCTGCCACAAATCTTTTTGCTTTTGGTTCTGGTTCTAAGGCTTAAACTCTGAGCCTCATGCTCTTGCTCCCCCCCCACCCCCCCCACCCCAAGATAGATGCTCTACCACTTGAGCCATATCTCCACTTCTGGCATTTTGGTGGTTAATTGGAGTTTAGAGTGTCACTGCCTTTTCTGCCTGAGCTGACTTCAAACTGAGATCCTCATATCTCAGCCTCCTGAGTAGTAGGATTACAGGCATGAATTGCTGACACTTGACTAACTGCCATACTTCCTTTTACAGTGCCAAAGGAAGAATAAATTTCTTTGATATCCCTTGAATGTTTATTAGAGTTGCATTTCACAAGAACTGAATCTACATCAAAAGTACTCTTTATAGATGCATCCTATTGTTACACAGAAAACATTTGGCCTCTACAACTCCTTAAAGCTAAAGCAAGTTGCAACCCCGAATGTACTCTACACTACACTAAGTGTACTTTCCAAAGCCCAATATTAGGAAACGTGTGAGCAATGCTTTACAAGTGCTTTCCTTTGTATTTTGCTCTCAGTCTGTTCTTTTATCTTTCCCTTAACTTTTGGCTTTGAAATTTGTCTCTTAACTCTTAGCCTATTATTATTACTACGTTGATAGTCCTTTTGTACTGAGTTCCTGTGAGTTCCCTCATAACCAGCTAACTAACCACCTGCTCCAAGGTCTTTGTAGTGAGCAAAAGCCAGATCAGGAATCTGCCCAAGGGGAATGTCTTATATAAATCTTTTCTTTAGGGAGCATGTGTGAGAGCCATGTGTTGTCTTTTTATAAATAGCTGCACTTCATTTGCAGTTGTGATCAGGCTGACACTGTTGACCCAAATGAGCTGGCTTTGGCTGCTCAAGCACATGCGCTCTCAGCTCAGTGTGCTTTTTACTCTGGGGTATAATATTTGATTCAGATGATTCCAGTGGAAGCCAGCAGAAGACACTTTATGTTTCAATTCTTACACAAATACTTAAGCCATGAAAGGTCTTTCTTGAACCACCACAAGATTGCTGAGTTCTTTGTTTGAACTCAGTGCCTGGGCACTGTCCCTGAGCTTCTTTTGCTTAAGGCTTGCATTCTTCCACTTGAGCCCCACACCACCACTTCCGGCCTTTTCTGTTTATATTGTGGTACTGAGGAATTGAACCCAGGGTTTCATGCTTGCTAGGCAAGCACTCTAGCACTGGGCTACATTCCCAGCTCCGATTTTTGAAGGTGTTTTGAAGGCATCCTAAAAGCCTCCTATTAGCAATAGCAGTTATTCAGGGATCTACTCCTTATTCGGCGACCTTAAGAAATGTGGTAGCTGGGTGCTGGTGGCTCACGCCTGTAATCCCAGCTACTCAGGAGGCTGAGATCTGAGGATCGCGGTTCAAAGCCAGCCCAGGCAGGAAAGACCATGAGACTCCTATCTCCAATAAACCACTAGAAAAACTGGAAGTGGTGCAGTGGCTCAAGTGGTAGAGCACTAGCCTTGAGCTGAAGAGCTGAGGGACAGTGCCCAGACCCAGAGTTCAAGCCCCACAACTGACCCCCCTCTCCCCCCAAAAAAAAGTGGTATATATTTTTGTACCTCAGAGGAATTGATTCTTGATTCTATTGGTTGTGAATGTTAACTTTACCTAGAACTTATAAATCATATACCCTTTACTTTAAAGAGTAGAGACAATTGGAAATGCCTGTATATCTTCCTTTAAAAGTTCTTGGCTAATCATAATCAGATACAATACTGTTTCTACCACTGCTTTGAAAGCAAAGTCATCTGCATGATTTGCAAATATTCCAATGATGGAAAAAGCAGCAGCTCAAATAACAAACTTTAAAAAAAAAAATAGATTCCACTTTCTTTAGCTAAGGGGCAGAAAGGCTGGAGGGGGATCTATTTGATTAACTAGAATGGAAGCCATTGTGGCCCAGGAAGGAAGCAACTACCGAAACTAGGCTAGGGTTCTTCCCTAGCCAGATGCCAAATTTAACTGTAAGTGACTTAATGCAGCTATCTCAAATCTTAATAATACTGGGAAGAAAGTGGGTATAAAAGTTTGCAGTGTGGCTGGGCGCTGGTGGCTCACACCTGTAATCCTAGCTACTCAGGAGGCTGAGATCTGAGGATCCTGGTTCAAAGCCAGCCTGGGCAGGAAAATCTGTGAGATTCTTATTCTCCAATGAACCACCAGCAAACTAGAAGTGGTGCTGTGGCTCAAGTGGTAGAGCACTACCCTTGAGCTGAAGAGCTGAGGGACAGCGCCCAGGCCCAGAGTTAAGACCCCACAGCCAAAAAAATAAAAAATAAAATAAAGACCTACCTAGGGATATTAGGAGAGCAGGTTTTTTGTTTTTGTGTCGTTGTTGTAGGCTATTTCTCTATCCTTTGGGATAATACAGTTTTCACATCTGACTTATTTGGGTTCTGAGTTTGACCTTTTTGTACGCTGTCTTAAAGCAGATAGTTTACTGGGAACTGCAAGTTTCATTGGAGGAGGGAGGAAGTAGGGTGGGGGGTGAAGGGTGCATGTGTTGTGAGCATGGTGTGAGTTTGATTCTGACTTGACCATCACTGAGTATCTGGTTGGGAATTTCCCATTTCAGTCCTAAAGAGCTCCACTTGAGAAGAGACTATTAGGGGTTTATGAGCATCTTTGCGATGTTGAACGTTTGCTATTTACTAATGACCTGTGCTTTCCCGCCCTTTCCTTTCCCCTTCCTCCTCCTTCCTCCCTTTTCTATTTTTCTTCTCCTAGAAGCCTAGCGTGTGTCTCAACCCTGGGGCTGCTGCACCACCAGACCAGTGGTTTTTCCTAAGCACCGTTACACTTCTAAAACCTTCAGCATTTTGCAGCTTTGCTTTTCCTTCCTCGACACGATGTAGAAGAAGCTGAGGGTAGTTCCTTCGGTGCCTATTTCTCCTGATGCCTGAGCAAAAGCAGCCTGCTTCTTATGTTCTGCAGGGCTTGATGGGACCTCCTCTCCCTTTGTGAGCACAACGTGCAAAGATGAATTCTTTTAATTCTACTTTGTTTTTTTTTTTCTTTTCTTTTTTTGGTAAAAGTCATCTAATGTCTTGATTGTTCTTTTAAAATCCATCCTATCATTTAATTCATGAGGTCTCATATTTTTTTTTCTTTTCTTTAAATATTTTCAGTTGGTCAGTTGGCCTTTTTTTTTTTTTTCTTCGCTTGGGACATCCAGTGTGAATCAGAATATTTTAATGTCCAATCAGAACACGTGCTTTCAGAAGGGGTTGAGGCCACTAGAACTGCAGTATTCGTCCCTTTCCTGTCCCTACCCCTTTTCCTCGATGAGCTTGCTTCTAGCGAAAGTTACTCTTAACTACCTGTTTCTCTCTCTCTCAACTAAAACTCTGTATGCTAGCTACTTCAATTTGAAGTTTTCTCATTCAACTTCAGAAGAGTTTTTCTTCAAATGTAATCTTTCCTTTTTAAATTTGCAAGTTGGGCCAAGATTGTTTTTTGATAAAGTTATTGTCTCTCTAGGCATATAGACTTCTTAAAACTCAGCAACTCAATTATTGTGTATTGATTTCTGTAGCTGAAGTTGCTTTGAAACATTATCACAAACTATCACAAAGAATTGAGGAGTTAAGAAAGTAAGTTATGTTTCTGAATCCTGTGTTGTTAGATCAGGATGTCAATAAGAGTAAAAGGCAGCCTGTAGCAATAGAGCTAAACTAAATTGCAACGTATTTAAGAACTGCAGCAAATGAGCAGGTTTCTGAAGACTTTTATTTGGAATGGGAGAACTGTGCCCGGAATTGAATACAGAGTCTCCTGGGCATAGTAGCCAAATACTCTGCCTCTTGAGCTCTACCCTCAGCTTCCTTGGAGATGTTTTGTTATAATGTCCAGGCTGGCCTTGAACTTCAGGGCTCCAGCAATCCTCTTTCTTCAGCTAAGTAGCTGGGACTACAGGCATGCTCCACCATGCCCAGCTTCTAATAAAATTGTCTGATTGGGACTTAAACTCTCTTCAGAATGAGTACCTTTTTGGTTTCTAGAAGTGTTTTCTTGGAAGCATTTCGGTGGAATTGGTAGGACACACACAGGCTGTGTGTGAAGATCCTTATCTTAGCATTACATTTACATACTCTGAGGACTGTCCCAATTGTACTCTCTTCATCTCATTTTTCATTTTTCCAAACTAATGAATACCAAAAAAACCTAAAGCTATTAGGATAAATACTGGGGAACCTTCATAATAGTAAGCTTTGATCCGGTTTCTAGAAATATGATATAAATCATAGACCATATTTTCAAATCTTACAGGAATTCTTATTTAAAATGTAGAATATCAACCATTCTTTTAGATTTTTTTATCCTCTTATTGATGATGCAGAATTTCTAACCCCCAAAAGTATTGTTTCAGAATAAAAGAAATAATTGACACTGTTCTGAGGGAGGTCATACTACATGTTGGTTTTGGTCTTTCATTTGAAAGTCACTTTTAAGAACTGGAGTGTTACACCTTGTAATCCCAGCACTCAGAGGCAGATGGAGGTGAATTGTGGGTCTGATTCCAGTGGGTTACATACTGAGTTCAAGGCTAGCCTGAGCTACACAGCAAGACCATCTCAAAAAAAAAAAAAAAAAAACCACAAAAAAACAAAACCAAAGTAACAGCAAAACAACTATGTTTCAGAATATTATGAAAATTCAAAGTCCCTGCAGTAACACTGAATTTAGGAAACACTCCATTTTCTGCAGGATCTGGAGACAGATTTTATTTTATTTTTGATTTTTAGTCCCCCCCCCCCCCCCCCCCCCCCCCGCCACCCCAGGGCTTGAACTCAGGGCCTGAGCACTGTCCCTGAGCTTCTTTTGCTTAAGGTTGGCATTCTACCACTTGAGTTACAGCACCATATCCAGCTATTTCTGTTTTTGTGGTGCTGAGGAATCGAACCCAGGGCTTTGTGCATGCAAGGCAGGCACTCTATCACTAAGCCACCTTCCCAGCCTACTCTTAAGAAATTGGATGTGGCATTTATTGCTTCAGTCCTGTCTCTATAGCTTGTTGAGGTGGCAGGTAGTGGAGAAGCTTGAGTACAAGTCTGTGTTTCATACATTCATGTTTCATGATTGACATTGATTTAGTCCATTTGTTTCCATTTGGTTATTTTTAATTTGAAATTTGTTTTTTTTTTCAATGTATTTTCCTTATGAATTTATGGAATAGAAGTTTTCTACTAAAAGCCAGCTAAAATTTGTTAGATCCATCTGTCTCACTTGGACGTTAAATGTTGAAAGAAATACTGTAATGTTTTATATATAGCTTCTTATGAAATCTCCAGAAGCATTAAAAAAAAAATTGCTGTATTGGCTCAGGCACTGGTGGCTCCCGCCTATAATAATCCTATAATCAGAACGTTGAGATCTAAGGATTATGGTCTGAAGCCAGCCTGGACTGGAAAGTCTGTGAGATGCTTATCTCCAATAAACTACTCAGAAAAAAAAGTTAGAGATGAAGCTGTGGCTCTTGAGCATCAAAGCTCAGGGACAAGCCGGGCGCTGGTGGCTCACGCCTGTAATCCTAGCTACTCAGGAGGCTGAGATCTGAGGATCGTGGTTCAAAGCCAGCCCGGGCAGGAGAGACCGTGAGACTCCTATCTCCAATAAACCACCACAAAACCGGAAGTGGCGCTGTAGCTCAAGTGGTAGAGCGCTCGCCTTGAGCTGAAGAGCTGAGGGACAGCGCCCAGGCCCAGAGTTCAAGCCCCATGACAGACAAAAAAAAAAAAAAAAAAAGAAAGCTCAGGGACAGTGATCAGACCTCAAGTTCAAGCCCCAGGACTGGCACCAAAAAAAAAAAAAATAAATACTATAGTTCCATGATGATCACACTAGTAAGGCAACCTGACTAGACGGTGACTCTGTTCAAATGTGCTAATTTTCATGTTGCGCCTTCTCCCTTTTTAAAGTTCTTTTTGGCCCAATGTGAAGATGAACTTTGTTTTGAAAAATATTTTTATAACTTCATTCATATACCTGAGTTTGTATTTTTGTGACTTTTGACTTTGACAGTTTGTATATTGGGGCATTTTACTGTGATCATTGTGCTAAATAAATTACACTAATAAACATCTTACATTAACACCTGACAAACTGGATGTTGGTTTGTAATTAATTATTGTAATTGTAATCATTGTAATTGATAAGGAAGTATAATGTGATTAAAACAGTCTTAATCATAGGTAATAAACTTTTGAGGTTTGTGTCTAACAACTAATTCTACTCATAATAATTGTACAATTGTATGGGCTTTTTACATCTAGGTTTTTTTTGTTGTTGTTTGGTTTTTGTTTTTTTGTCAGCTGGGGAGCTGGAAGTCAGGGCCTGGTTGTTGTCCTTGAGCCTTTTTGTGCTCAAGTCTAGCACTGGAATCACTTGAGCCACAGCACCACTTCCGGTTTTTGAGTGGTTCATTGGAGATAAGAGTCCCATGGGGACTTTTCTGCCCTGGCCAGCTTAGAACTGCAATCCTCAGATCTCAGCCTCTTGAGTAGGTAGGATTACAGGCGTGAGCCACCAGTGCCTGGCATCTAGGTTGCTTTTTAAATTCCAAGTGGAAATTCTCTTTCATCCTGAATCTGTAAACTAGGAAACTGAAATAACTGTTGATATTTGTTAGCAAAGACAGTTGTCAGAATGTCAAAAAGATCTTTCAAAAGGCGTTTAGTTTCATGGCAATTGTTTTTAAGATATTCTCTAATATCTGCCTTTATATTTAAGGCAATTAAATATAACTGGTCCAATTAAAATTCATAGCCACTGTGTTCCTAAAGTGCCTTTTGATTCATTAAATGAAATTTGTGACATTTATTAACATTTAATTTTATAAGGTTAGTATTTGGTAGTCTAGTATTCTGATGCTATATATATATATGTTGGGAAGAATTCCATAGGATGACCAGTTCCCTAGCGATTCTGAGTTAGTGGGTTTTTTTTGTTCTTCTTTTTGGTTGTGGGGCTTGAACTCTGCGCCTGGGCGCTGCCCCTGAGCTGTGTCAGCTCAAGGCTAGCGCTCTACCACTTAAGCACTTAAGCCACAGCACCAATTCCGGCCTTTTCTGCTTATGTGGTATTCAGGAATCGAATCCAGAGCCTCATGCATGCAAGGCAAGCACTCTAGCACCTCCACCCTCCCTTCTTTTTTTTTTTTTTGGTCGGTTGTGGGGCTTGAACTCTGGGCCTGAGTGCTATCCCTCAGCTCTTCAGCTCAAGGCGAGCGCTCTACCACTTGAGCTACAGCGCCACTTCCGGTTTTCTGGTGGTTTATTGGAGATAGGAGTCTCACGGTCTCTCCTGCCCGGGCTGGCTTTGAACCGCGATCCTCAGATCTCAGCCTCCTGAGTAGCTAGGATTACAGGCTTGAGCCACCAGCGCCCGGCCCTCCCTTCTTTTTTTATAGTAGATCACTGTGCACATTGCAATATCTTGACTGAATTATGACATGGTTAAAGAGCCAGGTCCAGATATAGTGGTTCATACCTGTAATCCCAGCACTTGAGCGTCCAAAGCAGAAGAATATGAATTCAAACGCCAGCCTTGCTACTTAATGAGACTTGTCTCAAAAAGAAAGCAAAGTCAATGTAATGTTCTAATGTTTGTTTTTATTAAGAAAATCCAATACTCTTAAGATTTGAAGCTTAAATACTATGAAGTATCACTCCCAATTGTGACTAACTTGTAATGGTAGGTACTCTAGCGTCAAAGCTACTGGTGGATGGGGGCAAATCTTAGATTTTGTTTGTAAGACAGAGTCTCGTAGTACAGCCATGGCTGGCCTCAACCTCATGATCCTCCTGCCTCAGCCTCCTGAGGGTGGGGATTATAGATACGTATCACCATGCCTGGGTAGTGTATTTGCTCTTGATGAGGGATGAAACCTGACCGAATTTAGATTTGTTGACTTGACAATTTGAGGCTAGGAGGTTAGAAAATTTTCTAGGTAAAGGCACAAGATGGAGTGGGCCTGCACAGGATGTTATGTATAAAACTGAATTATCGTTGATTTTGTATTCCATTACAGTGAAGGTTTAACAACACTTAGATACAAATTACTGGTAGACAAAATCTCTGTGCTACTGTGGTCAGTGACTGTTTAGTAGATACCATGTACAATGTACTCCACAAATCGTACTGGTATTAGTTGCTTCCATTGAGACAGACTGCTTAGGTTATTGTTATTAATGTTCTCAATGTGATATGATGTCAATCTCTACAATTGTCAGCCATGAAACAATAAAACTGCCGAGGTAGAAGGTCATGACACAAACTATTCTGTGCTTTCATGGTCTATCTCTTGCATCATCAGATAGCATACAAAGAATTTAACATTAGAAATATTTGATTAGTTGGTTGTTTCTTTTTTTTGGTCAGTCCTGGGGTGTGATCTCTTGGCTTGAGCGCTGTCCCTCAGCTCTTCAGCTCAAGGCCAGTGCTCTACAACTTGAGCCACAGAGGTACTTCCTGTTTTCTGGTGGTTCATTGGAGATAAGAGTCATGGACTTTCCTGCCCGGGCTGGCTTTGAACCATGACTCTCAGATCTCAACCTCCTGAGTTGCTAGTATTACAGGCATGAGCCACCAGTGCCCCGCCAAATTTTCTTTTGACAAAAAACCAGTAGAAATCCCAACAAACAGAGGAGAAACTATGAATTAGAGATGTGATTGCTAATCTAGTTTCATAATACCAGCCTTAAATCCTTCCAGGTATCTGGAAGAAAGATATAGGGAGAGATGTGAGACTGTTGTGACCCCATTTTTGCTCTGAGATGATACGTAGGCACTACAAAGAAAACCACTGAGACTAGAGATGAGAACAAAGCCTTGGTAAAGGAGTAGCAGAATGGGTGCCCAGAATTCTGTGTTGGAGTGGGCCTTAGAAATGAACTTGGGGATTTCTTGTTGGCTTCCAAGTCTTTTTTTTTTTTTTTTTAAACTAGTCCTGGGGCTTGAACTCAGGGCCTTGGCGACTGTTCCTTAGCTTCTTTTGCTCAAGGCTAACACTCCACCACTTGAGCCACAGTGCCACTTCTTGCTTTTTCTGTGTATGTGGTACTGAGGAATCGATCCCAGGGCTTCATTGCAAGTACGTATTCTACCACTAAGCCACATTTCCAGCCCTTCCAAGTCTTTTTGTTATTATAAAGGTGATGTACAGAGGGGTTGCTGCTGTTTTATAAATCTGGACAAGTCCTTTTTTTAAATCTTTTCAATTTGGTGTGTGTGCACGCGTGTGCAGGAACTGGAGCATGATTTTGTGCGGAGGACTACATTGAAGGCTGATAGAGCTTCTTGACTGGTCCAGCCAAAAATGTCAAATCTTAAGATAGTAAGTCTTTACTGTGATGTGTCGACATTAGAAGTCATAAAATCTCAAACATAAAATATCACATTGATGTGCTTAGAGATTAGAATTGGTATGCTACTGATGTACCAACACCTTAATGACTTAAAAAAGTTTGTTGATAGTTTTCCAATAAAAACATAAATTTCCCTTTGAAATAATTTGCATGTACTATGGAGAAGAAGTTAACTCTTTATACGTGCATAGAATGTACTTTGATCAACTCCACCCTTATTTTGTTGCTGCTGTTTGACGCCAGCTCTTATGTAGTCTAGGTTGGGCTCAGTCTCGCCATTCCTCCCTCCTCTGACCCCAGTGCTGGCATTCCAGGCTTGAACCCAACCATACCCAGAAGCAGCTTTAGCTTAGCAAATCATTTAATTACACTATGAACTATTTGTTTTCCATTTCAGTTGGATTTTTGTTGTTGGTGAATAAGACAAAATAGCTTCTTTCTAAGGGTCCATAATTAGGAATGGTTGGTATACAACAGACTGAAATCAACAGGCCTTGGTAAGGATATAGAAAGATTAGACATTTTGAGCACTCTTGGTAGCAATATAAAATGATACAGCCACTGGGGGAAATGGTATGATGCAGGAGGAGAGAGAACCATTTTTCTGCCAAGGATCATTTGGGTAGTTGCCAGCACCATTACAGGCCATGCAAAAAATGATCAATCCACATATCCCATATGAAGCATAGATGCTGTACTTGAGCTCTTGCTAGAGGCTAGCACTCTACCTCTTTGATGCGTAGCTCCACTTCTGCTTTTCTGGTGGTTCATTGGGGACTTTTCTGTCTGAGACTGGCTTTGCACCGCAATACTCCGAGCTCAGCTTACTGAGTGGCTAGGTTTACAAGTGTGAGCCACTGGTACCTGGCTTCACAAAGGAATTTTAAGCATATCTTTGCTCACCCATACTCATAGAAATATTACCCACAGTAGCCAAAAAGTAGAAGCAGCGCAAATGTCCCATCAATATATGATATGGATAAACAAAAATACGGGACAGGAAGTGGCGCTGTGGCTCAAGTGGTAGAGCTCCAGCCTTGGGCTGAAGAGCTCAGGGACAGTGCCCAGGCCCAGAGTTCTAGCCCCACGATCGACCAAAAAAAGGGGGTGGGCGACACATCCATAGGGTGGAATATTATTCTCCCTTAGCAAAGGAAGGATGAATGGATGAAATCCATCCATGCAAATGGATGAATCCAAATACATGCTAAGGCCAGTTAGAAAAGGGCATGCTATGAGATGTATATACAAGAGTAAAATTCATAGAAACAAAGAATAGAATGTGGTTTTCTAGGAACTAGAAAAAACGGGTTATGGGGATTTATTGTGTTACTGGGTACAAAATCTTTAGTTTTGCAAAATGAAAAAGTTAACAAAGGAATGTCTAACTATGTAAGTATTACTTAAATGCTAAACAGTTAGAAGGAACATTTTGTCAGAGCAGATGAAAGTCCCATGAAGAGGTTGGGTGAGAATGAAGGAAATTTGAAATTACAAAATGAAATTTCCATTTGGATGTAGCGTTGTCATCTCAAATTTGAGATGTCCTAAACCGAACTCATGATCCCCTCCTTCCTCCCTTAAACTCCACCTGTTCCTTCACTTGTTAAGTAGAAAGTTCTAGTTGGTCAGGCTAAAACATTGGGCTTATTCTCTTTTACCCCCACATCTAGTTTAGTAGAAAATCAGACATGAAACCTACCCAGGTCTCTGAATCCCTCATCTCTGTCTGTCTGTCTGTCTGTCTGTCCCGTCCCTCTGTCCCTCTGTCCCTCTGTCCCTCTGTCCCTCCGTCCCTCCGTCCCTCCGTCTGTCTGTCATAGGGCTTGAACTCAGGGCTCAGCACTGTCCCTGAGCTTTTTCACTCAAAACAAGCATCTACCACTTTGAGCCACAGCTCGACTTCCAGTTTTCTGATGGTTAATTGAAGATAAGAGTCTCACAGGCTTTCCTGCCTGGGCTGACTTTGAACTGCAATCCTCAGATCTTAACCTTGATCTTAACCTCCTGAGTAGTTAGGATTTACAGATGAGACACCAGCCAACTGGCTTGTCTCTCACCTTTGACTATTATAAGGTGAAAGATCACCTCCTGGATTCTTTCTTTCTTTTTTTTTTGGTTGGTCATGGGGCTTGAAGTCTGGGCCTGGGCGTTGTCCCTGAGCTCTTCAACTCAAGGCTAGTGCTCTACCACTTGAGCCACAGCGCCACTTCGTTTTCTGGAGATCAGTGTCTCTTGGAAAGCTGGATGATGGTGGCTCACACCTGTAATCCTAGTAAGGATCTGATGATTGTGGTTCAAAGCCAGCCTGGGCAGGAAAGTCTGTGAGACTCTCATCTCCAATAAACCACTCAGAAAACTGGAAGTGGTGCTGTGGCTCAAGTGGTAGAGCTCTAGCCTTGAGTTGAATTGCTGAGGGACAGTGCCCAGACCCAGAGTTCAGGGCCCATGACCACCAACAAAAAAGAGTCTCATGGGGGCTGGGAAGGTGGCTCAGTGGTAGAGCCCTTGCCTTGCATGCCTGAGGCCCTGGGTTCGATTCCTCAGCACCACATAAGCAAAAAGAAAAAAGCTGGAAGTGGCGCTGTGGCTCAAGAGGTAGAGCGCTAGCCTTGAGCTGAAGAGCTGAGGGACAGCGCCCAGGCCCAGAGTTCAGGCCCCACGACCGGACCCAAAAAAAAAAAAAAAAAAAAGAGTCTCATGGACTTTACTCCCTGGGCCTGCTTTGAAGGGCAATCCTCAGGTGTTAGCCCCCTGAGTAGCTAGGATTATAGGCGTGAGCCACTGGTGCCCTGCTTACTAAATTATTCTTTTAGCTTCCATTTGCTTCCTCCCTGAAAAAGCCTTCAGATTGGCCCTTACATTAATCATGTCTACTTGTTTCAAGCTCAGGGTCCACCCAGGGTTTCTTTTATCAATGGAAAAGTCACAGCTCTCACCAGACTTGGGTCTGTGATATCCCTGTCATCTTTTTCTAGTTCTCTGTTTGCTTAGCTTCACTGGTGTTTATTTTGTCATTGGCTTTCTTTCTTTCTTTCTTTCTTTCTTTCTTTCTTTCTTTCTTTCTTTCTTTCTTTCTTTCTTTCTTTCTTTCTTTCTTTCTTTCTTTCTTTCTCTCTCTCTCTCTCTCTCTCTCTCTCTCTTTCTTTCTTTCTTTTCTTTCTTTCTTTTCTTTCTTTCTTTTGAATTGAACTTTAGGACCTGTGCTAGACAGGCATTCTCTATCACTTGAGCCACACCTCTAGTTGGAGATGGGGTCTCATGGACTTTCCTGCCTAGGCTGGCTTTGAATTGTGATCCTCCAGGATTCTTCAAGCTCTTGAGTAGCTTGAATTACAGGTGTGAGCCACTGGTGCCCAGCTGCTTTGGTCTTAAGAAAGTTACATAGTTATATTACCCTCTTTGTGTCTAGCATATGCAAGGCCCTGGCATTGGTCCTCAGCAGTATGAAAAAGAGGAGGAGGAGGTAGAGGAAGATGATGATTTTGAGTAATCGATGATAATTTAGATAAGATTAATTCAGACTAAGCTTTGAATGATGGTGATGATGACAGTTTAGATTGTGATGATAATTAAGGTTAGTTTAAGCTTTTGTAAGATGATAGAAGGGATTAATTGCAACAAGATATTAGGATGGTGATTAATGTCAACATAGAAAGTCTTTACAGGTTTACCTTGGTATATAAGCTTTTGCTAGTGATTCCATTTGGCCATCAGTTCCTTTTTCAACTTAAATGGTTATATAATAGTAATTGAATGGGATGTAGCTAGAGCATATATGGTTCTTTGGGAACAGAAATGCCCTATTTACAGAGTAAAACTGCAGGTGAAGCTTCAAAAATGAACAGCAGACATAATGGAGAAAAGTGGTTTTTTTTTTTTTTTTTTAAAGTGTGTATATATATATATATATATATATATATATATATATAAAATTTATTTTTGTTGATTGTGAGGCCTGAACTCTCAGCTTAGGGCTAGCACCCTACCATGTGAGCCACAGCACCAGTTCGGGGTTTTCTGCTTTATGTGGTGCTGAGGAATCGAGCCCAGGACCTCATGCATGGTAGGCAAGCACTCTACCACTGAGCCACCTTCCCAGCCTGTTAAAGAATATTAACTTAGGATTGTCACTGCAAAAACCTGGCAAGGCTGGCCCTCAACTGGGTTTGAATCAATTTAAGATGAGGTAGTGGCCAGGCACAGCTATTCATGCCTGTAATTCCAGGTACGTTGGAGGTAGTGATAGGAGGATTGTAATTTAAGGCCAGTGGACCCGGGTTAGCAAACCCTTAACTTACCATAAGTTAGGTGTAGAAATACCTATCTGTAGTCCTGGATTGTGGTACAGTTTTTTTTGTCCCAGACCAAAAAAAAAATGAGAGCTCATTTGAAAAAGCAAAAAGCATGGGCGGGGGGGGGGGGGGGGGGGGGGAGGGCTGGAGTTGTGGCTCAGGTGGTAGAGTTCTTGCCTAGCAAATGCAAAGCCCTTAAGTTTAAACCACACACACCCTCAAAAAAATCTTTTTTTAAAAATCATGTTTGTTTTTGTATGGATTTAAACTATCTTTTTTTTGGGGGGGGGTCATGGGGCTTGAACTCTAGGCCTGGGCCCTATCCCTCAGCTTTTCAGTTCAAGGCCAGCGCTCTACCACTTGAGCTACAGCACCACTTCTGGTTTTCTAGTGGTTTATTTGGAGATAGGAGTCTCACGCCCGAGCTGGCTTTGAACTGAGATCCTCAGATCT
Organism: Dipodomys spectabilis; assembly: GCF_019054845.1. Lineage (NCBI taxonomy): Eukaryota > Metazoa > Chordata > Mammalia > Rodentia > Heteromyidae > Dipodomys > Dipodomys spectabilis. The sequence goes on from NW_024871037.1 coordinate 1,238,378, forward strand.
CAGCCTCCTGAGTAGCTAGGATTACAGGTGTGAGCCACCTGCGCCCCGCTATCTCACTGTGTTTAATTTCCAGGATCTAGTAAAAAGCCACACCATAATAGAGAATTAACTATTAAGGGATAAAGAAGACAATAAATTCATAGGAGTGGTAGTTATCGAGGGCAGAGCTAAGACAAAGTTCAGGAGGGAAGAACAGATTTGGAATCATGTTGCCCCTCCCTGAAGCTTGTGTTTGGGTTCCCACTGGGTGGTGAAGGTGTTTGCTGAGTTGCTTGTTGGCTATAGTCAAGGTAGGCAACTAGGAAGTTGTAATAGCATTACTTTTGGGTTACCAGGAAGCTAGTTAGGGCACTGGCGAGAACTTGGGGAAGATGCCCACAGGTGTAGTGTTCACTGAAACCTGTGTGTCAGTTTATCCTTTTTAAATTTTATTATGTACAAGGGGGATACAGTTAGATAAGTCAGGTACAGACAAGAGACAAGTCAGTTAATGAATAGGTTGCTTTTTTTTTTTTTTTTTGGTTGGTTGTGGGGTTTGAACTCTGGGCCTGGGCACTGTCCCTGAGCTCTTCAGCTCAAGGCAAGTGCTCTATCACTTGAGCCACAGTGCCACTTTTGGTTTTCTGGTGGTTAATTGGAGATAAGAGTCTCATGGTCTTTCTTACCTGGGCTGGCTTTGAATCATGATCCTCAGATCTCAGCCTCCTGAGGAGCTAGGATTACAGGTATGAGCCGCTGACACCCAGCTTAAATTTCTTTTTGGACAATGTCACCCCTTCCCTGCTCTTCTCCCATCCTCCCATCCATGACTACAAGTTGTATAGTTCATTTTCAACATAGTGTCTAGTGAGTACCCCTGTTTCATTTGTTCATCCTTTGCCCTTCCATTTCTGTTGCCCCTTCCTTACCCTTCCAAAGACAGATAAATGAACAAACAAGACAAAAAGAAACCCGAAACAGCAGCAAAGATAAAAGCTCTTGTTTCCATTTCCATTTTATTTGATCAGGTGCACATAAGCATTGCACCTTTGTGTTCCTCTCCCTAGGAACATCCTCCTTTGTGTGAATGCCTATTATGTATCATATAATTTATCTTTTGGGGTACTTAGCTTCCATATGTTCTTAACACATCTGAGGTAACAGTAAAACACTCCTATTTCTAGACACAAGATAACAATCTGTCAAGATGAAAAAAAAATCTTATTTCCCTAATACCTTTTAAAGATATTCTCAGTCTCTACAATCATTGTCTACATTATGGCTGTATTTATTTCTCTGTAATCAAAGTTTCATGGAATAGTCTGTTACTGAGAGACTATAAAGTTGATCTTGAATAATTTACAATAATAGAAGGAAAGAAGAAAATGTTAGAGTATAAGCAAAGTATAAGAAAGAGAAAATAGCTGGTCACTGGTGACTCATGCCTGTAATCCTAGCTACTTAGGAAGCTGAGATCTGAGGCTCACAGTTCAAAGCCAGCCCTGGCAAGGAAAGTCTGTGAGACTCTTACTTCCAATTAACCACTAGAAAACCAGAAGTGGCACTGTTGCTCAAATGGTGAGTGCTCGCCTTGAGCATCCAGGCTTAGAGTTCAAGCTCCATGACTGACACCCGCCACCCCCCACCCCCCCAAAAAAAAATACATATATAAATCCCAGTTCTCACTTGTATTGTCACAAGGCCAGTAATAATTTCTGTGTTTCTGACCACATCTCTCTCCTTCCCCACAAACAGACAGGAGAACCAAATATATTACTCAGAACTTCTTTGGTACATTGAGGATTTTCCGTCTCCACTCTGCTTCAGTTAACCATCAGCTTTCCACTTAGGGGTGATACCAGCATGTTGTACAGACCTACCTGTATAAACCGGGCTTGAGGTTTTCCCAGCTGTTCATGTGGAACTCACATCAGCATGGATTGAGGGCGAGAGCAGGGATGCAGCAAGAGCAAAGGAGGCTGGCCCATCCGCTGGGTCACTGCCTCATATCTCTGGACCTGCCTAGTTTGGTCTCTTTTATCATTTTCACTATGATCGTTAGGAGTGGTACAGCAAATACCCAATTCTAATATGTGGATTGAGTTTCTTCCATTTTACATTGAGATTCAGACGACAACGTTTGTATGATGTAGCCCAGTGCTTGTAGCGCACACCTGTAAATCCCAGATACTCAGAAGGCTGAGACCTGAGGATCATGGTTCATAGCCAGCCCAAGTGGGAAAGTCTATGAGACTCTTGTCTCCAATTAACTTACCAAAAAGCCAGAAATAGTGCTATGGTTCAAAGTGGTAGAGCGCTAGCCTTGAGCACAGAAGCTCAGGGACAGCACCCAGGACCTGAGTTCAGGTCCCAGGACTGGCACACACACACACACACACACACACACACACTCACACACACACACACACACACACACTCACACACACACACACACACACAAAATTGGGGGCTGGGAAAGTGGCTCAGTGGTAGAGCGCTTGCCTTGCATGTATGAGCCCTGGGTTTGATTCCGTAGCACCACATAAACAAAAAGAAAAAAAGCGAGAAGTGGCGCTGTGGCTATGGTAGAGCGCTAGCCTTGAGCTGAAGAGCTAAGAGACAGTGCCCAGGCCCAGAGTTCAGGCCCCATGACCGGACCCCCCCCCCCCAAAAAAAAAAAAAATTGGTGTCACTCACAGTTAGGTCTAAGCAATTTTTCAAAGGGTGTGAGTAGTTTTCTCTAGAAGGCATGATTCCTTGTCTTGTGTCTGGTCTATGACTTTTTATTCTTGCCTGCTAGATACATCATTCATGTTACCTCAGAAATCTTTAACAAGGCCAGGCACCAGTGGCTCACACCTGTACTCCTTGCTCCTCAGGAGGCTGAGATCTGAGGATCATGGTTTGAAGCCAGCCTGGGCAGAAAAAGACTGTGAGACACTTATCTCCAATGAACCACTTAAAAACTGGAAGTGGCACTGTAGAGTGGTAACCTTGAGTACAAAAAGGTTTAGGGACAGAACCCAGGCTGAGTTCGTCTCTCATCCAACCACCCCCCCCCCCCAAAAAAAAATCTAACAAGGTCTACAAAGTATTGTGCTTCTTCCTTTGTGGGTGACAGAAGAGCTACTATGACTTTATTCACTTTAGAAGTGAATTTTTCAGGGCTGGGAAGGTGGCTCAGTGGTAGAATGCTTATTTGCATGCATGAGGCTCTGGGTTCAATTCCTTGGCACCACATAAAAAAAGCCAGAAGTGGTGCTGTGGCTTAAGTGGTAGAGTGTTAGCCTTGAGCTGAAGAGCTGAGGGACAGCACCCAGGCCCAGAGTTCAAGCCCCAGGACCAAAACAAACAAACAAAAATGTACTTTTCATGTGTTTCTGACCTTGAATTCCTAGATGTTTGCTGGCATGAAGAGGTCATACATTTTTTTGTGTGGGTTGTAAGACTTGAACCCTGGACCTTCGCACTGTCCCTGAGCTCTTTTGCTCAAGGCTACACTCTACTCCTTTGAGCCACTTGGCCACTTCTCGTTTTTTTCTGGTGGTAAATTGAAGATAAGAGTCTCACAGACTTTTCTCCCGGGCTGGCTTTGACCCACAATCATCCTCAGATCTCAGCCCCCTGAGTAGGTAGGATTGATTATAGGCAAGAGCCACCAGCACCCAGAAGAATCTAAACTTTTGTTCTGTTTATTTCTTTCCTCCTCCTCCTCCTCCTCCTTCCTTCCTTCCTTCCTTCCTTCCTTCCCTCCCTCCCTCCCTCTCTCTCTCTCTTTCTCTCTCTCTCTTTCTCTCTTTCTTTCTCTCTTTCTTTCTTGGACTTGAACTCAGTAGCTGACTTTTTCACTCATTAGCTAGCCAATTGAGCCACACCTCCAATGTGTTGGTTCTTTCTTTTCTTTTTTTGGTTCTATTTATCTCTTCTAGCTTGTAGGATCTATTTGCGATTTACTATTCAGCTATTAGTGCAGCTACTTTGTGTGCCTGAAACAAGAAAGGGAGCAGCAGCAACTCCCCCACCAAGATGAAATTTAGAGCTCTTTGAAGAAAATAAACTGTGTGGAAAAGTCTTTGAAGTGCCGTAAAGCTCTTCTGGAATGTGCCATTGGGTGGTACTAATGAAACTCACTGGGGAGTTGTCTGGAGTGTCAGCAGAACTCACCTGAGTCCGTTTAGGTGGTGCCATTGAAACTTCCGGGGTGACCATCAGTGGGTATTGCATGATGGTTGCAAGAAGAGAACAAAACACAGTGGAACAGGAAAAAAAATGCTCCTCAGTAATCTAGAGCATTCTATTGGCATAACACTGTTATTATTGCAAGCAGAGCTGTCCAGGGCAAATTTGAGACTGAAAGATAAAAACATTGATAACCAATAAGAGTCCCTTTGAAGTATTGTGTCTAGAAAGGAACACAATTTGCAGATTGAGATTAGATAAACAGCAGGCTAACCCTCTGTCTCATTCATTACGTTGCTAGTCTACAATGCAAACTGAGGCTGAAGATTCTTGTCTATTTTTTGTCTTATCCCCAGGACCTAAATGGAACCTGTACTAAGTTACATAATTGAATTAATAGGTAGAAAACAGTGCAAGACAAAATTATGTCATTCTGGTTTTTGTTAGGTTTGGTTTATTCAACATAGTTAAAGAAAAATTGCAGTTTGATCTGGACTGAAATGGACTAAGATTTGGAATGGTTGACTTGAAAATTTTATTTGGTTCAAAGAAAATCAATCACCTGCTTGAGTACTGATTGATTCCTCTTCTTATGGCTTACTACATTTTTGCTTGTGTGGTGAAAATCCCTTTTAAACAATGGGCTATGATTTTGATCAGTGTGTATAAAAGATATAGTACTGTGTATTTTGTGGTTTTTTTTTTTTTCTTTTTCTGGGCCAGGGTCTTTTAAAAATTACCATATATCGCTCGGTGTTGGTGGCTCATGCCTATCATCTAGCTACTCAGGAGGCTGAGATCTGAGGATCCTGATTCGAAGCCAGCCCAGGCAGGAAAGACTGTCTGTCCAATGAACCACCAGAAAACCAGAAGTGGTGCTGTGGTTAAAAGTGGTAGAGGGCTAGCCTTGAGCAGAAAAGCTCAGGACATCACCCAGGCTCTGAGTTTCATGAATGACCACCCCCATCTTTCCCCCAGAAAAATAGCATACATTACTTACACATAGTGACCTTTCTACACATGCACATAATGTATTCTTTTTTTTTTTTTTTTTGGTTGGTCGCGGGGCTTGAACTCTGGGCCTGGGCGCTGTCCCTCAGCTCTTCAGCTCAAGGCGAGCGCTCTACCACTTGAGCTACAGCGCCACTTCCGGTTTTCTGGTGGTTTATTGGAGATAGGAGTCTCACGGTCTCTCCTGCCCGGGCCAGCTTTGAACCTCAATCCTCAGATCTCAGCCTCCTGAGTAGCTAGGATTACAGGCGTGAGCCACCAGCGCCCGGCTGCACATAATGTATTCTGATCAACCTCACTCCACAGTCTCACTCTCCCCATCCTAATTTTGTTTAATCTTCAAATGATTGTACAGGGGTTTACGATTAACGATGGCCGTTTATATATGCAGAGTTCATACTGATCAGTCATTCCTTCTGTCATTCTGCCCCTCCCACCTATCTCTCTCTTCTGCCCTATGATAGCCCTTTGGAAAGCGCTAGTAAAACAGAAGCAGAGATTTATCGTATCTTGAATTTTGGCTTTCCCTTTCCCTAATTTGTAGAGAGTATGGGACAGAGTGGGAAGAAAATGTGTTGAACGAGAGAACCAAAGAGTAAAACCAGAACCCCACTTGACTGAATGCCTGTCTTTGGAGCCCTTGATGGAGGATGGGGTATTAAGGGACATGTCCAGCGCTATACCAGGAGGAAAAAAGGGGCTACAAAATGGGTGAAAAACCCAACCTTTCAACTACCCATTCATCCTCTGACAAACGTAACAGTGTAGAGAAAGCCTTTAAAATCAGAGAATCTCATGTCATTTGTGGGGCTTGAACTGAGGGCCTGGGCGCTGTCCCTGAGCTTTTTCATTCTATACTAGCGCTCTACCATTTTGAGCTACAGCACCACTTCCAGTTTTCTGGTGGTTCATTGGAGATATGAGTCTTACAGACTTTTCTATCTGGGCTGGCTTCAAATCCCAGTCCTCTGATCTCAGCCTCCTAAGTAACTAGGATGACAGGCACGAGCCACAGTTGCACAGCTTTTAATTTTCTTCTTGATTCTTTTTCCCCCAGTTGTGGGGCTTGAACTCAGCTTGGGTACTGTCCCTGACTCTCAGTCTGTTGCTCTACCCCTTGAGCCACAGCACCACTTCTGGCTTTTTTGAGTAGTTTATTGGAGATAAGAGTCTCACGGACTTTCCTGTTTTGAACAGTGATCCTCAGATCTCAGCCTCCTGAGTAGCTAGGATTACCGGTGTGAGCCACCGATGCCCAGCTTTCCTTCTTGATTTTTCTGTTAGTGTTCTAGTAATCTATAATGAGAATACTAGATATCCTTGGATAATGTGCCCTATTTTGAGAATGTTTTTTCTTCTTTTGTTTAGAGCTGGAATGTCAATTATCCATAGTTACCTAGAATAAATTGGTAGAATGTTCATATACCACTGATGTGAGCTATGGACAGACATGCCGTTTAATGCTCATATGTATTTTCTTTCACAGTTGAATTTGGTTTGGGCTACTGATGAGTAACAACAACTTTTAACTTCTGCCCTACTTGAGATACTTCTGCATATATGTATATATAACCTGTTAACAGAATATAAAAATAGAAATGGGGTTTATTATTGAGGTATTGACATTAGGGGAATAATTTAATTCCAATATTGTATGTGGGGAAAAAAGAGCCTACTTTCCTATTTTCCTATAATTAGGGTAACTATACATCATGCTTTGACAGGCCTGCTTTATGATGCCTTGTCCTGACCTATTTTTTAGTTTTGCTTTGCTGCAGTACAGAGGATTAAATTCAGGGCCTTGGTAGATAAGAGCTCTACCACCAGTCCTTTGCTTTTAGAAATTTGTTTTTTAGGGGGGCCAGTCCTGGGGCCTTGAACTCAGAGCCTGGGCACTGTCCTTGACATTTTTTTTGTTGTTGTTGTTCAAGGCTAGCACTCTACCACTTGAGCCCATAGCTCCACTTCCAGCTTTATTTTTGGGTGGTTCATTGGTGACAGAAAGTTTCACAGACTTTCTGTCCAAGCTGACGTGGAAGTGACATTCAGACCTTGGCTTTCTAAGTAGCTAGAATTACAGGCATGAGCCACTGACATCCAGATGGATTTTTATTTTGTGGTTCAGGCCATCTTTGTGCAGCTCAAGCTGACCTCAAATTCACAATCCTTTTTCCTAACAAGAACAAACTCACAATTCTTTTCAGTAACTTTTTGGACAGAGCTGGCCTAAAATGTGATCTTCCTGATCTTTGCTTCCTGAATAGCTAGAAATATAGGCATCGGCCATTGGGTCCATCTAACTCTGCTGTTCCTTCTTTTCTTTCTTTCCTTTTTTTTTGGGGGGTGAGGGGTGGTGTCAGTCATGGGACTTGAACTCTAGGCCTCTGAGCTTTTTTGCTGAATTAGCGCTCTACCACTTGAAGCCATAGTTCCACTTCCAGTTTTCTGGTGGTTAATTGGAGATGAGACTCTCATGGATTTTCTTTCCCATGTGAACTGTGATCCCTCAGATCTCAGCCTCCTGAGTAGCTAGAATTACATGCACGAGCCACCAGCAACTGGCCTACTCTGCTCTGTTTTTTTTTTTTGGGTCCGGTTGTGGGGCCTGAACTCTGGGCCTGGGCGCTGTCCCTCAGCTCTTCAGCTCAAGGCTAGCGCTCTACCACTTGAGCCACAGTGCCACTTCCGGCTTTTTTCTTTTTGCTTATGTGGTGCTGAGGAATTGAACCCAGGGCCTCATGCATGCAAGGCAAGCGCTCTACCACTGAGCCACCTTCCCAGCCACCTCTGCTCTGTTTTTTAACATTAATAGTAGCCTTTGGGTGGACACGGTAGCTCACGCCTGTAATCCTAGCTACTCAGGAGGCTGAGGACCACGTAAGCCAGCCCTGGCAGGAAAGTCTGTGACACTAGAAAACTGGAAGTGGCGCTGTGGCTTAAGTGGTAGAGCACTTTCCTTGAGCCGAAGAGCTGAGGGACAGTGCCAGGAATACGGTTATATTTCTTTCTTCTACCCATGTGTGTGTGTGTGTGTGCGCGCGCGCGTGTGCGTGTGTGTGTGCGCGCGCACGTGCGTGCGCACGTGCGTGTGTGGCGCGCGCGCGCAGATGTACACAGGAAAGCTACATCTACCACTCAGATAAAACATTTTGGCAAGCTGGTGCCAGTATCTCACACCTATAATACTCAGGAGACTGGGATCATGGTTCAAAGCTAGCCCAGGAAGGAAAGTTCTTGAGACTCTTATCTCCAATAAAAGACCAACAAACTGGAAGTGGCGCTGTGGCTGAAGAACTGAGGGATAGCGCCCCGGCCCAGACTTCAAGCCCCACGACTGACCGCGCCCCCCCCCCCAAAAAAAAAACAAAAACAAAAACAAAAACAACTTTTTTGTAAGCATTTATTAAAACTTTCATTTTCTGTACTTTACCTCTTAGTGTGTTAGAGCTGGTCATTAATTTTTTTTTCAGTTTTATATATTTATTGGCTGTCTGGTTTGGCTAATCAAATCTTAATTAAGGGTTTTATATTACACACACACACACACACACATACATATACATACATATAGCTTATAGTAAAAGAATTAGTGAACTTCTTTTTTTCTTTTTTGGTTGGTCATGGGCCTTGAACTCAGAGCTTTGATGCTGTACCTGAGCTCTTTTTGCTCAAGTCTAGTGTTGGGCCACAGCTCCACTTCTGGTGTTCTGGTGGTTAATTGTCGATAAAGTGTCTCATGGACTTTCCTGACTGGGCTGGTCTCAGTCTGTGACCCTCAGATCTCAGCCTCCTGAGTAACTAGGATTACAGGTGTGAGTCACTGGCAACTGGCTATGAACATTTTTATCATTCACCCTGTGCGACATGTCCTGTATTACCTGAACTTAACCAAATAAAATATAACTAACCTACTTTTATCATAGCATAGCAAGAAATGTTTATCTTCATAAGGATGAATTTTGGATTTTTTTTATTTTTGGCCAGTCCTGGGGCCTGAACTCTGGGCCTGGGCACTGTCCCTGAGCTAATTTTGCTCAAAGCTAGCACTCTACCACTTGAGCCACAGCACCACTTCCAGCTTTTTCTCTGTATGTGGTACTGAGGAATGGAAATCCAGGGCTTCATGCATGCTAGGCAGACACTCTACCATTAAGCTACCTTCCCAGCCTGGATTCTTTTTTTATTACAGATCCCTTTAAGATGCACCATGACGATGGCTTGGGAGATTTGCTCTTTCTCTCTAGTGAAACTACAAATGCTGAAACATTTACAGGGCAAAGTGTTCCTGTGGAAGGTAATTATGGTATGACTTCAACTAGATTTGTTCTATAGGAAAGGAAAAACAACTTTCTTTTGCTGTGTGTCATGTGAGAAGGAGGATTGGTCAGTCAGTCAGTTTTGGCCTTGAACTCAGGGCCTGGGCTCTGTTGCTGAACTGTTTTGCTCAAGGTTAATGCTCTTCCACTTTTAGCCCCAACACCACTCTGGTTTTCTGGTAGTTAACTGAACATAGAGTCTCACAGACTTGCCTGACTGGGCTGGCTTTGAACCATGATTCTCAGATCTCAGCTTCCTGAATAGCCACGATTAATGGTGCGAGCTACTGGTACCTGGCTCTTTTGCATATTTTAGATTCATTGTTTGCCTTGTTTGGAGCTCATATAATAATAGAGATAAGGTTTTAACATAAGTTTCATATGTAAGGAGCGTATACAGGTAAGGAATAATCTCAATAAGTAGCTTTAGAACTCTGTGTGTGTGTGTGTGTGTGTGAGGGGTGGGGGGGCCCTGAGGCTTGAACTCAGGGCCCTGGGTGCTGTCCCTGAGCTTTTTTTCTCAAGGCTAACACACTACCCAGCTCCACCTTCAGCTTGTTTTTGGTGGCCAGTTAGAGATAACCAGCCCTGGCTGGTTTTGAACTCAGTTCTCAGATCACAGCCTCTTGAGTAGCTGGGATTATAGTTGTCAGCTACTGGTGCCCAGCTAGAAGTCCATTTTATAATACATCTTTGAACAACAATACATATTTTTTTTTTTGAGAAATTGTAACATAAAACAAAAGGAAGGACTGTTAGGGTCTCTAGTAGCAAAGTAGAGAAAATTTACTGTTGGGCTATTCAGGGAAGACTGACCTTTTCTCATAGGACTTTGAGTTCTCTAACATAGGGCCAAACTCTGTGTCCATTATTTTTTGCTTATGGACTGAAACAGAATACACTCTCCTTAAGCTTTTATTTTTATTTTTGGTGCTGGTCCTGGGGCTTGAACTTAGGGCTTGGTTGCTGTTTTTTAGCTTTTTTATTCAAAGCTGGCTCTCTATTATTTTAGCCACCAGTACAACTTCTGGGTTTTTGGCTATTTAGAGATAAGAGTCTCAGGGACTTTCTTACCTCATCTGGCTTTAAATTACATTCTTCAGACTTCAACCTCCTGAGTAGCTAGAATTACAAGTGTGAGCCACTGGTGCCGGGCTAGCTCAGTCTTCTGTATTTTGAATTTTATATTACCATATAGAAAGTAGCTAATAAAGGACTGAGAAATCTGGCTTAGTGGTAGAGTGCTTGCCTAACATGCATAAAGCCCTGGGTTCAATTCCTCAGTACCACATACACAGAAAAAGCTGAGTGGCACTGTGGCTCAAGTGGTAGAGTGCTAGCCTTGAGCAAAAGAAGCTCAGAGACAGGGTGACCACTGAGCTCAGGCCTGAGCTCAAGCCCCAGCACTGGCAAAAAAAAACCCAAAAAATCCCCCTAAAAAACAGAAAGCAGCTAACAAATGTTGGTTAATGGTGCCACCGGGATATAGTATACTGCCTACTAACAAGTACCTAATACCTGAAGAATATCAGCAGGATTTCTTTATTTAAACCTTAGTGCTCTCTTGGTCATTGCTTCTTGGGCCTCTCGGCAACATATGTTGATGATTTAAAATGTCTAACTTTTCTCCAGTTTTAAGTTTTTAAAAATATGCTTGTACTTCACTATTAGGTGTATCTTCCTGTGACATGTTTGCTCCCACAGCGGTGGTACCTCAGGAGTGGTCTGTAGAAGCTCCAAGTTTTCCACAGTCAGAGCCCTTTGTTTCCCTTGAAGTCACTGCTGAGACTTCACAGCCAACAGGTAATTTATTTAAACCCCCTTCATTTATTCTTGGTTGTACTTTCAATAATATAAGTTATAAGAATTTTTAAACAGCTTATAGTAGATACAAATAAAAAAATTGGAAACTGTAACAAATGTTCTTAATGTTATTAGCAGTATCATAGCTACAGTAATTGTAGTGGAAACATAACACTTGGGATTAAGGGGTAAAGGAGATATATATATATATTTTTTGGCTTTGTTTTTGGCCCTTCCTAAGGCTTGGACTCTGGCCTGGGCACTGTTCCTGAGTTTCTATTGCCAAAGGCAGGATAACATTTTAGCCACAGTACCATTTCCAACTTTTTTGAGTAATTTTTTGGAGATAAGAGTCTCAGGGAGTTTTCTGCCTGGGCTGGATTCAAACTCTGCTCCTCAGATCTCAAGCCTCCTGAGTAGCAAGGATTGATTATTACAGTAATTTTGCTTTGTCTGAGATTGGACTTTGACTCATTGACTGGTGTTCTATCACCTGAGCCATGCCTCTAACCTGAGATTTTTAATGTAAATTTTGAGCTCCATGCCTTTTGAACAACATGCCTTACAATGGCTCAGTTTATTTGTTCAGCTGCCATTCTTCTACTTGAGCCATGCCTCCAGCTTGACTTTTTGCTGGTTCTTTTGGGAATAGAGTCTCATGGGTTTTCCTGCCTGGATAACTTTGAACCACAAACATCTACTTCTCAGCTTCCTGAGTATCTAGGATTATAGATTACACCTGGATAGGTTTTTTTTTTTGTTTTGTTTTGTTTTTTGTTTCTTCTTTGAAGAATGACTAGCTGCCCTACAGCTTCCTTTTCTAATTCTGATTTTTCTATTTTTTCATTTTCCTTCCTTCCTTCCTCCTTCTCTCTTTCTCTCTTTCTCTTTTTTTTGTTTTTTTGGGTCTGGTCATGGGGCTTGAACTCTGGGCCTGGGTGCTGTCCCTCAGCTTTTCAGCTCAAGGCTAGCGCTCTACCACTTGAGCCACAGCACCACTTCCGGCTTTTTTCTTTTTTCTTATGTGGTGCTGAGGAATCGAACCCAGGGCCTCATGCATGCAAGGCAAGCGCTCTACCACTGAGCCACCTTCCCAGCCCCTGATTTTTATTTTTCTTTTTTTTCTTTGTTGGTCGTGGGGCTTGAACTCTGGGCCTGGGACAGCTCTTCAACTCAAGGCTAGTGCTCTACCACTTGAGCTACAGCGCCACTTCCGGTTTTCTGGTGGTTTATTGGAGATAGGAGTCTCACGGTCTCTCCTGCCCGGGCTGGCTTTGAACCGAGATCCTCAGATCTCAGCCTCCTAAATCGCTAGGATTACAGGCGTGAGCTACCAGCGCCCGGCTCCCCTGATTTTTCTTAAGCCTGTATTTTCTCTCTCTGTTTTTTTCTTCAGTCCTTTCCCTTTCCCTTTCCCCTCCCCCCTTCCCCCTTTCTTCTCCCCCCTTCCCCCTTTCCCTTTATCTTTTGTGGTACTGAGATTTGAACTAAGATACTTGCACTTGCTAGTCTGGAATGCCTTCCAGTCCATTTATTTTGTTCATTATTTTGGCGATGGAATCTTGCAAACTTTTCTGCCCTTCCTGGCCTCAAACCGTGATCCTGCAAATCTTAGCCTCTGCGTAGCTAGTATTACAGGTGTGAGACTGTGGCACTGGTTTCATATATTTTATTCTAAGTGTTAGAACTATCAAAAAACTATCAGAATACGTTAATTCAACAAATTGTGTTTGTACGTGTGTATGTGTGGGGGGGGTGTATGTTAGTACCAGGACTTGGTTGGGTTCAAGGCCTGTGATTTTGCTCAGCTTTTTTGCTCATGGCTGGTATTCTACCACTTGAACCACACCTTTAGTCTAGCATTTTGTTGCCTAATTAGAGATGGTGTCTTGAGGGCTTTTCTGCCTAGGCTAGTTTCAAGCCGAAATCTTCCAGATCTCAGCCTCTTGAGTAGGAATAATTAAAGGCATGAGCCACTGACTCCTGGATTCAATTTTTAATCATGTATAGGTCTTTTGGTTACAGAACTTAAATTATTTTCAAATGTAGAGGTGTGGGTCCTAAGTTTTTGACTTATTTCCCTTTGACAACCTAGCCAAAGAAGTAGAAATGGCATCAGTAGAGGACCAGCCACCAACAAAAACATTGGAAATGATTGAACAGAAGACCACTGCCATGGTACCATCTGGAGGAACAGAGGTGGTCTCAGAAGAGAACATGGCACCAATCACAGAAACAGAGATGGCATTAGCTACAGCCAAGGATGAACCCACCCAATCAGAAGTGACACTGGCCAAAGATTTGCAGTCATCCATCGAATCAGATCTGTCCCTGGCCAAGAGCATCGTACTGCCCATAGAAACAGAAGTGGCTGCAGTGAAGGATGTCATAGTGCCTGTAGAAACAGATGTGTCTTCAGCCAAGGAAGTATTATTGCCTCCAGAAACAGAGGTAGCCCCAGGAAAGGATTTGACACCATTGAAAGAAGCAGAGATTGCCCCTTCTGTAAAAGTGGACTTGGGCTCACATGATGACAAGGTACCACCCCAAGAAACAGAAATAGCCCCAGCCATGGGTATGGTACCACTTCCAGCAATAGAAGGGGCACTGGACAAGGAAACTGCACCAGCCACAGAAAACTCCTTTGCGGAAATGGCTTTGAGCTCACAGACAGAGGTGGCCCTAGAAAGAGACATGACCCTCTCCCCTGATAGCACACTCTTGACCAAGGATGTAGCACTGCCCATAGAAGCAGAAGCCACCCCAGTCAAGGACATGACTCCATCCCCAGAAACAGAAATGGCTCCGCCCCCTGAAGCAAAGGCGGGTCAGGTTGAAGACCTACATATGTTTTCGGGACCAGAAGTGGACTTGAGCAAGGATATCACTACACCCCCAGAAACAGTGATGACCTGGGTAGATACTATGACCCCACCCCCAGAAAAAGAGGTAGCTTCCGTCAAGGACCTGCCTCTGCTGCCGGAAACAGAGGGAGCCCTGGTCAAGGATGTGATTCTGTCTCCTGGCGCAGAGGTGACCCTCGCCAACAATGAGACCCCAGCCAAGAATGCCACCCCACCCACAGAGAAAGAGGTGACCCCAGTCGTAGTTAAAGACATGGAAATTGCACAGACCCCGGAAGGAATAAGTGAGAACTTCCAGGAAAAATCTCCTCAGGACGAGAGGCAGTCACCCACAACTTCTTTCGTGATTTCACCAGGTATGTACTTGTGCTTGCTCTCAGTATGTCTGTCTGCCAGGGTATATAGTCACCAGGTGCAGTGAACTTGTTTGAATGCTTTGCAAGTATGTTCATGTCCCTGCCCTGTTAGCCGCTTGCTTGCTTGCTTCTCTCCCTCCCTTCCTCCCTCCCTTGTCATATGGACCTTTTCTGCCCAAGCTAGATTCAAGGCACAATCCTCAGATCTCAGCCTCTTGCGTAGCTGGGATTACACACACAAGCCATGTGTCCTTGGATTGTTGGTTGTGGGGCTTGAACTCTGGTCCTGGGCATGTCCCTGAGCTCTTCAGCTCAAGGCAAGCACTCTACAACTTGAGCCACAGTACCACTTCCAGTTTTCTGAGTGGTTTATTGGAGAGAAATCTCATGGACTTTCCTTCCAGGGCTGGCTTTGAACCACGATCCTCTGATCTCAGCCTCCTGAGTAGCTAGGATTACAGCTGTGAAGCACTGGTGCCCGGCCCTAACAATATTCTTAACAAGCACTTGTTACTTTTCTCCCTTCCTAACCTGGTGGCTTCCAATTATGTATCCATTTTTCTGCTGCTTATTTTAGAAGAATTTCTTAAAAACTGTTCTCATTTTGCTTCTGGTAAATCGAAAAATAGCTCAAATAGTGCATCTCTCTGAAACTTACACATGATTTTTACCATTATCTTTAGAACCAGGCCAAAAGTATAACTTGCCAACAGATGAAAACGCTCTGTCAGAGAAATTAGAACAAAAGGAACCACTCAGCAGTCCTCCTTCTGAACTTCCTTCAGAGACCTCAGGTAAGTCAGAAACATGCTCTATAGATCTCAGCCTACTGAGTACGTAGGATTACAGGTGTGAACCACCAGTGCCCGGTCTCAAATCCCAGTTTCTTCAGACTTCTGACTCGTGAGTATTCTATCTGTGGTACCGGAAGAGTAGGGTAGGGGAGAGGAGGAAGGAGAGAAGAGAGGAAGAACAGAACTTCAGAATTATAATCCATATTTTAACCAGATCTTCAGTCAAGTGTAATGGCTCATACCTGTAATTGAAGCACTCAGGAAGCTAAAGTGTAAGTAGGATAGTAAGTTCAAAACCACTCTAATACAAAGCAAGACAAGATCCTGTCTCCATAACAAGATTCTTCTAATTTTTAATATGCACTGAACTTGGAGACATAGTGTTCTAAAGGTACTTTCCAGCTTAAAGTTTACTTGATGATTACGTTTTTGATGTTAAGCCATACATACACATACATGAATACCAATTGATTTTTCTGCCTGCTCTTCTGTGACTGATTGGACATGACTTATTTCACTTAGAATCCTAGTGCTCCACATACTTTCTAGCACCAGCTAGAGGCTAAACAAGAGAATTTCAAAATGTTTTTGCCATCTGGACGTGTCAGTAAAGATTTATTAAATACTTATTCTGTACAAAATAGGCCATATTAAGGCACATATATATTCAAGTCCTGGTTCTTGTCCTTGAGTTTTTATTACAACCTGGATGGAAAAAGAACTTCCTATGAATGACCTCTACAAGATTTATAGAATTAAAAAATAAAAGATGCCGCGTCAAGTAGCTGCTGGTTAACTGCTAGTTAAATGTTGTGAAAACCATGGGATCATGTAGCCTCACAATTTGCTTTTCAAAGAAGCGATAATTAACCTGACTATTAAAGGTAGAGTTTAAGAGGCCTTTGGAGGGATAAAGGTAAGAAATATGATGCTATTTGGGATTTTAATATTCCTGGAAATCAATTCATTGGATCAAATTTAATAGGAGCTGCTATAGACCTGTGTGCTTTATTTTACTTTAGTTTGCTTTGTTTTTTGAGATAGATAGTGCTTTACTTTGTAATCCAAACTGCCCTTGAACTTGGTGATCTTCCTCACCTTACAGAGAAGTAGGATTACAAGCATGCCCCACCGTACCTGGGTTAGACTTGCTCTTAATGAGACTCATTCCAAGAGCTTGGATCTGTATTATATTATTTCCTGAAACTTTTCAAAGGATGCTTATCCTAATGGTTGAAATTTTTGTTAACCTGCTTAACATTGAATACGTGTTTATCTTTCAGGAAGTACATTTAGAAAGAGAACATTGAAATCTTAGTGCATTTGTCTTTCAAAGTAATATGTTCTGGTTCTGGAATAATGAGAATTTTCTTCTGGCCAAAATATTCAATTTTTTTTTTTTTGAAGTTGCATGAATCTGGCATTCTGGTCTAATTCCCAGAATCAATCTGGTTGGTTTGACAAAAATTAGTATAATTTTGGTGATAGAATCTTAGGATTATAAATTTTGTCCAAAAATCACACAAAAAGACAAGCCTTTAGTGAGTACCATTTTACAGAAGGCATATTAGTAGGCACCTATGTACCTATTAAAAACAACAAATATAAATAAATGAAATTCATAGGCAACAAGTGCTTAGAGGTTAGAATATTTGAAATAACTTGAATATTTTGTAAATATGCTTGAAAAAAATCTTTGCCTGAGATAATGTTTAGGGGAAAAAAATAGAAAAAAAAAGGTTTTCTGAATAAAGTAGATCAGATCAGTGAAAATCGACTATTTAAGATGAGTGACTACATGACTTTTTTTTTTTTTTTTTTAAAGAAACGGTAACAATGAGTTTATTGTTCAGAATTTTAGGCAACTTCATGTATTTCAGGTACCCCTCTCACACAAGGCAAAGCAGTTTGCAGACCCAGTGACCGCAGGTCAGCTCGGTCCAAGCCTGCCAGGTTCCCTTCTGAGCTGCCGGGAGGCTCTATTCCATGGAAGATTCCTGATTCCAGGCTGGGCCCCTGCCCTTTTTCTGAGTTGGGTTGGGTCTCTGGTTCCTATTGTGAACCTGGGAACCAAAGGCAAAGTATCCATGCTGACTTCCTTGGATCCCAGAGAGAGCATGACAGGGAGGCATGGGATGTAGAAGAAGGCATGCCAATGGCGGTGAAGAAAAAGAAAAAGAAACCAAAGCAAAAGAGATATCCTCAACCTCGGGGCGGAGGTCACTGGCCGGAGGACCCTGCCGATGAGCCAAAACGTCATCCCTTCACAATTGGCCCCCATCCATCGGGTGTCCTCTCCAGCCAACCTCCCACTGTAGGCTCTGACTATGGCCTCGTACCCAAAGAGAATTGGCGAAGCGAACGCGCTCGTGACTCCACAGCAACCAAACTGGTGGGCCAGAACCTTATCTCAGAGAGTCTCAAACTTGCTTCATGTCCAGAAGGATCTCCAAAACCGGAAGTAATTTCAAGAGTAGAGGAGGAGGGCAAAGGTAACAACGAATCAGCCCTAGAACAACAGGATCAGCAGTTGCTGAAGCAAAGTGAATACAAACCACAGCATGTGTCCCACCCACAAACACCTGTGGAGACAAGTCACACAGTAGACGCTCCTAGTCTGAAAGTACCCCTGGAAGAAGAGAGCGTGCACAGAATGGAAACACCTTTGAAGATTAGACCCAAAGAGGATTGCTCTCCTATCTTGGACCAAGAGGTTAAGGATAGAGTTTCAAAGCCCATAACCGTGAAAGAACTACCTAATCCGACACCCATTTTGACAGCCAGTAATCCATTAGACCATAGTGTAGCAGAAGGGAGTGATGCAAGTAAAATTACTAAAGTGCAGAATGCCAAACAGAAAGAGTCTCCTGAAGGCACCAAGGAGGAGGTTAAAGAAGTGACAAAGGAAGCCTTTGCCAAGCCAAGAGAGGAAATCAAGGTATTTGCCTCTGAGCCCAAGGACCAAGTGTTAACGCAGGCCTCTGGGGTAGAGGATGAGCGGCTTAAGAGAATAATGATGGGTGAAGGCAAAAGCAGGAAGGGCAAGGGAAGTCCTGGGAAAGGGAGAGTGAGTTCCGGGAAGGTAAGAGCAAAGTCTGAGGTGTCATTTCTTCTAGGCAATGAGAAGGATGATGTCATGCCTAGTGAGCCAGTCCCTAAAATTGAAACCATGACAGCTGAAGAGAAGAGAGAGGAGCAGAGGTTGGATTCTTCAAAGCAACCAAGGGCTGTCACTGATCTCACTGAGACAGGGGTAATGGAGGTAGCAAAGGCCATGGCGGGTCGTGAGTTTGGAAGTATCCTGCAGGAATCGATTGCTTTGGAAAATGGGTCAAGTTTGACTCAGACTTGTGATGCCAGGACAGAAAGAGGAGCCCCAATTAAAAATGTGGGTGTCAGTAAGCAAAGCAAGGAAGGAATGTGTCCTTGGATAGACCATGAGTCAACTCCTTGGGTTTCTGAAAAGTCTAAAAAGAGGGGCCACGAAGGCAAAAACAAAAAGGCTAAAAGTAATTATCCCATACAACCAGCTAGGATGGAGGGCAAGGAGCAGGTCCTCAGCCTCCCCTGTGTAGGTAAGGATGATAGTGTTGAGGGTAGTATTTCCCAGAAAAACAAGGAATTAGGACTGATTTTTCCAGAAAGGCCTGATCCTTTGTTCTCACATACATCAGATCCACCCACGGTGGAAGTAGTTGACAGAAAACGTAAAAACATTGAGGCTAATTCTGTTGACCTTGGGGCAGTCCAGGGAAAGAAAATAGATATTGTGAAGGATTCTACTGTTACTGAACCAGCGGTCAAGGGGACAGATGTGAGCCGCCAAGACCAAATCCAGGGTGCAGCGTTTGTCCCCCCCATAATATCTAAGGAGAGCAAAATCGACGCAGCTGAGGGACACGCCGCCGTGGCTGAGGAAACAAATAAAAGGAATAATGATGGGACACGTGAAAAGGTTAAAAATAGTTTTCCCAAGAAGCACATTCTGGAGGCGAAGACAGATGCAACAAAAATACACGTTCCCATGGAAACCACAGGGGACCACAGAATTGAAGGAATGGGCTATGTAGATGAAAATAGAAATATCACATTTACCTGTCCGGGGATACCAGCAGGGCCAATGAAGAAGTCAGTGCCTCTTGATGCTATGGAATCCACAGCCTGTGAAAACCAGCCCAAGCCTATTGCTCATGTACTAAAGGGGATGGATGATACTTTGACACAAAGTGGGCAAGATGGAGCTCCCGCCCAGATTTCTCAATTATTATTAGAAGAGACCTGTTGCAAAGATCAAGTCCTGGGGCCGGAAAGGCCAGAGGCTCCCCCTGCTGTTAGGCCTTCTACAGGTACAGAAGGAGTCTGTCTGGCTTTTCCTGCAGAGAGAGAAAGAGTTAACAGTCATGGAGATCACTGTCCTAAAAGTCAAGGTGAGCCTGCTGATCCCAGGAAAACTGAACCAGGGATGGGTGCAGGGCGTAGGGTCGGGGAATCGGAGTCAGTGCACTGTGGTGCTGCTAAGCATTCAATACAGCAAATGGCAGAGCCAGCTGCTGGAGTACCTCCAGCAGCCCAAAGCGTGGAGCCAGAGGTCAGGGTACGAGAGGCACTTGCAGATAGAAGTGATTTACCAGCATCTCCGGTGAATGAAGAGGAGAGCAACAAAGGCCCCGTTCCAGCTCAAAATCCCGATTTAGTGGGGGACAAAGCACACAAGCTTAGCTTTTGTGAGGTCCAAAAGGCAAAAAGTAAAGATCTCAGCAGTCCAGAGAGCTTGAATAAAGAGGTAGATTTGACTCCTTTCCCTCCAAAAAGTGAAAAGGATAAATTGAAAGAACTCAGTGTGGCTTGTACAGGCACAAAAATGGAATGGGGTCCCACGCAGACCCTGGAACTCCAGCCTGAGGTTCTTCCTTCAGGACAGATGGACAAGGCCCTAATGACTGTTTCTGAGGCTCTCCCACCCCCAGCGCTCAAAGATAACACCACGGAAGTACCTCCAAAAATGACAGAAAAATCGGAACCAAAGATGCTGGGTGAAGGGAAGAAGGAAGATAAAACCAGAGTGACGGAACCATTAAAAGGCTACATGAGACCTACCAAGTCCCGAGGACTCACGCCACTGTTGCCAAAGTCTGCAAGCCAGGAGAGAGAGCGGGCCAAACCAATCAAGTCCAGTGGTAATGAACCTGCTATGGGGAAATAACGTGTGTGCTTGTGGCATTCAACAAGGCAAGAAAAAAGCTTGCACGGTGGTCCTGTGTAGACTCTAATCAACCTTGTTTAATCTGTTTGTTAGCATGAAACCTGTAACTGCTATGTGGAATTTGTCCAAAGCTAAGGCATGTCCTATGTCCAGCTTGAGGAAGCTGGTGACTAGGGTTGCATGCCTATTTTCACCCAGCACTGAACCTCAAATTTTAGCAGGCAGGGAGCTGGAAAGAAAGCCTATCACTAACTATTCTTAATTTCTAAGAATTGTTCTTCCTTTGGGTAAAGGTTGTAGAGGTGAATGGATTCTAATTGTTTGGACTATTAGTGTAAGGTATTCAAGGAGGAAAAAGTACTTTCTATGTCTACCCCTACGTTGCTTTTAGATCAAATGACAGTAATTATTCTTCTGAGGAAATACTAGCCTATGGACAGCATTGGTAGACACAGACTTGGTTTCTAGTAATGGAAAATAATTTTTCAGTGGTACAGCTGCATTCTTTGGCCAGTTTACTAGTAGCCTATGACCATTGACATGTGGGTCAGAGGTTTTTTGGTTTTTGTTTCTGTTTTTTTTTTTTTTTTGGATGGTCATGGGTCTTGAACTCTGGGCCTGAGTGCTGTCCCTTAGCCCGTCAGTTCAAGGCAAGCGCTCTACCACTTGAGCCACAGGCTACTTCTGGTTTTCTGGTGGTTAATTGTAGAGAAGAGTCTCAGACTTTCTTGCCCAGGCTGGCATTGAACTAGGATCCTCAGATCTCAGCCTCCTGAGTAACTAGGATTACAAGAGTGAGCCACTGCCGCCTGGCTGGGTTAGAGTTTTTAGTCTGTAAAATTTGCCATATTTTAGAGGCTTCAAGATTATTCACCCTCCACTCTCCGAAAAGTACAAACTTAATCATGGCTTTCCTGAGCTTGCTCTTCAAAACATATCTTTAAGCATATAAATGAAATCTTTTATTTTCCATTTTCTGTTTAATGCTGAGAAGTGAACCCAGGACCTTGCGTGTACTCACAATGTGCTCTGCTACTGAGCAACTGAGCCCCCCTTCATTATTTCTAAGCGTGTGTGATAACAATTACTAACTTTAGAAATTAAAAAGGAAAAATAGTCTTCCTAGCCAAGAAACCAGTCGGGCTTCTGTGGGACTTTCTCATTGGATTGTGTTCTGCTTGGCATGGATCTTTCTCTTTTGGGAAAGTTTGTGCTTTGCATGTATTGTAGCCAGTAAAGTGTGAGTAATGGATGTTAAAGGTAGCTGTTTGCATGTATCTGTTTTGTTTTCCTTCTTTTAGCTACCTTATTATCAAGGCAGTAAATGAAGTGCAGTAGTAGGTAGAGGACATCCAACATTCTACTAAGTTCTTTTTTTTTTTTTTTTTTTTTTTTAAATTTTGTCAGTTATGGGGCTTGAACTCTGAGACTGGGCACTATCCTTCAGCTCAAGGCAAGTGCTCTACCACTTGAGCCACTGTGCCACTTCCTGTTTTCTGAGTGGTTTATTGGAGATAAGAGTCTCATGGACTTTCCTGCTCAGGCTGGCTTTGAATCTTGATCCTCAGATCTCAGCCTCCTGAGTAGCTAGGATTACAGGCATGAGCCACCGCATCCGGCCTTGAACTCAGGTCTCTCTAAGTTCTGTATATATATTTCTTTAAAGACAATATATCCCTTTTTAAAAAATTTCTGAAATAATTTTGTTTACCACAGAATTTTGCAGTAAATGTCTGCCTTTATTATTAAATCCTTTTCAGTTTTCCCTCTTCAAAGGCAACCAGTTTTGTGTGTTTGACGTTCTTTCCAGACAATTTATCCTTTTAGTTTTTTTTTTTTTTTAAATTTTAAATGGTCACACAAAGGAGTTTGAATTCAGTGTATCTATCTGTGTGTACCGCATATGTTAATCAGTAGAATGGGGAGTTTAGGAATGGTACTGGAGACTAGGAGAACGGCCCCTTCTGACCAGCTACCCTTGCTTTAGATAGGTGATATTTGACCTGTAATCCATACTTTGCTCTTGATTTTGAATCATTCATGTTGTTTGTCTTGACTCTGACCCTGCATTGCCATGGATTCACACCTGTGTACCTGGTTATCCATAGATTTCCCCCCTCCCTCTCTTCCTCCCTTTCCCCCTCCTCTCATACATATACCTAGAACTATGAAAGATTACATTTTACAGGAGTCTCTCAAGATTAAGGTAATACAGATCGGGAAGTGGTAAGGCTAACATTTGGACTTTTATTTATTTATTTATTTGGTTGGTTGTGGGGCTTGAACTCTGGGCCTGGGCGCTGTCCCTCAGCTCTTCAGCTCAAGGCGAGCACTCTACCACTTGAGCTACAGCGCCACTTCCGGTTTTCTGGTGGTTTATTGGAGATATGAGTCTCATGGTCTTTCCTGCCCGGGCTGGCTTTGAACCGTGATCCTCACATCTCAGCCTCCTGAGTAGCTAGGATTACAAGCGTGAGCCACCAGCACCCGGCTTGGAGCCTTTTATTTTTAAACTGCCTTCTTCATTGTTTCCTCAGAAGAAACTTCCAGAAGTTTTAGTTGGCTCCAATCTAAAGGGGAGGGTTCAGTTTTAGATGGCTGTCAACCTAAAGGATTCTGTCTGTCTGTCTATATATCTATCTACCTACCTACCTACCTATCTACCTATTTATCAGGATGTGAGGCCTGGCCTAAGATAATGCATTTTATGAATTATAAATGCCTTGTCATTTGTTGGACTTGTTTACAAGTAGAAAAAAGTGAATATATTGCTAAAGTCTCTTTACATGTTAAACCTTTTGCTATATTCTTTTTTTTTTTTTTTTTGGGTCCGGTCGTGGGGCCTGAACTCTGGGCCTGGGCGCTGTCCCTCAGCTCTTCAGCTCGAGGCTAGCACTCTACCACTTGAGCTACAGCACCACTTCTGGCTTTTTTCTTTTTGCTTATGTGGTGCTGAGGAATCGAACCCAGGGCCTCATGCATGCAAGGCAAGCGCTCTACCACTGAGCCACCTTCCCAGCCCAGAAAAGGCTTTTTTAAGCCTTTAGCTTTTAAGCACTGGTGGCTCACACCTGTCATCCTAGCTAATCAGGAGGTTGAGATCTAAGGATCACAGTTCAAAGCCAGCTCAGGCAGGAAAGATCAGGAGACTCCGACCTTCAGTTAACCACCAGAAAATCAGAAGTGGAGTTGTGACTCTTAAGTGGTAGGTAGAGTGCTAGCCTTGAGCACAAAAGTCAGGGATAGTACCCAGTCCCAGATATCAAGCCCCAGGACTCGCCAGAAAACAAAACAAAGCTGAATTTTTATTTATTTATTTTTTGTCAATGGAAGCACAAGTTTGAAAGACCATTTTACCCTTATTATCTCTTCCTTGTTCTCCTAGAAACCAAGTAGAGCTGTGAGCAGCTATGGTCTATACCACCCAGGACTCTGAAGAGTTGCCTAATAGATAGGCCTTTCCTTTACCATGCTCAAGCTCCTTTTCCTTTTTTTCTCAGGCTTTGTTTCTTTTCCTTCAGTTTGCTTGAGCTTATCAACTGTCTCCTAGCAGCTGGGAATGTCAGTTTATGGGCAAGAAATTCTCTTGGTGTGAAATGTGAAGTAATTTATAAACCCAGAATCCTAACAGCTTCAAGGCCCTCGTACATAAATAAAATATGCTCAGCAGATGAAAAAAAATCATTTGTAATCTTAGAAGTTGCTACTATTTTACAACTGGAGAACTACGCATCTGATAGTCTTTTCTTAACCAGAGTAGCTTTGGTGAAATGTCTTTCCTCATTGCTTTCTTGTTCCTTTTTTTCTTTAATTAAATATATTGATTCTGTGTGTCACACACTTAAGATTAGCTACCACTTATCAAAACTATCGAAATTTACTATATGCTCAAGACTTTCCTAATGTTTTGTTTTTCTTGGCTGGTCCTTGGGACTTGAACTTTGGGCCTAAGCACTGTCCCTGAGCTTTTGTGTTCAAAGCTAGTGTGTGCTACAACTTGAGCCACAGTGCCACCTCCAGCTTTTTTTTTTTTTTTTTCCTCTTTTTGTAGTCTTAATGGAGATAAGAGTCTTACAGACTTAACTGCCCAGGCTGATCTGGACTGTGAGCCTCAGATCTGAGCTTCCTGAATAGCTAGGATTAGAAGTGTGAGCCTCCAGTGTCCAATTCTAAACTCTTTTTTTAAAAAAATATTTTTATTTTTGGCCAGTCCTGGGGCTTGAACTAAGGGCCTGGGCTCTGTCCCTGAGCTTCTCTGTGCTTAAGGCTAGTGCTCTACCACTTGCATCACAGTACCACTTCCGGCCTTTTCTGTTTATGTGGTACTGAGGAATTGAACCCAGGGCTTCATGCATGCTAGGCAAGCACTCTACCACTAAGCCACATTCCCAACTCTTTTTTAACCCTCAATCAATCCTGTGTGGCCAGTGTTGCCTTACCTTATTTCAGAGAGACATATATAAGTTATTGTGTTTTAAAATATTTTTTATTTTAATTTTATTATTATTATTATTATTGTCAGTCGTGGGGCTTGAAAACTTTGGGCCTGCATGCTGTTTCTGAGCTCTTTAGCTCAAGGGGAGCACTCTACTACTTGAGCCACAGCGCCACTTCGGTTTTCTGGTGGTTAGTTGGAGATAAGAGTCTCATAGACTTTCCTGCCCAGGCTGGATTTGAACCTTGATCCTCAGATTTCAGCCTCCTGAGTAGCTAGAATTACAGGCATGAGCCACCGGCACCTGGCTTAAATTTAAAATTTTAGTATTAAATTTTTATTTTTAATTGAATTTTTATTTAGCATTAATTTAAAAAATAATATTATCTTGTATTTATTTATTGTTTTGGAGAGCAGTAGTGATTGAACCTAGGTCTTCACACACATGCCACACTGTGCTCTTGAGCTACTTGCCTTGTTTTGTTTCTGTCCTGGTGATCAGAACCAAGGCCTTAAATACGTTAGCTAAGCTTCTAGTTTCACTGTAACTCCAAGAAATGGACACTTACGTTATTGTCCCAGAAATGTTCCCAGGAGACATAGAAATAAGAAAATGACCACATGGTTGCCAGAATCTAGGAAGGGGAAAAGTTTTAGGTCATACAAGCCTTATCTTACTTAGTGAGTGGGCCTGAAACATGATTTGGACTCTTTGGCATTTAATTCATTCAGTCAAGAGATGCCAGATGGGTTATTCCTACTCTAAAGACTTGTAATAAAATACCCCCTCCCTTTTTTTCTTTTGTCAGCCGTGGGGCTTGAACTCTGGGCCTGGGTACTGTCCCTGAGTTTTTTCACTCAAGGCTAGTGCTCTACCACTTTGAGCCACAACACCACTTCTAATTTTCTGGTGGCTCATTGGAGGTAAGAGTCTCATGGAGGGCTAGGAAGGTGGCTCAGTGGTAGAGTGCCTGCCTTACATGCATGAGGCTCTGGGTTCGATTCCTTAGCACCACATAAACAGAAAAAGCTGGGAGTGGTACTATGGCTCAAATGGTAGAGCACTAGCCTTGAGCTAAAGAGCTGAGAGATAGTGCCTAGGCCCAGAGTTCAGGCCCCACAACCAACAACAACAGAAAAAGAGTCTCATGGATTTTTCTGTGCCGACTGACCTTGGACCTCTATCTCAGCCAACTGAATAGTCAGGATCATAGGCATGAGCTACCACATGCTTAAAATATTTGTATTCTTCAAGGATTCTAGTGTACAGAGGTCAGTGCACAAATGACTTTACGCCAGTGAGAATAAAGAGAATAGAAATATGAACTGTTTGCCGTTGGAATAAAGGGCAGAAAATGACTGAGCTCCTTATAAGTAAGGAGCGCAAAAGACATTCTAGGGTATGAATGGTCTGAAGGCATGGCCGAGGTTAAATCATTCTAGGCTAGCTTGTATAATAGCATAGTGTAGTCGCATGGAATATTTGAGCAATAACAAACATCGGTGGAACAACTGGCATAAAATAAGTCAGTAGAGGAGCAAATTAAGGGAAAGGCTTTTTGGGGTCCTGTGTGCCAAGACATAGAGCTTCGGGTTTAGGCTTTTTTTTTGGTCGGTCGTGGGGCTTGAACTCTGGGCCTGGGCGCTGTCCCTCAGCTCTTCAGCTCAAGGCGAGCGCTCTACCACTTGAGCTACAGCACCACTTCCGGTTTTCTGGTGGTTTATTGGAGATAGGAGTCTCATGGTCTCTCCTGCCCGGGCTGGCTTTGAACCGCGATTCTCAGATCTCAGCCTCCTGAGTAGCTAGGATTACAGGCGTGAGCCACCAGCGCCCGGCTGGGTTTAGGCTTTAAGTGGTGCTTTTATTGTTGTTTTAGTTGAATGATTTTCTTTGCATAGGAGGTCATGGGAAGATCAATACTATGTTTAAAAGAATGAATTTCCAAGTTGTACTTTTAGGTGACTGTCCCATTTGTAAGCACAGATGACTAACTTCAGCTTTTTCATTCTGCTTGTGTCCCAACTTTTCAGCATTAATCAGAGAAAGAACCATTATGTTCTTGAGTTGAACATGTACTAAGAAATGTTTCTAAAATGGAATAGAATATGCTTTTGAAATGTTTTTTCCTTATATGTGTGTGTGTGTAACACAACCATGGTTTACTTACAGGTAAGAAAACAGGTTTAACTTCGAGTCTGCAGCTTACATCCAGTAGAGTGTCAGCAGTCATTGTAATTGTTAGACTTATTGGGTCTCATTGTAATGATAATTTATTAGCGTTCTTTCCTGGAGACAATAAGTGGAACAGTTGGTCCATCTGGAAAGTCGTGTTGCCTTGGTAACTGATAAGAATATAGGGAAACCAGAGCTACAGAAACAAAGCCTTGAACAGGTTAAATACTAGCTCTTAGGCACCAGGCAGGCCAGAAACATCTACTAGTCTTTTCTGTTCAGGCCAGAAACCTACATACAATATGTACCAAAGGCTTTTGGAACTTGGACACATCATTATAGGTCTAATAAAAAGAATCTTGGAAATGAACTTTTTTTTTTTTTTGGTCCGGTCGTGGGGCCTGAACTCTGGGCCTGGGCGCTGTCCCTCAGCTCTTCAGCTCAAGGCTAACGCTCTACCACTTGAGCCACAGCGCCACTTCCGGCTTTTTTCTTTTTGCTTATGTGGTGCTGAGGAATGGAACCCAGGGCCTCAGGCATGCAAGGCAAGTACTCTACCACTGAACCACCTTCCCAGCCCAGAAATGAACTTTTGACCAGATAAATCCCTGTACTTTTATCAGACTTAAGTGAAATGGAACTTCAAAATCTTTAGCCCCAAGCAGACACTATAAACTTTTCTACCTTTGTTGTTGTTGGTGGTCATGGGGCTTGAACTCCTAACCTGAATGCTGTCCCCTAAGCTCTTTTGCTAAAGGCTAGCGCTTCACTTCTGGTTTTTGAGTGGTTAATTGGAGATAAAAGTCTCATGGGGACTTTTCTGCTAGGGCTAGCTTCGAACCATGACCCTCAGTTCTCAGCCTCCTTTGTAGCTAGGATTACAGGCGTGAGCCACCAGTGCCTGGCTTATTTGGTGTTTTTTTTTTTTTTTTTTTTTTTTTTTTTAATAGATGGTCACAGCAATTGGTGGGTCTTCCTTTTTAAAAAATATCTGATGCAGAATATTGCTGTGTAGCCCTGAAACTTCCTTGGGTAGTGCTAATTTGAATGCAAACATGCACCATCACATCCAACTGTCTCCCCCACCGCTTTTTCTCCCCTCTCGTCTCCAAGAAACAGGGAGCATATAGAAGGCTGTGTGAAGACTGTCAATCTTATTTGTCAGTATAGCAGTTTTCTGATCCAAAGACTTGTATTATCTCATCAGATTCCTTATTAAAATGCAGTATGGTGACGTCCATTCTAGCTGAGATGATCATGAGTTTGAGGCCAGCTACTGGGTAGAATCGGTCTTAAGACCATTTGGGGCAAAAAGTTAACGAGACCCCATCTCAACCAATAAGCTGGGCATGGGCACCTGTGATTCCAGTTACTCAGAGCTGAGAGCCATTGATAGGATGATCCTAGGAAGGAGGATCTTGGTTTGAGGCTAGCCTCAAAACCCTACCTGAAAAATAATCTGTTTACCAGTAGCACTGAAGATTGAGGTTTGGGGGGCTGGGAAGGTGGCTCAGTGGTAGAGCACTTGCCTTGTATGCATGAGGCCCTGGGTTTGATTCCTCAGCACCACATAAGCAGAAAAAGCTGGAAGCAGCACTGTAGCTCAAGTGGTAGAGCACTAGCTTTGAGCTGAAGAGCTGAGGGACAGCGCCCAGGCCCAGAGCTCAGACCCATGACCGGACACCCCCCCCCCCCAAAAAAAAAAAAGATGATTGAGGTTTGAAGCCTGCCTAGACAAACAAGTGCAAGAAACTTTTATCTCTAGCTAACCAAATAAAGAGAAGTGGAGGCATGCCTCAAGTAGTAGAGGCCCAGCCTTGAGCAAATAGTCCAAGTGAGAACTTGAGGCCCTGAGTTGTCAAACAAAACAAAAGCCTTAGAGCAGAAAAGGAGCTGAGGGTGTGGCTCAAGTGGACTTGTCTACCTAGGTACTACATTGAGAAAAGAAAAATTGACTTGAGCCCGAGTGCTGGTAGCTCACACCTGTCATCCTAACTACTCAGGAGGCTGAGATCTGAGGATCAAGGTTCAAGGCCAGCTCTGGTAGGAAAGTCAGTGAAGCTCTTATCTCCAATTAGCCACCAGAAAACCGGAAGTGGCTCTGTGGCTCAAGTGGTAGAGAGCTTAGCCTTGAACTGAAGAGTCTAGGGACAGTGCCCAGGCCCAGAGTCCAAGCCTTGTGACCCACCCCACCCGCCCAAAAAAATTGACTTGAAATATAAATGCAGTAAGTTGAAGTGTTTATATTTGTATTGGAGGGAGGTGACTAATATTTGAGGGGGCAGTGGTGTTCCCTAATTGCTAAGTAATTTCCAAACACCTTTGGTAGATTTGGACTGTGGTTTTACGCAGCTGTTTTCCCCAAATTCCATGATTTGTATGACATATTACACATTTAAATTATGTTACTAGCTGTAATATATTGATAAAAAAGGAAGGAAGCCAGAGTTCAATGTCTTTCATTGCCAAGGCCTTTCCGTACCCAAGACTTGTTTCCTGTTATTGATTCGTGACCCTTCTAGATAGTGCCCTCATGTGTAATTTAATATACTTATTTCAAGCACTAAAACAGTGTATACTGTACATTCCGCTTCTGGCTGTTGTACTGCTTTACAGGAGCAATTGCAGATTGCTTTCAAATCATTTCATATATTTCCACAATTTTCCTTAGCGAGTGCACTTCATGGAATGCAGAAATCCAGTTCCTTGCCAGTGAACCCTTTTTGTGCATTGGCATGTGTCTTGCCACAGTGATTAAGGTCAAGCAGAAGGAGAGATTCATCTGGCACTCAGTTCAAGTTGATTTTGTTTTCCGGCATTTCTTCCCTGCCTGTTGCGCCTATGATCATAGATGGGTAGTGGATCCCAAATGAAGTCAGCTCGGCACTGCAGTTAACAAAGGGGAAATTAGGAGTCTTGTGAAGTGGTAGAGAGGCTTAGGGGACAGCGTTCAGTTAAAGCAAAGTTTATTACTTTATAATTCTAATTGTGCATACCCCTCACATCCAAATTTTTATTTTTATTTTTTGGTCGGTCGTGGGGCTTGAACTCTGGGCTTGGGCGCTGTCCCTCAGTTCTTCAGCTCAAGGCTAGTGCTCTACCACTTGAGCCACAGCGCCACTTCCGGCTTTTTCTGCTTCTGTGGTGCTGAGGAATGGAACCCAGGGCTTCATGCATGCAAGGCAAGCACTTTACCCCTGAGCCACCTTTGAAGCTCCCCCATCCCATTTTTTTTTATAGCCTCCCAAAGCACTAAGACTATAACCAAATCAATACAGCCAAAGGCAATCTCCTTCCCCCTCATCATGGGGCTTGAACTCAGGGCCTGGGCACTCTTTCTTTCCTACTTGGGCTGTCTTTGAGCTGGGGTCATTAGATCTCAGCCTCCAGAGTAGCTAGGATTATAGGCGCAAGACACCAGTTCCCAGCTACAAATGGCTTTTTAAACACAGAACTATCTATTCTAATCTGATCTGATCTATCTACTCAGTCTCACTACATTCCTTGGCTGGCCTCAAACTCCTGGGCTCCAGTGATGATCTTGCCTCAGTCTCCTGAGTAGCTGGGACTTCAGGCGTGTGTTATCACTTTCCTTTTGTTCCTCTTGGAAAAATCCACTCATTTAGATTTTTGTTTGTTTTTTGATCAGTTGTGGGGCTTGAACTCTGGGCCTAGGCTCTGTCCCTGTGCTCTTCAGCTCAAGGTGAGCACTCTTGAGCCACAGTACCACTTCCAGTTTTCTAGTGGTTTATTGGAGATCAGAGTCTCACAGACTTTTCTGCCCGGGCTGGCTTTAAACCATGATCCTCAGATCTCAGCCTCCTGAGTAGCTAGGATTACAGGCGTGAGCCACCGGTGCCCGGCTTATTTAGATTCTTGATAGAATATTTTATAATATCCTCTGTTAGTAATGACTGTAGTCTTCACAATGGAAAATTAACTCTCTTCAAAGTACAGCATGACACATCCTTATAGTATAAACTTTCTTTCCAGATCACTGAGTCCTTAATGAACAATTTATATGCCTCAAGCCTAGGGCAGCAAAAGATCATGCAGCACTAAATGGGACAGTTGTGCTCTGTTGTGTGGGAAAAAACTTGTAGCCACAAATTGGTCCCCAAGTCCCAAAGGTCAGAGGATGAATTGTTCTTGGTGAATATGTACAGTCCCTAAGAGATCAGGAGGCTGGGAAAAGGGGGGCTGGCACAGGAAGGAGGGACCAAAGGGAAGGGGGAGGAGGGGCAGGTATAGCAGTAAAAGCACAGCAGGTATGTTTTATAATTAGAGAAGGGTCTAATAATGTATTTTATAATTGGAATACATGTCCTCAAAGCCCTATTCATTGATATCTTTAAATGAACCCTTTATTAAGCTCTTTTGCAACTGCAAGCTACCAGCAGAGCTCTCCCGGGGCTTTGTGGACCTCACTCAAGTCTGTTTTTAAGTGATTTTGACAAGTTGCTATGACAGCAAACCCACTCTTCCCTTAAGAAATGAATGCTTGCAATTTTGATAGCACAGGAAGGTATTTTGCTTATAATGTGAAATTGGAAGCGATTTCCTAGAATCCGTTCTCTTCAGGGGTTATAGCTGGGGGTTGGCGAACGCCTCTTGCTTATTTCTGAAGCAGTGCTTTTGAGTGGGTGAGTGTGGAAGGGGAGGCATAGTATCCGGCACATGAATGTGTGTGGGTTTCCATGCATCTGTATCAATGAAAGGCAGAATAATGACTATCCTCAATGCCCAGGTTGGCACCAAAGTGTATTTTCAATTGCAGGTCTAAACAGAGAACTGGTTAACAGCAAAATTACATTTTCTGATTATCAGTCACAGAAAGCAGCAGCCTCCCTCCCTCCCAGGCTCCCTCCCAGCTTCCCTCCCTTCCTTCCTCCAAAGCGCTCTCATTCATTCTTCCTTCTTTTCACTAAGCTCCTGACTACTTAAGGAGAAAGGGGGGATTGGGAGAAAGGTTGGTTTTAGCATGAATTCTGGGGCTTTTGCTGTGACGTCACTGCAAGCTCTGTGCGATCAATCGTAGGTGGTGTTAGAGCTCCAGGAGCGAGGGGGGGGGGGAGAGCAGTGGAAGAGACGATGTCGCTCGCAGACAAGCAGCCAGCCTCGCTCACTGCCGCGTACAGCCAGCTCTGTAAGGGCAAAGCCGCAGAGTGCCAAATGGACTCCCCTAAGGAAATTGGCCAAGCTGGGTTCCAGTGGCAGAGGACCGAAGGCAAACTGAATGAAATCGGGCTGCATGTCAGCATGGACGGACAGCGGAAAGATGGACTGGCGAATAATACCAGTTTCCTGGAGCCGAATAAGCTCTGCTTTTTTGAGGGGAAGCTAGACAAAGAACTCAGCATCGAAGTGCAGGACAAGGACTATCAAGCCACCTCTGGTCACCTTGAGAACAGGTATGTGATCTCAGAAACCTGCCATCCCTCTGAGGGGGCCTGTGTACCCCAAAAGACAGCTGAGTTCCACCTGGGACTCGTAGAGGGGCGAGACAAAGCCACCACAGTTCGGGAGAAGGGGGCAGGAAAGAATGGGCCAGAGACCCAGAGCACATCAGATCTGGATTTTTCTGGGATTGCTAACACCCTCCCTCCAGATGAGAAGGAACAAGAAGCCAGTGTTTGGAACCCCAACTTTCATCTAGCAGCTCAGAGTCCCCAGGGCTCAAAAGAAGCAACTCCAGGAAAGAAGGAGAATGGCTTCACCCCTGGCTGCCTGCTGATCACCCCTGGGCAGCGTACACAGGAGTCACCAGTGCTGGTGGCGGTCACACACCCAGCCCCCACGATAGAGCCTCCTCCCCCTGCCACGCCACCCATCACCATGGTGGAGTTCGCTCCGGAACATTTGAGTGAAGAAGGCATTCACCCCAGAGGTCAACCGAAGGAGTTGGAGAAACTGGGTTCCCCTGAGGAGGAGGGGGCTGCGGTCAGCCAAGCCCCCCAGCCGAAAAAGGCAATGCGCCGCGCCCTGTCTGAATGCTCTCACCTCTCAGTGCCCCCAGCTGTCAACCTGGCAGAGAAATACCCTGAACCCCTCGCCCGAGAACTTCCCTCTGGCTCACTGCCTCCAGCCAGGGGCCCAGTGCCCAGCCCTATGCCCAGGAAGTTGGGAGCAACCTCTGTGAGGCGCTCCATGACAATGGCTGAGGAACAGCTGAGTCCCCAAGAGCTACCCGTCCTGTCTACTAATGGGGTACCTCCTTTGATCTGCGAGGAACCAGTGGCCGAGAGTAGGGGAGAAGCAACCCACTTCACCAACAATGGCAGCGGCAGCAGCTGTGGGAAGAAGGAACTGGGCACCGCTGGCTTATATCTCCCCAGTAAGCTGGACCAGATTCCTGAAGGCAGCACCAAGGGAAAAGGACCCGAAGATATTAGTGAGACAAGAGTTGATCCCCCCTCCCCGGTCTGCCCGCGAGGTGAGGAACTGCCAACACAGACAGCTCTGGCAGGGAAGAAAGAAATTGAGGTCACTGCAACCCAGAGCCCTCCGTGGTTGCTGTGTGAGGAGCTCCCACGTGATGGTATGTTTCTAAATTTTGCCTCCACTGGGAGACACGCAGACAGCAAGAAAGGAGCCAAAGTGATAGATGACCCACGAGGCAGCAGCAGTCAGCTGGCTCCTGCCTGCCTGGGTCCCACTGCCCTTGTGTTGGAAGCTTGCTGGGAATAAGGCAAGAAAGCGAACAAAAAGTGGATGCCTGCTAGTGTGGCTTGAGGATGCAGGACCCCCACATCTCCCCCTCCCTCCTGTCCCCGTTAGCAAATAGATGGGGGACAGGAGTGGTGCTCATAAACATCAGAGTCCCTTCCTTGGCCTCGTGTCACCCTGGTCCACCCCATCTCCTCCCCCTCCCCTCCCCTCCCCCCAGCCCCCTCCCTCAGCTCCCATTCCATTGGTTTGAGCCCAAATGATTCCTGAACTGGAAACCAAACCATCACCACCATCACCACCACCATCACCACCACCACCATCATCATCACCATCATCATCATCATCATCATCATCATCATCATCATCATCATCATCATCATCATCATCATCGATCTCTTCCTCCTCCTCCCCCTGAGCTGGAAAAAAGCTGTCACTTTGTAGATTCACAATGGGTTTATCAGCACTCATCTCCTTTCATTAAGTTGCGCCTGGTCTGGGGTGGAAGTTCTGTTTTCCGTTTTCCTTTTGTTCCAAGCTGAAAAGGAGGCTTTTAGAGCTGGCTAGTTATTATTCGTTTCCTATTCTTTTTGTTTGACCCAATCTGGCCGCTAGTTTTCTCTTTCTGGGCCTTTGGAAGAGGATTTGTAGAGAAAAGGAGAGAAGAAAGGGGAAAGCAGACAGAGGAGAGAGTTGCAACCTAATAAACCGCTAAATGCTGTGGTCTTTGTGACTGCCTTCTGTGTCTTTTCCTGGCCTCTTTCTCTCCTTCCCCCTCACCATCCCCCACCGCCACCCCTTGGCATTGTTGGTGGTCTGAAAAAGCTGCTTGTTCTCGGTCGAATTTGAGCACAAAGGACCATGATTCACAAGCTTCTTTACTGGGGATTTAAAACGTGTTTATTTTTTAATTCTTTTCCTGGAACCTGTTATCTCCTTTCCTCTCAGTCTATTTTTATGAAATGTTTTGCTCCTTCCCCCTCTCCCCACCCCCCCCCCCAAAAAAAATAAGGAAAGTGCTTTTCTAGGTAAGTAGTGAGGGGTGTAAGACTCTCAAAGGCAGGCAGGTTCATTTCTTTTCAATGGAGATGGAGAAGCTTCCATTTCTGCTGTTTCTTAGGACTTCAGGATCGTAAGCATTCAGGTGTCCTGTGCTGTTACATGCTTCATGCTGCGGCAAAACTGTAAGCTACTTGTGGACAGGGTCTTGTTCGCCAGATCGTATACTCTATGCAATAATGGGTAAAGATCTTTTGGTGGTGATTGTTGATGAATCCCTCTTTGGAATACTGGGAATCACATATGCTAGGCAAGGGCTTTACCCCACTGTACTATATCCCAAACCCATTTTGTTATGACAGGGTCTCTCTAAGTTGCCCTGGTTGGTCTCAGAACTCACCATCCTCCTCCTTCAGACTCCTAAGATGCTAGATTATAGTCATGTACTTCTTTTTGGGGGGAAGAGGGGTGGTCGGTTGTAGGGCTTGAACTCATCCTGGGCACTGTCCCTCAGCTCTTCCGCTTAAAGCTAGTGCTCTACTACTTGAGCCACAATGCCATTTCTGGCTTGTTCTGTGTATGTATTACTGAGGAATCCAACCCAGGGCTTCATGCATGCTAGGCAAGTACTCTTACCACTAGGCCACATTTCCCAGCCCATAGTCATGTACTTCTGGGCTCAACTTACACGGTGCTTTGCTAGGGACCAGTGAAGACTTTTTTTGTTTCAGAACAAGTTCATTGTAGTTCACACTGTGTTGATGGAAAAAAATTGACAAATCCACTGATCTCCTTTATCTGCTAAATACTATGTAGGTAGACTGTACAAATTCTTATTTGGCATACTTGCCACTTGCCAGTATCTTTCAAGAAACTGGAAATTTTGTCTTGGACTTGAAGCACCTTACCATCTAGTTAGGTAGTTGAAGTAGTAAGAGTTATGAATCATGAGACTCTTATCACCTATGCAATGGTAGAGCTTGTACTCAACTTATTACTAGAACCATGCCTTCAATCCTTTATGCTTATAGTTTTTTAATGTAGGATTCATGTTTTTACCTAGTCCAGCCCTACCTACAACTGTGATACAGCTAAGGATTACAGGCGTCCACCACCATATCCAGCTTATTGGTTCAGATGGAGTTTTAGTAACTGTTGCCTGGGTTGGGCCTTGAACCCCAATTCTTTCAACCTCTTCCTTCCCCAGTTGCTAGAATTACTTGTGCGGAGGAACACAGCCTCATGACACCTTATTAGAAGTAGGTAGCCTTTGAGCTGGCCCTAGGAAACCTGGGATACCTGACAGCGGGCGCAGTGGGACTCACATAACAAATGATTGAGGCTTAAATAGTTCACGTTAGGTAAAAGAACAATTGTCTTTTATTGGAGGTTCTCAAGAGCTATCTGATTGTGCCTGGCGCCAGTGGCTCGCACCTGTAATCCTAGATACTCAGGAGGCAGAGATCTGAGGAGCACAGTTCAAAGGCACAGGAAAGTCCATGAGACTCTTAACCTGCAATTACCGCAAAGGTGAAAGTGGAGCTGTTTAAGTGGTAGAGCTCAAGTCTTGAGCAAAAGAACTCAGGGATAGTGCCTAAACCCTAACTTCTTTTTTTTTTTTTTTTCCTTTTTGTTGAGTGTGAGGCCTGGACCTGGGCGCTGTCCCTCAGCTCTTCAGCTCAAGTCTAGTGCTCTTACCATTTGAGCCATAGTGCCACTTGCAGCTTTTTTTGCTTCTATGGTGCTGAGGAATGGAACCCAGAACCTCATGCATGCAAGGCAAGCACTAAACCACCAAGCCACCTTCCCAGCCCCCTAAGCCCAAAGTTCAAGCCCCAGGACCAGCACACAAACACACAAAGTACCTGTTTGCAAAGACAGAAAATACATTCAGAGGAGCTCAGATTTATTGTGTACACACATACACACATATGTATGTATACACTATGTGTATTAGGTCCAATGGAGTGAATCATCACATCTGTAAGTGGTCACTGAAGTGGTTAAGCAGAGGCAGGAGGATAGCAAGTTCAGGGTCAGCCAGCCTGGGTTACACAGCGAGAGCCTTACTCAAAGGCAAGCAACAGTCATCAACCTTAACAGTGGAAGATTTCACCTTTTCCCCTAAGGTTGAGGGACCAAGACAAAGGACCTCTGTTCTCACCACTCAAGGACAGCATAGTGCTGAAAGTTAGCGAAAACACAGGTGGAAGGGGAAGGGTTGAGTTGGACATGACTGCCAGTGGGAGTTGTCTTGTAATGGAAGAGCTGTATGTCTTCTGAGTGGAACTTAAGTGAAATGACACACGAAATTGCATTGGCTGTCACACAAATAAATGCATATAAAAATCGGAAACAAATTGAGAGTCCAACCCTAGAATAGCACCCCCAAAAAAGTTTTTGTTTTGATTAAGCTCTGTGGCTCGTACCAGTTTTGGACTTAATTGCTTCCTCAAGGTTTTGCTGCAAGCCCACATTGGGGATGAGTGGGTGAAAGGAACATAAGATCTTCCACATATCTTCCTGAGATTCAGTAATCATGCCTCAAACTTTTAAAGGTTTCAGGGCTGAGAATGTGGCTTAGTGGTAGAGTGCTTGTCTAACATGCATGAAAGTCCTAGGTTCAGTTCCTCAGTACCACATACACAGAAAAAGCTGGAAATGGTGCTGTGGCTCAGGTGGTAGAGTGCTAACCTTGAGGGCCCAGGCCCTGAGTTCAAGCCCCAGGACTACCTCCCCACCCCCCAAAAAAAATGTTGCTTTCACTCTTTTGCTATTAGAAACATTTCTCTTCTGAAAAAGCTTTGCAGGTTTCCTCTATGGGAAACTGTCAAAATTGGACATTTGAACTAGAATTTATTTGTACCTGTAATTATTTTTTTTTTAGTCATGGGCCTTGAACTGTCCCTGAACTCTTTTTGTTCAAGATTAGAGCTCTACCACTTTGAGCCACAGCTCCACTTCTGGTTTTCTAGTGGTTCATTGGAGATAAGAGCCTCACAGATTTTCCGGCCTGGGCTGGCTTTGAATTGTGATCCTCAGATCTCAACCTCTTGAGTAGCTAGGATTACAAGGCGTGATCTATCAGAGTCGACCTGTACTATATTTGCTCTGCCAGTGGACCCAGTTCAAATACCTTCTAACAGTGGATCTTCATCCCCTCCTACTGTGGTTATTTTCACATAGTTGAGAACCTTTGACGATGTGGTAGGTTAAAAATAGGATTTTAATCTCATTTTAATTTTCTTTGCACAGACTTAGGATTAGACCCTTTTTTTTTTTTTTTTTTTGGGTCTGGTCATGGGGCTTGGGCACTGTCCCTCAGCTCTTCAGCTCAAGGCTAGCACTCTACCACTTGAGCCACAGCGCCACTTCCGGCTTTTTTTTTTCTTTTTTGCTTATGTGGTGCTGAGGAATCGAACTCAGGGCCTTAGGCATGCAAGGCAAGCGCTCTACCACTGAGCCACTTTCTCAGCCCCTAGACCCTTTTTAAAAGGTTCTTTTGATCATTTCTCCTGTATTGCTGGTCTTGTAAGAGTTATTGATGTGTAGCAGTAATTAACGTAACCTGTCTTCAAGTTCAACTTTTTTGAAATACTTGTCTTTTTTATTTTTTAATTAATTTTTATTTTAGCCAGTCCTGGGGCTTGAACTCAGGGCCTGGGCACACTGTCCCTGAGATTTTTTTTTTGTTCAAAGCTAGTTCTCTACCAGTTGAGTCACAGCGCCCCTTCTGGCTTTTGTTTTTCTGTGTATGTGGTACTGAGGAATGGAACCCAGGGCTTCATGCGTGCTAAGCAAGCACTCTACCACTAAGCCACCTTTCCAGCCTTAATTGTATTTTTATGTAGTCATATTTTGTGGCTCTGGATTCTGAGCCAGTTAGAAATTACTAATACTCAGGTTTACACATTTCACAATAATTTAGTGCCTTCAGCCATAGTTCTATTGAAATCTGGAGTAGCCCCTCAACCCAGAACAGTTTATGCTTCTGTATTTCTGGCTCAGGGTCTGGTTCCACAGATCTCAGCCTTGTTGGAAATCTGGGTCACTGCTAGAACTAGAGCAGGTTAATCTTGCATTCTCCATAAAATGGTTCTTTACAGGGAAAGGAAGTAAGGGGAGGACATTGGATGATGATCTGGCTCTTACCCCATCTCTCAGCAACATTTGTTCCAAAAGATTGACTGGTAGAAGAGGTTTTTGTCCCCCTGTGTGCTCTGGAAGCTAGTGATTGGGTGACAGAGTCTCTTTGATGGGTCTCGAGGGAAGGGAAACCAAGCTTTAAGGGCTATTTCTTTCCCTTGATCACAAGTGCAAATCCCACTTAGACTGTGTTATAACAGAGCCAAGCTCCCAGAATCACTGCAATCTAAAATTGCCCTCCATCGTAGCAAGAACTTGGTCCTTCTGTCCACCTTTTAGCAGCATGGAATTTTATGTTTGTGTTTTCTGTAACAAAGTGCTTGTTAGTTGTCTGCCTCTGCTAAGCCTTGCTTTTTCCAAATGTGTATAAAGCACATTTGTTTAGAATAATTCCTGCTCCCACCTTTAGGAATAGCCAGGCCAGAAGAAGTAAAGGCTGCTGCTGTGAGTGTGACTGGAAATGACATCACTACCCCCCCAAATAAGGAGCTCCCACCAAGTCCAGAGAAGAAAACAAAGGTAGGTGCTAGGATGGTGGCTCACTTCTTGTGTTATCTTTTTTTTTTTTTTTAAAAGATAATCTTTTGCTATTATTGCTTGAATCATGAACATAGTTTCTTTTTTTCTGAGCTATATTGTGAGTCTTTCCTCTAGGTCCAATGTGTGAAGAATTTTCCTTTGATCCTGTAATCTTATACATCTGTAAAAATGCTCCATAAAGCGTATTTCTTCTTCCTCCTCAAGAAACAAAGCAAAAGTACAATTACGAAAGTAATCTGAATCTTTGAGAAAAGGAAATACAGATTTTTAAAGGATCATAGCTTCAGACACTTAGTTTTGCTTATTGCAAAGTGCAGATGTCACACTTTAGGATATAGTGATCTTGCTTGATCAAGATGCAAGTAATACAAGCAAGGCATGGTGGTACATACCTGTAATACACCAGCCATTTTGGAGCTTGAGCAACATAGCAAAACCCTGTTTAAAAAAAGCAGAGTCAGGCACCAGTGGCTCATGCCTCTAATCCTAGTTACTCAGAAGACTGAGATCTAAGGATCGTGGTTCAAAGCCAGCCTGGGCAGAGAAGTCTATGAGACTCTTATCTCCAATAAACTACTCATAAAAAGCCAAAGTGGCTTTTTATGGCTCAAGTAGTAAAGTGCTAGTTTTGAGCACAAAGAGGCCCTAAGTTCAGGCTTTACAACCAGCTAAGCAAAAACAAAAATAACCCTAACAAAACAAAACATGAAAGGGTCAGGTAATAATGGCTTGATCATCTGCTGATAGTTTTCTTTATAGAATTATTGCAACCACCAAAAATTAAGAATGTAAAGCTATTATTAGACTTAAATGTTTTAAATATGAAACTTATCATTGGGGGCCCTATCCTAAGAGATGTTGCTCACAGTGCTGGGAGCATAGTTTAGTGGTAGAGTGTACATAGCACATATGTTTCCCCAGTTCAGTCCCAGCACCAAAAAGAAAAGAGGAAGAAAAACTGCTGCAAGTCCTTTATTTATCTCTATCCTGGTGTCCCTGAGCTCAGAAGAAAGGAATGCTAATTTTCAGTTGCTTTGATCTTCATTGCTTATAATTTTACTTTGAATTGTGCAACTTATACTTTTTTTAATTTGTGTCTTTTTTTTTTTTATTGTCTGTGTGTTCGATGTTGGTCTTTAAAAAAATAAAAATAAAAATAAGCAACCATCAACCAAGACTTCAACATCGAAAGTCAAATCCCAGCCCACTTCTCTCCTTAAACAGTCATCTTTAACCACCTCTGGTGGGTTGAATAAAAAACCCATGAGCCTTGCTTCAGGCTCAGCACCAGCTACCCCACCCAAACGCCCTGCAGCCGCCACAGCCAGGCCTTCCACCTTACCTGCAAGAGACGGGAAGCTAAAGGTAAGTCAATCACTAAGCACCATGCCAGGGCAAGAGTCCTCCCTTTGAGTGTCACATAGGTTCTGATGGTGGAGCTGGGCTGGTAGAATTGATAAGGGCAAAGGGAAAAGGAAGGTTAGTGCTTTGATCAGTTTGGGGACCCAATAAAGCAGCCATAACCCTTTAAAAACACTTATTGTTTTCACTTTTTTTCTGTCCTAGCTGGAGGCAATATCCCGCCCACTTCCCCTTTCCCTCATCTATTCCTTTCTCTTTCTTTTTTGGTCGGTAGTGGGGCCTGAACTCTGGGCCTAGGCGCTGTCCCTCAGCTCTTCAGCTTATGGCTAGCACCCTAGTGAGCCATAGCGCCACTTCCGGCTTTTCCTGCTTTTGGGGTGCTGAGGAATCGAACCCAGAGCCTCATGCGTGCAAGGCAAGCACTCTACCACTGAGCCATCTTCCCAGCCCCTCTTTTTTTTTTCTTTTTCTTTTTTTGTTGGTCCTAGGGCTTGAACTCAGAGCCTAGGTGCTGTCCCCGAAGCATAGTTGGTTTAGTGGACCATATGTAATATTATTAAAAGCTTGGTTTGGTTCTCAAATTTCAGAGCAGAGATGGAGCCCATAGGTTGTAGCAGAACCGATTACCCTGATTCTGATTTCAGGTTTGCCTGAAAAGAATTGCAGGTTTTTCAGACTAACGGCCTCTGTTTTTGGAAAGTCATTACCCTGTATTGGCAAAGTTACCCTTGGTTTGCTTAGATACTAGCCCTCTATTTCTTTTTTTCTTTCTGTAAGACACCCTTTGTTATTGTTGTTATTGGTTGTGGGGTTTGAACTCTGGGCCTGGGTGCTATCTCTGAGCCTCTTTGTGCTCAAGGCTAGCGCTCCGCCACTTTGAGTCACAGCACCACTTCCTATTTTCTGGTGGTTCATTGGAGATAAGAGTCTCATGGACTTTCTGCTCTGGATGGCTTTGACCTGCAACCCTCTCAGCCTCCTCAGTAGCTAGGATTGAAGATCTGAGCCCCTGGCACCTGGCAAAACACTCTCTCTCTCTCTCTCTCTCTCTCTCCCTCCCTCTCCTCCCTCTCCCTCTCCCCCCCCTCTCTGATTTAGCTCCAGCTTTTTACTCTTAAATTAACACAGCACATATATTTACTAAAGCAGTGTCTCCATCCCTTTTCCATAGAAATCAAGATAAACTGACGCTTTCCTTTCTCACCAGTGATGGGGCTCCCTGCCTCCCCATATGAGGAGCTAGAATGACCAAAATGCCATAAATTAGTCCTGGGAGGTTTTATTTTCCTCTCTGCTTTTCCTTTCTCAGCTGCAATGCTAGTGTCTTTCATTCCTGTGGTGGATAGGCCTGCCCCTTATCAGAGACTTCACGTCCTGTCTTTCCTAACAGTGTTACTTATGATCAAATCTGTGGCTTAGTGACACAGTGTCACTTTCTCCTCTTCCTAAATAAGGAAAGCTCAGAGTGGCCTCGAGACTTATTGGCCCCACAACATACTGAAAGCTAGGGCTGCTGCTCAGCTCCTCTTTCCTAGATCTTGCCAGTAACCTATTACCTTCCACGGCCGAATCATGCCAGTGGTTCATGCCTGTCGTCCTAGTTACCCAGGCGGATAAGACCTGGAGGATTGCAGCTCACATCCAGACCACACAGCAAAGTCTGAGAGA
The DNA here is from genome assembly GCF_019054845.1 of Dipodomys spectabilis. Taxonomy (NCBI): domain Eukaryota; kingdom Metazoa; phylum Chordata; class Mammalia; order Rodentia; family Heteromyidae; genus Dipodomys; species Dipodomys spectabilis. The sequence goes on from NW_024871037.1 coordinate 1,280,872, forward strand.
ACTCTTTTGTCTTTGAAATAGTTAGCAAAAAGCAGGACTGGTGGTATGGCTTAAGGTGGTAGAGTGCCAGTTAAGGAAGCAAGCTAAGTGGTTGTGAGGCCCTGAGTTGAAACTTAAGTATTGTCAGGGAGAGAGAGGGAATGAGAGGGGGAGGATAAGGGGAGGGGGTGGTGAATCTAGTGCCAGTGTGGCTCAAGAAGTAGAGGAAAAAGGGAAAGGGAAGAAAAACAAATAGCTAAAATTGAGCAGAACATATTTAATTTCTGGTTTGTATGTCTTACCCTTGGCAAGTATTTGCAGTCCCAAGATAAACGTAGTTTGTGGTGTGCAAAACTTCCCTAGTATTCACACATACTAAGTATATTTGACTGCATTTCCTAAACTCAGATCACACAGCGACTTATATGTCCAGTTTCTTGCTCTTGTCAGGAGAGCCGAAGCAATTTCCTATCATTAAGTGCTGGGCCCACAGTCTCTCCTCCCCTTCCCCCTCCATCCTCCCCAATTTCATGTTTCCTGAAGCCATTGCTGACGTATCCTTCTGCCGTCTTTCTTTCCTATCCAGCCTGCTGCAGAGGCAAAGATTCCTGAGAAACGGACCTTACCACCCAAGCCCACCTCTGCTCCAGCCCTCAGATCTGTACCCAAGAATACCTCGACTGCCCCCAAAGCCACATCATCTGCTACTCTTGTCTCCCCTGGGCAGAGCAGTAGAAGCGCCCCCACACACTTGTCCAAGAGACCCACCAGTGAGTATAGCCAATGGGGAGAGATGGGAGCAAAGCCTGGCTAGCTCCAGCCAGCATCCACTGCTGTGAAGATCTCCTTCACTAGTCCTTAGGTGCGGTACATTGCCCAGTGGCTATGTGATGGCTTGTGTTTAATTAATTAATGTCCCATGAATTTGCAGGCTGCATATATTCCTGTTCTAGTGACTCCTTAAGTCCTAGTACTTCTGTCTATGATAAGAAATGTGGCTGAGGCCCTGGTGCCGGTGGCTCACACCTGTTATCCTAGCTACCCAGGAGGCTGAGATCTGAGGATCCTGGTTCAAAGACAGCCCAAGCAGGAAAGTCCTTGAGACTCTTTATCTCCAATGAACCACCAGAAAATTGGAAGTGGCACAGTGGGTCAAGTGGTAAGAGTACTAGCCTTGAGCTGAAGAGCTGAGGGACAGTGTCCAGGCTTCAATATCCATGACCCACCAACAAAAAAGGGAAGAAAGGGGCTGGGAAGGTGGCTCAGTGGTAGAGCGCATGCCTTGCATGCATGAGGCCCTGGGTTCGATTCCTCCCCACCTCCCAAACAAATATGAAGCTCCTGGGTTTACAGGGTTTAGGTCAGTGGTAAGAGTACTCGGTAGCACATGTCCAAGCCCTGGCTTCAATCCCTAGCACTGCAAAATGGAAAAATAAACGAGGAAGTTGAGTCTCATGGGTATTTATGATTAGCTACTGCTAAAGCAAAAAAGTGTAAAGAGAAGAAGGGTGAATACCCGTTGCTGTATAAGAGCACAGTTTTTGTGGCTGTCAGAAATGTGCTCAGTCCCTCCCTCAAACATGGACATTCAGTATTGTCAAAGGAATGATAAATCTCAGCAACTCAGTAGGTTGCTTTGTTAAACACAATAATGTTCATTTGTTTTGCACAGCCCTTAAGACGGAGGGCAAACCTACAGATGTTAAGAAGATGACTTCAAAGTCTGTACCAGGTAATACCCCAATCCCCACCCCCCAATCACTCCTCATGGAACCCTAACTTCAACTCCCACCTCTTCTGGTGGTGTCTTATGTCCCCCTCATTCTTTCCCCTTTGACGTCCTGTGCTACCTCTTATTCTGCTTGGCAGCTGACTTGAGTCATTCAAAGAGTACCTCAGCCAATTCCACGAAGAGAAATGCCACTCCTACAGGGACGACTGTCCCAGCCCCCCCACGAGCGAAGCCCACCTCCGCCCCTCCCCGGCCCTCTGCCACTGCTTCGCTGGATAAGAAGCCCACGGCTGCCAAGGCCAGCTCTTCTGCCCCCAGGCTGAGCCGGCTGACCACCAATGCCTCCTCTCCTGTCCCGGATCTGAAGAACGTCCGTTCCAAAGTTGGTTCTACAGAAAACATCAAGCACCAGCCTGGTGGAGGCCGGGTGAGTGCAGGGAGCTTAGGGGTTCTCAGCATGCAGGTCCCCATTTGTCTCCTGCTACATCTAATCCTCCCCCAAAGAACAGCCTGGTCTCCCCTGTGGGCCTTGATCCCCTAAACAAGTTGACTGAGATTCTGTGCTTTATCTTCTCATCTCAAACAAGGGGATCCTGGTTCTTTATGTTGGGGGGGGGCATTTTTATTTGAAGATAGATGGATTCTTATACTTTTTTTTTTTTTTTTTTTGTCCTGGGGCTTGAACTCTCAGCCTGTGTGCTGTCCCTGGGCTTCTTTTGTCAAAGCTAGCATTCTACCACTTGAGCCACAATACCACTTCCTGCTTTTTCTGTGATTACTTAGAGATTCGAATCTCAAGAACTTTCCTCTGCCCCCTGGCTTTGAACTGTGATCCTTAGATCTCAGCCACCTCAGAAGCAAGGATTACAGGCATGAGCCTTTCTATATACTTTCTATGAAGAAAGAACCCCAATATCTCTGAAGCCTCCTTAGGCCTTGGAACCCTCCTCAGAGATCCTGAGTATATCTTTATTTTTTTTTTGTTGGTCATGGGGCTTGAACTCTGGGCCTGGTGACTGTTCCTCCGCTTTTCAGCTCAATGGAGCCCTGTACCACTTGATCCACAGCTCCATTTCCAATTTTCTGGTGATTAATTGGACATAAGAGTCTCACGGACTTTCCTGCCCCGACTGGCTTTGAACCTCGATCCTTAGATCTCAGCCCCCTGAGTAGCTGAGATTACAGGCGTGAGCCACCAGAATCAACCACCAGGCTGATTCTGTCTTAGAAGGTGGTTTTTGCCATACGCAGTGAAGGAGAGCCTAAGTCGAAGGCAGAATGCCTCTTAATAGCTGTGATTTGGGTAGAGTGTGTCGGGATGAGGATTGGGTTGTTGTCCTGGTGGCCACAGTGGGCTGCCCTTGCAAGCTCCTCACTTGATGGTAAGCACGATCACTGCAGGATAGTGCGGGTGAAAGCACAGTGAGTGCTTTTTCAAGGACATTTGGGTTGTATTGGTTCTGGAAGTGTGTGTCAGTTGTTAACAGCCATCACAGAAGGCCATCTGGGAAGGTTCAAGGGCCTGGAGTAGTTCAAGGCCCTGGTGGCTTCTCCTGTATCCATAAGAGCACTTCCACCCCACAGCCACCATCAAGGGTAGGATACTGCAGTCACCTCAATTGAGGTAGGGCAAAAATAAGGCAGAATCCTGGCACAGTTGGAAAGACCTTCATAAACGGGTATTGGCCTGAGATCAGGACCCCAGGAGTTGCTTTTGGTAAGCATTGGTGGCTCTGGTGTGCCCAGCCCACCTCTCAGGTAACACCACAAATGACACTTCTGTTTTTCTCATTTTAGGCTTTCATAATACAAAAATCCAGGAGGTCTTGAGTAACGTGCTGTTTCTGTTCTAATATACCTAAAGAGAACCAGCACTTCCACTCACTGTGGCTGAGACTATGGGCATGCATTTGGATGTCTGAGAATACAGTAGAATTGTGATTCGAAAATAACCACGGGGGGGGGGGGGGGGGAGAGCGGGGGAGGGGGGGGAGAAGAGGGAAGAGAACCACTAATTCCTCTGCATCTCTTCTTCACAAATGGTGTTTTGATCTCTTTCGTCTTCCTATCTTGATTCTGGCCTGCAGTTGCTTCCCCTATATTCCTCTACTCAGTCATCTCTGTCTTGGTCTATTTGGGAGTGGCGGTGGGTGGCGGGGGTGGTGGTGGTGTTGGAGTGTGTGTGTATACACTATATAGACAAGTAAAGGTAAAGAATATTAAAAAGACTTAGAGGTAATACAGTGGAGTTATTTGAGGGTGAAAGACTTATGGGGGAACTGCTTCCCCTTCTGCTGGGGTCGGGGCCTGGCCTAGATTTGCATTCTCCAGTGCCTTCTTCCTTTCTTGTCCTTTGGGCTCTCATCCTTTTGGTTTGAAATTTGCCCTTCCTTTATCTCCATCCAGGCCAAAATAGAGAAAAAATCAGAGGCAGCTGCCACAGCTGGAAACGCAGCCACTAAAACAGCCATCCCCATTGAAAGCACACAGAAATCACCTGCTGGCAAAGTGAGTTTTATATAGCCTTTCCTTTGGGGAGGTAAACATTTTTCTTCAGCCTGAGTCGCTTTCCCATCTGTTCCTTCCTTTTTGCTCTTACCCATCACTAGTTTCTAGTTCTTCTTCCCCATGTTCTCTCCTCTGATGAATCAGCCATCAGAAACTTGGTGTGCCAACCCCGGAAGCTAACAAAAGAGTTAGGCCTCATTAACCCTTTGGTCACTCAGCTGGATAAAGGAACTTCAAAAACTTTGGAGTCACTTCCTTCAGACTGACCTTGATTTGAAAATCACCCGGTATGCACGTGAACAGAGCACGCCCCGGGTTTGTCCTCATCAGACGTAGCCATGCCTCTTAACTTGAAGTAAACTTCTCTTACAAAGCTACTGGATATGGAGATAGCCTTTGTCTGACCTGTTCCCTAGGTCACCTCTTCACTGAAAGCCAGGGTCTCACCTATGGTGAGAGCTCACTTAGTATAGTAAATGTAACATCTCTCCTGGAGGACAGAGGCAAACTGAAACCCTCGATTCCTTCCCCTTTGCCTCCATATGCTGGAAGCTGGTGGCAAACCTTCCTTCCTCCAGACAGGTGGATTTCTCAAGGGCCATCAGTGAAGCCTGACCTTCAGCCCTTAGGTTCCAGGATGGGAACTCTTAGCCCAAGGAACTTCTTTACAAAGGGGGTCAGAGAGCATGAAGCAAGCTGCATCGTGGCTTCTGGGGTCACTACCAAGGGATCTTGTGTTTGTCCTTGATTCAAAGAAATGCTTGGGGCTGGGAAAATGGCTCAGTGGTAGAGTGCTTGCCTCGTATGCATGAGGCCCTGGGTTCGATTCCTCAGCACTGCATAAGCAGAAAAAGCCAGACGTGGCACTGTGGCTCAAGTGGTAGAGTGCTAGCCTTAAGCTGAAGAGCTGAGGGATAGTTCCCAGGCCCAGAGTTCAGGCCCCATGACCAATCAAAAAAAAAAAAAAAAAAACTTAACCAGAAAGTGGTGTGGTAACAATTATTCATGGTTCAAGTTGTCAAAAAGGCAAAGAAATGGAGAAAGGCACACAATGGGTTTATCAGTTTGGAGTTCCATAGGGTAGATTCCTATATTCTGTGGACTCGGTAGTTTGGTTGTTACATCATTTTCTAAAGAACTTCCAGCTCTGAAGTCAGGGGAAGGCCCAAGAAAAATTCTTCACTCCAGAGTCCCACAGTTAGGGCCTTTGTATTACTCAGTTCCACAGGGAGGCATTCACATGCAGTAAAGTATCCTTATGGCACCCCCAAACTGTATCAGTGCAGCCCCCTTTGAGCCTATTGTCTTTGCACGTGAAACTCACAGGGCATAGAATTAAGTGATCTGGAGGATTTGGGAGTTACTTTACCCACGAATCAAAAAAACAAGTCTTAAGCCAGGAGCTGATAGCTCATGTCTGTAAATCTTAGCTCCTCAGGAGGCTGAGGTCTGAAGCTCTCAGTTCAAAGCCAGCCTGGACCGGACAGTCCCTGAAACTCCTGTCTTTAATCAGTCAGCAAAAAACCAGAAGGGGAACTGTGGCTAAAGTCGTAGAATGCTAGCTTTGAGTGGACAGTGCCCTGGCCCTGAGTAGAAGCCCTAGTACCAGCATTCAAAAAACAAAAAATTCAAGTTGAAGGCCAGCCTTGGCTACATAGCAAGACCCTGTTTCCAAAAGTACTAATAAATAAAATAAAATGGCATAACATAGCATAAAAGAAGGTGAGCCTCAAACCTTTATGCCGTCCTTGGCAGCTGGGCGGTGTGGAAACTGCTGTGGCTTATGCTTCCCCTAGTGTCCAAATGAGGAATAACAGCCTTCCTGTCCCTGTGAGATCTCTGGGCCTTGCTTGCCAGATCTTCTCAGAGCAGCCTTTGTTTTCAAGGATGAGTCTAGGTGCAGCAATGCCAAGCCCCAGATGAAGACAGGTCCAGAGGATCGGGAGCTTCCAAGAGAAGAGCCAGGGAAACTGTGCCCAGATTGGAGTGTTGGGAAAGGGCAGGGCAGAAAGAGGGCTGTGTTTGGGCAGAAGCCTTGGAAAGGGCAGTCCAATCCCCTAGGGGCGTGATGACCCTGGATGGCTGTGTAACACTAGCTTCTGTCCTGTTATTTGTTCACCTTTACACTCCCTTTCTTGCTCTTTTTTTTTTTTTTTTCCTCCAAATGCCTTTTCCTGTGCTTTTCCACCTCCAGTTCTGCCAAAGATGGGGGCAGAAGTTTAACCACACTCTTCGTTGCTCATTGTGATCGCTGCTTACCCTGCGTCAGTTCTAACCAGCCCTTGGTTGTGTGTTTTTGTTTCTTTTTTTGTTTTGTTTTGTTGTTTTTTTTTTTTTTTTTTTTCTGTTCTCTTAACACTCCAGGTCCAGATAGTCTCCAAAAAAGTGAACTACAGCCATATTCAGTCCAAGTGTGGTTCCAAGGACAATATTAAGCATGTCCCTGGAGGTGGTAATGTAAGTATCCATTTTCTGGCCAATTGGCATCTGAGGCATAGCCCATTTTGGTTAAAGGAAAAAAAAAAAAACACGCCAGGCAGAGGTGGCTCATGTCTGTCATCCTAGCTACTCAGGAGGCTGAGATCTGAGGATCATGGTTCAAAGCCAGCCCAGGCAGGAAAGTCTGTGAGACTCTTTATCTCCAATAAACCACCAGAAAACCAGAAGTGGAGCCTTGAGCTGAAGAGCTGAGGGACAGCGCCCAAGCCCAGCGTTCAAGCCCCACGATGGACAAAAAAAAACCTCTGGGCAAAGGGCTGCCTTTGCCTTTGCCCATGGGATAGGTCCCCAGTGACCTGTGCCTGCCTGAGCTGGAACATTCTCTCCCTGAGTATAGGGGGGAACTAGAAGAAGTTCCTAGGGAGTCCCTATACAATACACAGTGTGTGACACCCATGTGATCCCTTCTTGTCCATTTTTTCCCCCTGCAGCTTGTCTTAAGACCTGGTCCAAGGACCTAAAACCTGTTACATGTCGTCTGTCCTTGCCTGGGCTGTGCGCAACGGCTCCTTGGCGAGTCCTGCTCTCGCAGGACCCACATCCGCCATCCGCCCCCTTGATCTTCGTCATTATAGTGTCAGTCAATTTGTCAGCCTTCCCCTGCCTTGCCTCTCCTCTCGCCCTTGTCTTCATTACTGTTCCTTCTTGTTCTTTTTTCCTCCACTCTATTATCCATTCCATTCCCTATCTTCTCTCCCCCTCCCCCTCCTTTTTTTGTTAGTTGTGGGGCTTGAACTCTGGGCCTGGGCGTTGTCCCTCAGCTCTTCAGCTCAAGGCGAGCGCTCTACCACTTGAGCCACAGCGCCACTTCTGGTTTTCTGGTGGTTTATTGGAGATAGGAGTCTCACGGTCTTTCCTGCCCTGGCTGGCTTTGAACTGTGATCCTCAGATCTCAACCTTCTAAGTCGTTTGGATTACAGGCGTGAGCCACTGGTGCCCGGCTTGCCTTTTCTCTTTTTTTGGGCAATGCTGAGTTGTGAAGTAGAGGCCTCCGACTGCTTAGTCATACGTCCAGCTCTGTTTTTGGCTCAGCTTGCTTTCCGTTTGTTTTTGTGCTGGTACCAGGGCTTGAGTTCAGGGCTCTGAATTCAGGGTGGTGAATTTGATTGGCATGCTACCACTTGAGCCACACCTCCAGTCCCATATTTTGCTAATTCATTGGAGAAGAGAATCTCTCAGCCTTTTTTTTTTTTGGTGGGGTGGGGGAGGGAAGGCTGTTTTTTTTGTTTGTTTGTCTGTTTGTTTGTTTTTGGTCTGGCCGTGGAGCCTGAACTCTGGGCCTGGGCGCTGTCCCTCAGCTCTTCAGCTCAAGGCAAGGGCTCTACCACTTGAGCCATAATGCCACTTCTGGTTTTTTTCTTTTTGCTTATGTGGTGCTGAGGAATCGAATCAAGGGCCTCATGCATGCAAGGCAAGCGCTCTACCACTGAGCCAGCCCCAGAAAGGCTGGTTTTGAACCACTATCTTTTAGGATAGCTAGGACTCACAGGCATGAGCCACCAGTGCCCAGCTTTGCTGGTTATTTCTGCGATAGGGTCCCACTTCTTGCCTGGGCATATGCTGGGATATGACCAGGCCAGGTGAGCTTTCTATCACAGCTAGGATCCTAGGCATGTGCTACGGCATCCAGTTCTGTTAAGGGGGAATCTCATTCACTTTTTTCTTATTCCTGTGCCAGTCCTGGGGTTTGAACTCAGGGCCTGGGCACTGTCCCTGAGCTTTTTTTGCTCAAGGCTAGCTCTCTACCACTTGAGCCACAGTGCCACTTCTGGTTTTTTTCTGTGTATGTGGTGCTGAGGAATCGAACCCAGGGCTTCATGCGTGCTGGGCAAACACCCTACCACTAAGCCACCTTCCCAGCCCTCTCATTCACTTTTCTGCCGAGGATAGCCTCAGACTGCCAGCCTCCCAATCTTAGCCTCCCTACTATTTTAGGTTGGAGGTGTAAGCTACCAGCATTCATATTATTTCCCCCCCCTTTTTTTTTTAGTTCCACCTTTTTAGTCCCTTTTCCTTCCCTTTTTGTCCTTCCTCCTTTCCACCTAAACTTTATTCTCTTGGTGCTGCTGCTTTTCTGTTACCTGTTGTACTATTTGTGTTCGGGCCCCGGGGTGATTCCAATCCTCAGGGAGGCTTTGGTCTGGGCAAAGTTCATCATGGTTATTTAGTGAGTCAAGAACCCCCTGTGCATTTCCTACCTACCCCTGTGACATTGGCCAGGCCTGATCCAGGTGCATACATGTTCCAGGGCTGGCCACGCAGCCCCTGCCCTCATGACTGCCCCCCAGTTTTGTGGCTGAGAGAAGACCTAGTTTTCTCTTGAGTTCCCTCTTTCACTTGCTTCCCTCTCCCTGTATTCAACTGGGTTATCCGGTTCCACTTGGCCTTCTCTTTTTCCCACTCTGTGCCCCAGTTCCCCAGGGTACATAGGGACATCTGTCCAGCCTGCAGATCCCTCCTGCCATTCTACCATCAGGAGCAGCCGCCCTTGAGTGATTTCTCCTCCTCTACCCTGCTTATACTGCCTTCCCCATCAGCTCCTCTCCAGCAACAATTCCTGCTCTGAGAAGGCGTGGCCTCCTCTGTACCGAGCTGGGATTGGTCACACATTAGCCAATCTGGGAATGGGGTCGGACTTTGAAGGGCCAGCCTGGTAGGGCCAGCAGGTAGGCACTGGTGCAGTTTTCCTCTTGAGTTCTTGACCTGGGGGGACATGGGGTGGGCGGGAGCAGGGATTCTGAGGGTATTGGGCCACTTGTGAATGTGACAGAGAAAATTCATTGCTGTATTTTGTACAGTATTTAAGAGCTGTGCGTGTGTATGTCCATATTGGGGCTGAACTCAGGGCCTGGATGCTTGTCCCATAGCTTTTTCACTCACGGCTAACACTTTGAGCCACAGCTGTACTTCCAGCTTTTTGGTGATTGATTCTTGGAGTGATCAGTAAGACAGTTCAAGCCAGGGGCCAGTGGCTCATGCCTATAATTCTAACTACTCAGAAGGCTGAGAACTGAGGATGGAGTTTCAAAGCAAGCTTGGGTAGAAAAACCTGAAAGATCTGAGCCTGAATTCAGGGCTTGCTTGCTTGGTTGGCACTCTACCACTTCAGCAATATTATAACCTATTTTTCTTTTATTTATTTAATTTTTTGTTGGTTATGGGGCTTGAACCCTGGGCCTGGGCTCTGTCCCTCATCTCTTCAGCTCAAGGCTAGTGCTCTACCACTTGAGCCACGGCACCACTTCTAGTTTTCTAGTGGTTTTTTGAAGACAAGAGTTTCACAGACTTTCCTGCCCAGGTTGGCTTTGAACTGCAGTCCTCAGATCCTCAGCCTCCTGAGTAGCTAGGATGATAGGCGTGAGCCACCAGCACTCAGCTCAAATCTGAAGGATATGGTGGGTTTGCTGGGAGAGGCACCAGTGGAGGCATTTCTGGAAAGTATTTTGGCATTCAACGGAAAACACCAAACAAAACCCGAATATAGAGCTGGACGCCCGTGGCTCACGCCTGTCATCCTAGCAACTCAGAAGGCTGAGATCTGAGGATCATGGTTCAAAGCCAGCCCAGGTAGGAAAGACTGTGAGACTCTTATCTCCAGTAAACCACCAGAAAACCAGAAGTGGCACTGTGGGCTCAAGTGGTAGAGCACTCACCTTGAGCTGAAGAGCTGAGGGACAGCGCCCAGGCCCAGAGTCCAAGACCCACGACCGACAAAGCAAAAAACCTGAATATATAGTCTCAGTCTTTACCCAAATGACTAAACCTCTGGCACAAACACCTGTAGCCATAGAGATCTTTATCCTGCCACGTTGATAGAGGTGAAAAATAGGAAAGTAACATTGAAAATTAGGAATAGGATTAAAGTTCTATAGGGCATTATAGATGAGAGGCTGATTTGCCACAGGAAGTCATCAGGACTCTAGGTGGCAGCCACAGGGGAAAAGGCTGGGAAGGTGGCTTAGTGGTAGAGTGCTTGCCCAGTGTGCACGAAGCCCTGGGTTTGCTTCCTCAGTACCACATACATAGAAAAAGCCAGAAGTGACGCTGTGGCTCAAGTGGTAGAGTGCTAGCTTTGCAAAAGAAGCTCAGGGACAGTGCCCAGGCCCTGAGTTCAAGCCCAGGACTGGCCAAAAAAAAGAACTAGAAGGAAATATACCAAAATGTTACTCCCATCATCAGACAGGGAGCTAATGATGAATCCGATTTCAAGTTCCTTCCAGGAAAGCCGCGACGGTGGCTTTTGGCATGCATGTTCAGCAGTAAAATGCCTATGTGGGGTGTGGATGGAGAGGCTGGTGGGGCAGAGGTGGGGAATAGTGGCGTGGTCTACAGGGCAGTGAGGTCAGACGTAAAAAAACAGGGTCAGGGTGGTGTTGTTATTGGAGACCAGAACTCAGACTTAGTACCTAACAATTTGCTCATTGGCTGACGCACTTCCAACCAAGCCACGCCTCCAGCTCTTTAAGTAATATGGGAAGTACCTGCCATTGGAAAAACTAGCATGGGGGGTAAGGTGGAGAAGTGGGGAGCATGAAGGGAAGAATGGGGAATCTGGTGGAGAGAATTTGTTCAAAGTGAGTACACTATATGCATGAGTGGGAATAGCACATCAATATCTCCCTACTCTCAGAAATAAAAATAATTGGGCTGGGAAGGTGGCTCAGTGGTAGAGTGCTTGCCTCACATGCATGGGGCCCTGGGTTCGATTCCTCAGCATCACATAAAAAAAGCTGGAAGTGGCACTGTGGCTCAAGTGGTAGAGCTTTGAACTGAAGAGTTGAGGGACAGTGCCCAGGCCCAGAGTTCAAGCCCCACAACTAACTTAAATAAATCGATTAAGTAATGAGCTGGGGGCCAGTGGCTTATGCCTAGCTACTCAGGAGGCTGAGACCTGAGCTCTGAGAGTCATGGTTCAAAGCCAGCCAGGGAAGGAAAGTCTGTGAGCCAGAAGTGGACCTGTGGCTTAAGTGGTAGAGAGCATTAGCTTTGAACACAAAAGCTCAGGGACAGCACCCGGGACTGGCCAAACCAAATCAAAACAAAATAATAAACAGAGCCGGGTGCTTGGTGGCTCATGCCTGTCACCCTAGCTACTCAGGGATCTGAGATCTGAGGATCATGGTTCAAAGCCAGCCTGGGCACGAAAGATAATAATAAAGCAATAATTAAACATTAAGTAGGAGGAGGATTTCAAAAGGTTGAATCGATTTGGCCCTTTCTCGCCATAACGTTTTTATTTTTCTGTCTCTCTTGCTTCCTCCCTCCCTCCCTCCCCTTGCTGTTGATATAGACAGAGTCCCTTTACATACCAGGCCAGCCCTCAGCCTCTCCAATGGTAAAATTCCAGGCCAGCTCCACCAATCATAGACTTGCGAGACCTGATTGCTTCCTGTTCTTCTGTGTAGGTGCAGATTCAGAACAAGAAAGTAGACATCTCCAAGGTCTCCTCCAAGTGCGGGTCCAGGGCCAACATCAGACACAAGCCTGGTGAGTGACTCAGCCCCAGGGACACAGCCCCACCCGGCGCTTCTCTGGCTGGGCAGCCTTTTAGGCTCCAAATATTTGGAGGTATCTCTGCCTAGCGGGGTAAAGTGGGCCACACAGTTTTCAACCCCTGTCAAGTGGAGGAGGGACAGCTCCCAAAGGCTGCCACAAACACCTCGCTGTTCCTGTGCCGATATTCATACTCTGCTCTCGGTGTGTGTGTGTGTACCACATGGCTGACAGCATTGGCCCACATCTCAGGGAGAGGCACATGCTCGCCCAGGGACTGTGTTCCCGCGAAGCTCGGGGTCCCGTTCCTAGCTCCTGCCATGCCACGGATATCTCTGGACCATTTTCAGGACCAAATCAGTCTGTTTGTTTGTTTCCTTTTTGGCTCCAGGTGGAGGAGATGTCAAGATTGAGAGTCAGAAGTTAAACTTCAAAGAGAAGGCCCAGGCCAAAGTGGGATCTCTCGATAACGTAGGCCACCTCCCTGCAGGGGGTGCTGTGAAGGTATGACTTGTGTCACCAAGAGGACATGGCCGGGGTGGGGGTGGTGGGGACACTACGCAGCTAGGATCTGGGGGCAGGGGGGTGCCTGTCACCGCTACTCAGTCTCTTCAGGGGTCACACTTCACCCACCATTTCTGTTTTCCCATCATTCCTCAGTCCTGAGCGAGGCAGAAGAGGTGAAGAGACTCAGCCCAGTCACCTGTGCCAGCTGCTGGCCAGATGTTGCTTCTGAGCGTTACAGCCTGCCTTGTAATGCCCCTTAGGGACTGAGCCAGGGCGCCGAGGACAAGGCAGGCAGTCCTAGCCCGTGGAAGGGGGGGGTTGTGTGTACCTGCTCCGTGTCATGCTCCTTTCTGGGCATGGGCACAACATGCCATTGTTTCTCTCTCTCTTTTTTTTTTCCTTTCCTTTTCTCTTCCCTTCCCTTTTCCCTTGTGAAAAATGTCCCTGTTTTGTTTTTTTTTTGTCAGTCGTGGGGCTTGAACTCTGGGCCTGGGCGCTGTCCCTCAGCTCTTCAGCTCAAGCCTAGCGCTCTACCACTTGAGCCACAGCACCACTTCCGGTTTTTTTTTTTTTTCCCTGCTTTTGTGGTGCTGAGCCATCAAACCCAGGGCCTCATGCCTGCGAGGCAAGCACTCTACCACTGAGCCACCTTCCCAGCCCTGTCCTCTCTCTGATTTTTGGCGCCACGGACGGATGTTGTGTGTGCTGGGCACGTGTGCTCGGCCGCGGCACTCTATCCTCCATCAGGATGCCATGATTCCACCAGCCAGCTGTGGCAGGTCTGGTGTGGCCTCTGGACCCACATGTGGCTAGGCTCTGGGGGGAGAGTCCTGGTGGCAGAGTTCTCCCATGGTTGGCATTGGCTGGACCTCTTCTCCTTTCCTTCCCTCTCCTCTGTCCTCCCTTCCTCCCTCCCTCCTTCCACAGTACTGTGAGACTCCGTGTGCCCCAGGATACTGTCTGTCCTGTGTTCCATATCATGGTGGGCGGGAAGACCCATGGGGCAGCCTCTTAGAGCTGGTCAAAGGTGGACAACACCCTGTGGGGGAGGCTCACCCACTGTTGGCCACCCCTCAGCCCTGCCTCTTGTCCTATCCTGATTCTTGCCTTGGCCAAGCGCTCGGTTCATGTCCCTACACCTTGTGAGGCAGCCATTCTGGAGTCAGCTCATGGGGAGACAGGTTTGATCTCTGGTTCAAGGCCATATGGCAAGGTGAATACAGGCCAGGATTAACACCTGGGCTCTCCCCCACCCCCCAACTTCCCAGCTTTATTTATATTACTTCCCCTTTCTTGCATGTGCCTGTCCTGGGGCTTGAACTCAGGGCCTGGGCACTGTCCCTGAGCTCTTTTGCTCAAAGCTAGCACTCTACCACTGTTTTTTGATTAGTCATGGGGCTTGAACTCTGGGCCTAGGCACTGTCCCTGCACTCTTCAGCTCAAGGCGAGTGCCCTACCACTTGAACCACAGTGCCACTCCTGGTTTTTTCTAGTGGTTTATTGGAGATAAGAGTCTCATGGACTTCCCTGCCCGGCTGGCTTTGAACCACAATCCTCAGATCTCAGCCTCCTGAGTAGCTAGGTGTGAGCCACAGGCACCTGATTTCTTAGTTTTGTTTTGTTTTTTTAAATACACTTGTCTGTCTCCTTTCCTACTCACTGACCAAACTGTTGGGCATTCTGGGATGCCAGAGACCTCCTGCTGGTGCTCTTTCCTAGTCTGGCTTCACTTTGTGCATAGTGTCCTCCAGATGTCACCCTAAAGCTCTGCAGGTCTTACCTCCTTGGAACATCCTTCTGCCCCCTCTTTCCCTCCTGGGGTCTGCTAGTGGTAGCCAGCGCAGCAGCCGCCTCTGGTGTGCGAGGGATATTTGAGACCAGACTGTGATGAGCCGGAGCGGGGTGCCCTGTGAGTTTCCAGGTCCCTTTCTAAGCCCATGCTATATAGGGCGTGGACTCGTGTATTTGTGCGCACAGGTCAGGGATGGTCCGCAGAACCTACACGACCCAGCCACGTGCAGGCTGGGGCTAGTCTTGGGCTTAGTTGATGATCTACCATCAGAACCACTGTTTGTTTTCTCCAGGTGACAGGGGGCGGTGGCCAGGGGTGGGGGGAGCCATGTGTGAACCTCCCCACCATCACCCATTCCACTCCCTCCCCAACTGACCCTGCATTTGTCTCCCCCCTCCCACTGTTTCATTGTAGACTGAGGGCGGTGGCAGCCAGGCCCCTCCGTGTCCGGGCCCTCCCGCTGGGGAGGAGCCTGCCATCTGTGAGGCCGTGCCGGAAGCTGGCACCTCTACTTCCGCCAGTGGCCTCAGCAGCTCCACCCCCTTCTCAGGGGGTGGTGACCAAAGGGAGGCCCAGACCTTGGACAGCCAGATACAGGAGACAAGTAAGTGGCTGGGCTGGGCCTAAAAGGCCACAAGCCAGGGGCCCCGCCACTGGCCGCCACTTGGAAAGGCCTTTGTTGATTGCCTAAAAAGTGTGGCCTACCTTTTTTATTTATTTTTATTTTAACAAAAATCACCTTTTATTTTCCAGGCATCTAACGATGACATTCTGGTCTCGTCTTCCCTCTCGTCTTCCCCATTCCCCTTTCCCTTCCCCTCCTCCCGTGTCACTACAGATTGAGACGTACAGGCTGACCTTCCGGGCAAACGCCAGGGCGCGCACCGACCACGGGGCTGACATTGTCTCCCGGGCCCTCGGCTCCCTTCCCCGGGCTGTCCACTAGACTTGTGAGCCTTCTAGGTCCCCTTCCTTCCCTCCTCGCCTCGCTTGCTCAGGGCAGCAGTAGCCCCGCCCCCGCCCTTGTCCCCGCCCCCTGCCACTTCCTGCCAGGGCCCAGCTCCCAACTTAGCTCCTCTTCCATCACTGCGCATCTTAACTTGCTGTGGAGAAGGCAAATGGAGAGGGCCTGGGAATCCCGTGGGTTCCAGGAGGGAGAACTGGATTCCAACCTCTTTCTGTTTGGTTTTTTTGGACCAAACCCCAAAGAAACTGACATTATTCCTCCTCCCCCTCCCCCAGCCCACGAAGCTTCTGCCTCTGACCCCACAGCACCAGCCACCGTGCAAAGTGGGCCAGGCCCTCTCGCTGCCCTGCCCCAAGTTAGTTAGGGGCCAGTGTTGCCTGTTCCGCTGCTTAGCATACCTACCAAGCTGCTGTCACTCCCCGCCCCCCACACCCCTTGTTTTATTCTTTATATATATATATCTACTTCCCCCTAGTAACCTATAAACTGCTGATGTAGTTTGCAGGGTGAAGCCATGTCTAAATGAGAGTCCTCAGTAGGTGATAAAAGGAGAGGAGGGAGGGAAGGTCCTGAACCTCCAGTTTGTGGAGGCTGTGTTGGGAGGCTGCCCCCTGCTCTGGGCAGCTTGGAGCCCTGGAGGTGCTGTGGGCCAGGGGGGGGAATGAGGTGGGCTGTGGCCTCTTCAAGGGGCAGACTAGAGCTGATCAGTATGGACTGCTTTGTGTTGGCATTTGGTGTGGATGCTGCTTCTCTAACCCAACAGGCTGGTTTGGGCATCTTAATCTGTCTCATTCCTCGGGATCTGACAGTCAACAGGAAAGGGCCAGTGGGGGGTCAGAACTCCTTTAGGCCCAATGCTGCAGGGCTTAGGCACGCAATCCCAGTCTCCACGGGTGCCCGCGAGGTCCAGAACTCCTGTGGCCACCGGGGAATCAGGTGTAGAAATCAACAGAATAAGTAAGAGGTGTGATGGAAGGCCCACCCCACATCTCCCCTGTGGCCTGACTGGAGGACTGGGGAGTTGGGGGGCAGGGGGAGGCTAGCCCGTGGAGGGTGCCCATCTGTAACTAGTTCCGCTCGTAGGGTGGCTGCGATGATGAAAAAGTCCCGGGAATTTTATCAACTCCCCCCCCCCCCCCCCCAAAAAAAAAGATTTTTATTGCACTTGTATTTTTGTATGAAAAGTTTGCATGGTTTCTAATAAAGGATTAAAATCCAAGTTTGTAGTGAAATGGCCTAGGGGTTTTTCTGAGGGCTCCCGCCAGGGGCATTTTCTGCTGCGCAGACTTGCCCAGACCTGGGGCCTTGCAAGCCTCCACCTCTGCTTCCTGCACGCCCTGGCCCTTGAGAAAGAAAGGTGGAGGTGTTGGCTTTAGGTTGAGATAGGATTTCCTCAGCCTGAGGGTCCTCGGTTTGGTGAGGCAGTGATTTCATTGTTGAGGCTTGACACCCTATGGCTAAACGCATACTAGATTTGCAGAAGCCTGAGCTGGGCAGGGGATGGGGGGGGAGGGGAGCAGCTGCACAATGCCAGGGCCAGGGGCCTTGGGTTACCAGTGTTTATCAGCAAAGGAAGAGGCAAGGTGAAAAGGGACCTCATGGTGCCTGCCACCTGCCTTGGTGTTGATCGGCAGGCTGGCAGTGTCCAGCAGATTCTGAGTCCTTTCGGCCGAGGGCTGGGTAGAGCGAGGAGGCGTGGGTAGAGCTCTCTAGGTGAACCGCGTTGAGTGGTGAGTGTTCTCGGGCCAGGGAACTCGAGAAGGTTGGTCTGGCCTTAGTAAATGGGGACCACAGGCCCCGTGTGATGTGTACGACTTTGACTACCATTTGGGTGGGGGGGGGGTGGGACATGCCTCTTGATTGGATTTGCTCATGGCTTGGCCATTATTACCTGTGTCTGTGATTCTGTTGTACTGATTTGAAGTCAAATAAAGCTGCCTGATGTCCCACCACTCCCCGGTCCTCTGTGGCTTCTGTGGCGTCCGTGCCCTTCCGCTGGCCACCTAAGTCTTCCTGCTCCCCACCCCCACATTGGTGGGGTACAACTGCGCAGTTGCGAGGGGGAAGAGTCTGGGACGCTCCACACTTGCTGTGGAGCTGTCAACACGGGGGCTGGCCGAGCAATGGGGCCTAGTTGGTCATGGCTGGGGAAGAAGACGGGGTGCCAGACTACTCTGCCACCTTGGCCTGAAGCCACAACTAGCCCAGGATGCACACACCAGCACCTCGATATTCTATCCATCCTGGCCTCTTTCTTCTTCACCTGGACTAGGGTCCAGATGGTGCTGAGAGGAGCCCCGAGCGGACAGCAATGCTCACAAGGGATAAATAGAACTTTATTTTAAATAAACATTTGCACTCTGTACACAGCCCCCCGCCCGGCAGAGGGGGGGCTCAGTCATCGGCCGTCTTGCGCACGTCGAAGCTGCCGCAGGGTCCCCGCAGCAGCTCGGCCAGCAGCGCGAGCAGCTGCCCGTGCTCCTGCTGCACCATGGGCGGCAGCGCGGCCAGCTCGCTGCGCAGGCTCCGCTCCACCATGCGGCCCAGCGCGCGCCGCAGCTCCCGCAGCAGACGCACGGTGCGCGAGTCGCCTTCCAGGCGCAGCAGGTCGCTGTCGCTCAGCGAGATGGTGGCGCGGCGCCCGTCATCTGGACAAGGAAGGAAGGAACAACAGCGGAGGGGGGGGGTGAACGGGGGACGAGGGCAGCGCCGGGCACATGGGGGGGGGGGAGGGCAGGTACCCACCACGGATGTGCACGTCGCCGTCGGTCAGGAGCAGCACGGCGAGCGGGTGCACCTGCGACGAGTCGCGCACGAACACGCTGCCGTTGGACTTGACCGCCATGAAATACGTGAGCCACCGGCTCCGTAGCCGCGTGGCCTCCCTGGAATCGGGGGGACAGGGCTGGGTGAGGGCCACCCCAGCTGGCTGCCCTGCCCCATCCGGCCCTCATTTCCCACCCCCTCACCTGTTGATGGTGGACTTATGCAGCAAGATGTTGCCGGATTTGGTCCTGTACGTGACGCTGTTGGGCTTGAACTTGCCCTGCCGGGTCACCTTGCCCTGCCGCACCTGGGGAGGGGAGGGGAGGAAAGGGTTGAGCAAGGAGCCAACCAGTTGGGGGAAGGCGATGGGGGGGTGTAGGGCTGGGACGCCATCCAGTCCCCGCTGGCGGACAGAACACCTGGATGAGGTTGGGGTAGAGGCCGGCCATGAGCACGCCCTTCACCAGCTCCTCCTCCTCGCTGTACTCGTTGCACTGGGCGGAGGGCAGCGTGCAGTCCGACGGCTTCCCCACCAGGAACGCCTCGTAGATGTTCTCCGAGAACTGCTTGATGAGCCCTGGGGGAGGCAGCGCAGCATGAGCAGAGCCCCCCCCCCCCCCCCCCCCCCCCCGTTCCCCCAGGTAGGTCTGTTGGGGAGGGGGCGGGGCTGGGCCAGTGCTGACCGTGGATGAAGCGCAGGCTGGGCGCATAGAGCAGGTTCTCCTCCAGGTAGTTCTCGCGGGAAGTGCGGTCCTGCCAGCGCAGCACCTCCTCCCAGCCGGCCACGGCCCGCACGAAGGCCAGGTGGTCGCTGCCGCTGTCGTGGCTCAAAAGCGCCTTTACCTGCGAGGAGAGGGCGACCGGCTCCGGTCACGACGAGGGGCTGGAGCCCTCCCCCTTGGGACAGACAGGATGAGCCAAGGGCTTTCGGGGGTGGGATGGGAGGCTGACCTTGTCCACTTCCGCCCGGTTCTGCAGGCTGCTGCTGAAGGGGTCCCGCGTGAGGCAGGAAACCACCACCAGCAGGGGGTGCAGGCACCGGAAGATGGCGGCCAGCACGATGGCCTTGGCCAGCCGGGGGTCGGTAGAAATGTGGGCCAGGCGCTGCCCCAGGGTGGTCAGGTACTCCCGCTGGTCCAGCACCCCTGCCATACAAACAGCTCAGCCGTCAGCTCCCACCCTGCCCATGAGGACAGGACAGCAGGAAGGCGCTCCACAGCCCGGCCCCACGCACCAATCTCCTGGAGCAAGATCACGGCTTCGTCCACAGCCTTGATGTTCGGACTGTCCACAGCCTTGGAGAGGAACTCCACTGCCTGGGAGGAGTGGGGGGTGGGGGGGCAGAAAGCTGTGATGAGTACTCACCCCCACCCTTCCCCCCTCACCTCTCCTAGAGCTTAGCCCTGCCTCCGCCGCACCGTCTTCTCGGGCATGTGGATCTTGGCTTGCAGCACCAGGTTCTCCAGGGGCGTGCGCAGGATCTCTGGCACTTGGAAAGGAACCATTTTCTCCAGCCGGCTCCGAGGGAACAGGTGATAGGCGAAACCTGACTGGCAGCGGCCTGCCCGGCCCCGGCGCTGGATCACATTGGCTCTTGATACCCACACTGTCTCTAGGCAGGACACCTACAGGAAAGGGAAAGCTACAGAGCTCACAGGATGTTCCTCAGTTTCCCCGGCTTCACCCCTCAATAGTCTCTGCCCACCCTCCCTGCCTGGGACCAAGGACGCAGATCCCACGACACCAGGGTGGCCTTTAACTCAAGCAGCCATTCCCAGGCCGATGGGAACCGGGGGCCACCTTGGTCTTGAGGTCGTAGCGCTCCTCCTTGTGCAGGCCGCTGTCCACCACATGCACGATGTCATTGACCGTGATGGACGTCTCGGCGATGTTGGTGGCCAAGACGATCTTGCGAACCCCAACGGGAGGCTGCTGGAATATGGCCTTCTGGTCCATCATGGGGATGTTGGAGTGCACTGGTGGGCAGCAAGACACACAATGGTTAGGGGCGGGGCAGTTCTTGTTTGACCCATCTGATAGGTCAAGTCCATGGGTGGGGGGGGAGGGTACGTACATCTCTCCAGGCCTAAAGGTGCTCACCTGGCAGGATGAGGTACTTGCTCTCGTGCATGCCCAGGGCCTCCTGGAGGCGTTGCTGTACTCCTTTGATCTCCTGCCAACCCGGCAGGAAGCACAGGATCCCACCTGAAAAAAGGCCCCGCAGTCATGAGCCAGCAGCTCGGGCGGGCGGGCATGGAGGGGCATGGCAGGGGAAGGAGGGGGAGACACCCACCTGGTTCCCCACGGGCATCGATGTGCAGAACCAGATCAGTCACGAGGTCCAAATCCAATGCACATTCATCCTCAGACTGGGGTGGCGGGGGGCAGGGGGCGGGGGTGGGGGAAAGAGAGGCCACAGGGCTGGGGTGAGGGGTGTGCACGGGGCATGGTCTTGGTGACATGAGGGAGGCGGAGCCACTTATGCCAATGTCAACTCCAGCTCGTGTTTGCCACACAGGCACGAGCGATCCTGTCTCGTATCGATCCAACAGGCTTGGGGGGAGGGGGGAGGGGGAAGGGGGGAGAGGGGGAGCTGACCCGGCTACAAAGGAGTTGGGGTGTGTCTCACCTCATGGTGCCGGTGCCGGTGAGGGTACTGGTGTTTGCCGAGTTTGGCCAGGATGTCCTCCAGGTAGTGCTCTTTGACCGGATACATGAAACCGGGCACCTTGATGACCGGGCAGCCACCGAAGTAGCGGGAGAAGCGCTCGTTATCGCCTGTAGCGCTCATGAGCACCAGCCGCAGGGCCGGGTTGAGCCGCTGCAGGCCCTTGAGCAGAATCAACAGGAAGTCCGTGTTCACGTCCCGCTCGTGGACCTCGTCCACGATGACGTGACTCACACCCTCCAGGCTGGGGTTGCTCTGCAGCTTCCGCAGCAGGATGCCCACGGTGCAGAAGAGCAGCGCCCCGCCTCGGGCCGGGGGTTTGCTCTCCAGGCGCACCTGGAAGCCCACGTTCCGGCGCAGGGAAGGGCCCAGTTCGTGGCTGACACGCTGCGCCACCGACACGGCGGAGATCCGGCGAGGCTGGGTGATGATCACGTTGCACCGGGCCCCGCGGCCCTCAGTCACATAGCGCTCCAGCAGCAGCTGGGGGATGCGGGTGGTCTTCCCGCAGCCCGTGTCCCCCGAGATGACCACCACGGGGTGTTGCTCAATGGCATTGAGGATAGTGTCCCGGTGCGGATCGACAGGTAGCTGGGGGGCTTCCTGCCACACTGGCCCTCGCCGCCGCCACAGCTCCAGCAAGCTCTGGCTCAGGCGCACTTCCTCTGTTTCTGACAAGGGCACGTAGGGCTTGCCTGTGATGGGGTCACTCAGGGGCCCCGAGTCCTTGCCCAGTGGCAAGATGTCATCGCTCTGTAGCCGGAGCTCCGGGGAGATCCAGGAACTGTCCACGGGGTACTGGGGGGGGCGGGGGGGGGGGAGAGGGATGAGGAGGCAAAAATGGTAAAGGAAAATACCACCTTCCATGGCAATGACTTGGGTCAGAGGTCAGGGTCCCCCCAGGGCAAAGAGGGGACTGAGCCCACGATCGCCTGGCTCGAGCCATAGCTGGGAAGCGCTACTAGAGACAGACGTGTGGGACAAGAATGGTGGAGCTCGGCATCTCTTACGTGATTCAGGAAGGTCTCGATCTTGCGGAGGATGGGTTCGGGCACTTGGATGGTACACGGCCGGCGCTGCGTCTCCCCAAGTTCCCGCAGAGATGCCAGGTTATACATGGCGTGGGTGAGGGGCTCATTATTCCTGTCCACCAGGCCCAGGCTCTGCAGAGGAAAACGCGTCGGGCAGTCTTTCATCCAGCCCAGACGGGCTGCCAGAGCTCTTAAGCAGAGAGCTGTCACAGGAAGCCACTCTTTTTTATCCTAAGACTGTGATTTTTTTCTCCCCCCCGCAGCTCACGAGTGAAATGTCAATCGCCAAAGAACAAAAAACTAACTGTAACTAATTCAAAAAGAAGAGCCTGCCCGAGCGCCCGTGGTTCACATCTGTAATCCAGCTACTGAGGGAGATCTCAGAAAAATGAGATAGAGAGGATCAAGGTTCAAAGCCAGCCAAGACAAAAAAAAAAAAAAAAAGAATGTCCAGGATGCTCTATCTCCATGTGATCAGCAAAATGCCAGACTAGAGGCACGGCTTAAGTAAGAGAACAAACTGGGAGCAAGAAAGCTGAGTGCGACATGGAGACACTGAGTTCAAGCCCTAGTACTAGCACCCATCATAAAACCAAGGGCAGGGCTGGGAAGGTGGCTCAGTGGTAGAGTGCTTGCCTTGCATGCATGAGAGCCCTGGGTTCCATTCCTCAGCACCACATAAGCAGAAAAAGCCAGAAGTGGCGCTGTGGCTCAAGTGGTAGAGCGCTCACCTTGAGCTGTGGGACATGGATCAAGATGCATCATATGTAGAAACTGTTGAATGGCAGCCCCTTTGTGCTACTTAAAAAATGATTGAAAAAAAAAGAAGAAGAGCTAAACTTGCTGAAATATAGTCAAGAAAGCTGGCCTGACATGCAGCAGGCCCTGGGTTTGATTTTTCAGCACCACAAAGAATGAATGAATGGATGTAAAAAGAGGAGCTCTGATAGAAACAGCCCAATACCCGTCCCCGGGGAGAACCTCTTCCTGGACTGTCAGAATCCCAGGATCCTCCAGAACCCCCATGTCATCGCCTCCACGAATTCTCAACACTTACAGGATGTCAGCTAGAACACACCTGATAACTCCACCACCCTACAGGCGCTCTGTCCCTGTGCTGCCCAGCACGGCCTTCCCAGCCCGGTCTCAGGGACACCTGCCACCCAGCCCCGTCTCTCTCTCTCTGCACGGTCCCTCCTCCTATGACCCATCTCAGACACACGACATTTCCTGTCCATCTGTAACCTGATCAAGTCAGCCACTTAAATGTTAACTCAAACTTCAGTCATCTCCTATAGTCTGGGCTCCGAGCAGATGAAGCACTTTCTCTGCAGGCTCTCTTTGTACCTGTTGTCACAATTAAGAACCCTAAGAACAACCACCCTGTCCTGGGACCAAGAGAAGATGCTGCAGGAAAAGGCTTCCCACCCAGTCCCCGCTCTGCTTGGGTTTTACTCGGCAGCCTCTGCTGGTGGCCATCCACCTGCTCCTTCCCAGACTGTGCGTCTCAGGCCCCTGCCGCTCACGCGAGGTCTGCAGTGCACCCGAGTTCTGACTTCTGCAGTGGAAGGCTCCCACCTCGCCCCTCTGCACTCCTCCCTCGAATTCTCTGCTCTCCTTGGGTGCATCTGAAATGGGGCTCACACCTGGGATCCCATCTACTCGGGAGGATTACAGTTTGAAGCCAGCCCGGGCAGCAAAGCCTATGAGATTCTTTTCTCCAGTTAACCTCCAAAAAGCTAGAAGTGGAGCCGTGGCCCCAGTGGTAGAGCGCTCGCCTGGAGCACAAAAAGCTCAGGGACAGCATGCAGGTCCTGAGTTCAAGCCATAGGATTGCACCAAAAAATAAAATGTGGTTCTCAGCATCAAATAGAACAGAAGAACACCGGCCCACCTTAGCAGACACTTCTGCTGGTGTGGCTTCAGACAACTCATTTCTCAGCTGGGCACAATCTAATGCCGCTACAGTGGCATCCCGGCTGTGGGCCACAATGCCATTGTCTTGAGGCTGCTTTCCCTCCTCAGGCTTCATCGCTATGGCTGCAAAACCCAAGTCAGTGGGAGCTTACTGGACTACAAGGCTGCCTGTCAATCAAGGACCATCAATCCCATCTTTGCCCTGATCTCTTTCCAGCTTCTGGCCAAGTGCTGACAAGGCTGAGTGAGCCCACAGACAAAGCCCCTCTGTGCAGGCGCTAGGGAACTCATGGAAACAGTTGCCACAGATCGAAAAGTAGCCCGATTTGCCTCGGGCAGAGAGGAGTTAGGGGACCTCCTCATCTGCCCACTAGGGCGGGTCTTCCACTCACCTTCAGTTTCTTGCAGGCCAAGGCTGCTGCCTTATTCTCAGCCTCTGCTTTGCGGCGCCCTTTAGCAACAAAGGTCATGGGGCAGGGCCAGAGCAGAGTGAGCGTGGACAGCTTAGTCTTGGTGCCCACAGTATGGAACTGCATGAGGTTCTGCATGAAGGGAAGCAAGAAGGTTATAAGGAACCGAATGAAGAGGCTGGGAACATGGCTCAATGGTAAGAGTGCTTGCCTAGCATGCACAAAGCCCCAGGTTTGATTCCTCAGTTCTACATACACAGGAAAAGCTGCAAGTGGAGCTGTGGCTCAAGAAGTAGAGTGTTAGCCTTGAGGAAGCTCAGGGACAGTGCCCGGGCCCTGAGTTCAAGGCCCAGGACTGGCCAAAATTAGAAGAGGAATGAAGAAAGATTTCTGAGGCGAAATTAACCACCATCCCAGCAGGTGTCAAACACCAGCTGCACCATGAGCAGCTAGAAGCAGCCCCAGAGGTTTACCCCTCGGCCTCTAGGCAAAGCCACTATGTCCTGGCTCGTTACCCCCTCAGCACCTTCGTGGAAGCCAGGGCTAAACCTGCTAGTGGGCGCCAAAACCAGGCACATCCTAGGGAGGAGCTAAAAGGCTTGGAAAAGGCCAGGGGCCAGTGGCTTACACCTATAATCCTACTCAGGAGGCTGAGATCTAAAGATTAGGGTTCAAAGCCAGCCTGGGCAGGAAAGTCCTTAAGACTTCTTGCCTCCAATTAAGCACCAAAAAAAAAAGTGGAACTTTGCCTCTACTGTGCTCAAGTTGTTGAGTTGTGGCTCAAGTGGTAGAGTGCTAGCATTGAGCAAAAGAAGCTCAGGGACAGTGCCCTGAGTTCAAGCCCCGGGACTGGCACATAAAACAAAAGAAAACTTGAGCAAGGAGTCCTGCTCACTCAACTTCCCTTGGTGGCAACAATGATGATATTCAAACCTCGGCTCGACTGTCCCCTCCCGCGCCCATGTTCCACTCCACGATGCCCGTTCTCTGCCATTTCACCTTCCCTACCTGCCCTGCCCCTCAGCATCCAGTATCCTTCCAGCTGGCTTGGATGAAAGCCACCGGGCACCTGCGGTCCTCCTGCACCCGTGGCTTCCTCCCACCTGGCGTGGGAGGAGGCAGACACGAGCGCGTGGGCTGCCCGGCCCCAAGCCCAGCCTTGCAGCCAGCCCCAGCTCACCTTTGCTGTGGAGGAAGAGGTGGCGATCTGAATCACCTTGGCCAGGAGGTTCTTGGGAAGTGGAAACTGGGTCAGGGCCCTAACAGCACTGTCGTCGTCTGTCATTTCAAAGGAACCCCCCCTGGGAGGACCAAAAGTTTAGGTGAAAAAAGCTCGCTCTCTTCCTGGGCCAAGTTCCCCTGAGACTGCAGGTGGGACACTGAGGTGGCGTGGCAGGCAGGCCACGAGGCCTGACAGGATGGAGGGCTGGGTGGTCCCACACTCCCGTGGCTTCCCCCACCCCCGAGAGAGAAAGGGGTGGGGGGGCAGAGAGCAGGAGGCAAGCAGAGAGGCTGCAGAGACCGCAGGACCGAGGCGGAAGCTGGAGAATAGTCCATGCCGCTCCTGGCGGAAGGCCGGCCATAGCACACACAGGCCAGAGTCGCCAGAGCCACCCCACAAATGGGCACGCACACCTGAGTGACAGGGCCAGTCGGATGCAAGGTGGGGCAGAACCCTCCCAACCTCAGAAGGCTCCAGGGAACATCCACCCAGCCCCACGTGAGAGCACGGCCAGCTGCCCTTGCCTCCCCGTCGCGGCTGTACCTCGAGTCCCGAAGTGGGTTATGGGAGTCCTGCTGAGTCAGGGACAGGAACTCAGAAACATCAATGGTCCCCTCTTCGAGCTCTTCCTCCTCGTCGTCCTCTTCCTCCCGGCCCAAAGTGCGGGGCAGGCCAGGTCCCCCTGGCCGAATGCTCTCAGGATTCAGCTGCCGCCAGGAAGTGGGGGGCATGGTTGGTTCCGGACGCCACCAGCTGTCAGCTGGAGAGCCAAAGCGATCAGCTAGCACTCGATACTTGGCTGCATCAAACAGCTCGTTCCGGGGACCCAGCAGACCCCAGCCCTGAGGGGAGAAGGACATCATGAAGATCACACCATAAGCCCACGACAGCCTGGACTATGTCCAGCGACACCGCAGCTCCTTCTGTTGTGGATCTATGCATAGCCGTACTTAGCCCCGGACCCAGAAGTGGCATAGAAGGAACACTAAGGATGCATAGATAGTGTTGGTCAGGCATGGTGGTAGATGCTTTTAATTCCAGCTGCTGCTAGGGAGGGCAATGACAGGACCATGATTTCAGGCCAGCCCAAGGCAAAGTTAGCCCAAGACCTAGCCGGAAAACCAAACTCAAAAAGGCCTACAGGTAAGAGCACTTGCCCAGCAAGTTCATGGATTTTAGTTCAATCTCCAAAGTCTTGCTTTGACAGATGAAACAGACAAGAGCAGCAGAAGAGTTAGGAAGCTTCCGTGAATACAGGAATTAGGAAAAGAAGTGGTCTCCCAACAGTTCAAACTCTAGGACCAGGGAGAAAGAAAACCAAACCAGGAGAATGAGTGAATCAAGCAAAGACAAGATTTCCCCAGGAAGAGGAAGGCTAGAGAACAAGAGATGTTTCAAGGAGTGGGAGAGGGTCACAGACCTCTGCTATACGCTGAGGGCAGCTACGACAATAGGGTCGAGAAAATAACTACAAGCAGCAAAAGCTGTCTGCACTGAAAGCAGGTCAAGGGGTGGGGGGTGAGAAATCAGAACAATGGAAGTATTTGAGGCCTGTAAGAAAGAATCAGAAAGAGTCTAAAAATTAAATAAAAGAGCAGAGATAAAGGCCTGGGAACAGAGAAAGACTCAGGATTTGCAAGACACAAAGGGGGAATCAGTGAGAAACAGCGAAGAGTGGTGATCATTCACTGAAGACCTACAAATTCTGGGTAACCGAAAACCTGACAGCAAATCTATGCCCAACCACTGAGACACCACTATCACACTCCACTACGAGAAGACCATGGTGGCCCTAGGAAAACTCGATGTGTGAAATAACAGGAAAAGGGCTGGGAAGGTGGCTCAGTGGTAGAGTGCTTGCCTTGCATGCATGAGGCCCTGGGTTCAGTTCCTTAGCATCACATAAGCAGAAAAGGCTGGCCAGTCCTGGGGCCTGAACTTAGGGCCTGGGCACTGTCCCTGAGCTTCTTCTAGCTCAAGGCTAGCACTCTATCACGAGAGGCACAGCGCCACTTGCAGCTTTTTCTGTCTATGTGGTACTGAGGAAGCGAACCCAGGGCTTCATGCATGCTAGGTAAGCACTCTACCACTAGGCCACATTCCCTGCCCCTACTCTGTAGGTTTAACCATGGTGGGACAATGAGAGAGAGAAATAAGAAGAAATCTATTCCCTCCTTGGGTAAACAAGGAGAAACCAGGAAGTAGAAAATGTTCAGGACAGATGAATGTACCAAGGTGTCCCTGGAACCAAAGAAACCAGAGCCAAGAATTTCCCAAGAAGGGGGGGGGGGGGGGGGGGGAGTCCTGTATGGCTTTTACTAGTGGAAGGAAGGTCACCTTAAACAGCTGGCAGGCAGCAGCTGCAGCTTGCCGCTCAGCATCGATCTTCTTGCTGCCATAGCCTTCTACCTCCACACTCTTGGGCCACTTTATGTGCAGGGTGACTTTCTGAGAAAGAGAAGGGAAAAATCAGGCACCTAAGCTTTCTCCAGATTACAAAGCTGTTGCAATCAAGCAAGGAAAGCAGTAAAGCTGAGACCCTCATGGCAGTGGTGTGCTAGGCTCGGAGAGGCGGTAGGACAACCCCCGCCCCCCCCTTCAACTCTCTGCAAGACCAATTTTCCCACGCTCCATCCATTACTCCACAAGTTCTTTTACTTCTTCAGAGTGACATGTTCTGACTAGAGGAAATACCGGGACCCACCTTATCTTTTCTGTTTTCAACAAACCTTTCAGCAGAATGCTATATGCCCAGGGTCTCTAAGACTAGAAGCAGAATTGTTCTCACCTCTAACCCTTGGGAGTTCTAATCAGTCCACAGAGGAATGAAGGTATGGAGGGGCCTGTCTTACAGAACGTGGGAACTGCTCAGCTCATCTGCCCTGTCTTCCTACCATGCCCCAAACCATGCACATGTATTTTTCTGGCTCTTGTTCAAACCTAACTTTGAGATTCTCTGGCGACCATTTTAATTCAGAAAACTTCCATGAAAAACTTCAGGATTCCTTGGGGAAAAAAAATCCTGAGAGAGGAACAAAGGCAAGAGTCTGTCTGTCCCTGGAGTCAAACCACTGCATCCCCTGCCCACCAGTTACCTTTTTCTTCGGTCCATTCGTGTGTACGTAGACTAGTTTGTCTTTTGCGTGTGAGATACCAAGGGCTCTTCCAATCACACTGTTGAGAAGGTTTTTAGGCTGTGGGAACTCTTTTAATAGGTCCCTAGAAGCTAAGAAAATAAGAACAAAAGCATTAAAGTTGTTCTTACTCTTAAAAATGAACAAACAAGCAATTCTGGGCTAAATTCTGACAGTGTTGGCCTCTGACCCCCAAATCAACCAAAAACATTGTAAAACGGAGAGGTTTACAGAGAACGGGGCCACGCACCCTTGCATGGCCACTTCCTGAACAAGAGCCAATAAAGAGCCCATACATCACTAAAGCAATCTTTTCCATCCAACGTTTTGATTCCATACATCAGCTACAAAAGCCCAAATGGGTCAATAAAGTGCTCTCATCTAAACTCTGAAGGAAGACACTACACAGAAAGCAACACAAACTAGAGATCAAGCCAATACTTCAGGAAGACATAAACCTGTGTAGTTAAGAGATGAGATCCTGTTGTTTACCAGAGGCCTTAGCTCTCAACTTGGCATGCTGTGAAAGAGCTTAAAGTCATAGAAAGACTTGCACAGTTAAAGACAGGAGTGAAGGCTGGGAAGGTGGCTCAGTGGTAGAGTGCTTGCCTTGCATGCATGAGGCCCTGGGTTCGATTCCTCAGCACCATATAAGCAGGAAAAGCCAGAAGTGGCGCTGTGGCTCAAGTGGTAGAGCGCTAGCCTTGAGCTAAAGAGCTGAGGGACAGTGCCCAGACCCAGAGTTCAGGCCCCATGACTGACCAAAAAAAAAAAAAAAAAAAGACAGGAGTGAGCCATTTCTTTTCCTGATTCGAATGGCATTAAGGAGCAGAAGGATGCATCAGAAACCACAAGGATACCTCACTTCTTCAATTATTTTCTGAATTGATTCCAGAGTACAAAGAGCTGAGATGGCCACCTTCACGCAGCTTGTGCCAGACACAGGACCACAAAGAGGACTACTGTGAGTAACCAGGTACAAAAGGAAGGGCTAAAACGTAAGTAACCCTTCAACAGATGCAGAGACAGGTGTGACTTCTCATTCTGCCATGATAGTCTACTTTATCTCAGCACTGGGGCTCCAGGACACGGCCTTGGCAATCTCACTTGACTTTTTTTATTCTTACTCAAGGCTAGCACTCTACCACTTAAGTCACACCTTGACTTCCACCTTTTTGGTGGTTATCTGAAGATCAGAGTCTCGTGTACCTTCCTAACTCCACTGGCATGGAACCTCAATCCTCAGATCTCAGCCTCCTGAGTAGCTGGGATTAAAGGTGCGAGTCGCCAGCACCCAGCAAGTATTCGACTTGAAGCCAGCTCCAAAGGGGGCTTTTTTTTTTTTTTTTTTTTAAATGCCCTTTTACAAAGCCACTAAGAATCAAAGTTAATGGGCAGGATCTAAGTCGAATTCAGGGGATTTGATCCTACAGGGAGATCCCACTTCAGCACCCATGTGAGACCTCCAGGCGTGCACAGAGGCTTTCCTCCAGATCTACGAGGGGGCTTGGGGTGGTGGTGGTGGTGGTGGCTAGTGAGGGCTAGGCGGCTCGCTCGGCCGCCCCGAGTCTCCATGGGCAAGGTGTGCTGGCCGGGTGCTCCCCGCACACTACTCAGGACATAGGGAGCCGCCCTCTGACACACCCCAGCTGTACTGAGGGGCTGCCTGCCACAATGGTGTAGGCAGACGCTGGTCCCTTCATGTCCTGACCCCCCCCCCACCCCGGGGCCAGTTATCCGGGCAGAAGTTAGACGGGGTCCCGCACCTGTCACCTGTTCGTGCTGGTGCGGGGCGGGGGGGTGGGGCGCGCAGAGCTTTGCGCAGCAGGCCGATCTGGTCCTGCCCCCCCCGCGGCCCCCCCTCCCCCCCGCCCCGCCCCCTCCCCCTCCCCCCCCCCCGCCGTCCCCCGCCGCTCGGGAGGAGCCCAGGCCGCCGCGGCCCGCCCGCCCGCCCGCCCGCCCGCCGCGGCCCTCACCGTTCACCATGCTCCCGTCGCCTTCCCCGGGCTCACCAGGAGCCGCCTCCGACTCGGCCTCGACGGCCTCCTGGGCCTGGGCGCCGTCGGCGCCGACGAAGCCCGACGAGAGGCCGCGCGACCGGCCCTGGCGCCAGGCGGCGCGGGGCCCCGGCGGCCGCAGGCGCGGAGAGACGCCGGCCGCCAGCGCCATGAGCCTCCTGGCGGCCGCCATCGCGCTCCCGCCAGCCCCCGCGGCCCCCGGAAGGCGCGGGGGGGGGGGGGGAGGGAGGGGGGGGGGGAGCGCGAGAAGGGGCGGGGCCGGGGGCGGGGCCGCGCGCCCCCTGGCGGCCGGCGGGACGCCGAGCCCGGCCCAGCGCGCAGCTCCCGCCTCCCGGCCCACACCCTCCCCGCGGGGGATCCCCGCTCGCAGCAAGCCAGGCTGCCGGGCTAAGGGGAGGGCCCGACCCCGGGGGTAGGAGCTAACTGCCCAACCGGCCGCACCCCCATCCCAGAACGACCTACAAAGCGAGTCTGGTGAGGAACCTGGAGCCCGGGACGGAGATTTCTTTTGCCCGTCCTGGGGCTTGAACTCGGGGCCCGGGCGCTGTCCCTGAGCTGCTTTTAAGGCTCCAGGCTAGCGCTCTACCACTTGAGCCACAGCGCCACGCCTGGCCTCTTCTGTGTCTGTGGTGCTGAGGAATCGAACCCAGGGCTTCATGCATGCGAGGCGAGCACGCTACCTGCATCGGCTCAAGAAGTGTTGAAGGGACAAGTTGGATTCTGCGGCTGCTGCTTGCTTGTCTGGAAGCCCAGGTGGGAATCCATTTCCACAACCGTGGGCCGGGATCGTTATTTCTCTTCAAGGCTCTGACAAAGACTTTGGGTGTGCTGGGGCTTAAACTCAGGGCCTGGGCACTGTCCCTGGGCTTCTTTTGCTCAAGGCTAGCTCTCTACCATTTGAGCCACGGCTCTACTTCTGGCTTTCTTTCTCTTTTTTTTTTGGTAGTTTACTGGAGATAAAGAGTCTCACAAGCTTCCCTACTCAGGCTGGCTTCAAGAACCTTAGATCTCAGCCTCCTGAATAGCTAGGATGACAGGTGGGAGCCACCAGTATCTAGCTCTGGGGTAGGACCTTTTTAAACAAGTTCCCAGATAGTAAGGAGAAAAAAAAAAAAACAAATAAGGCTATGTATGGGGGAACACATAGGATCTGAATCATAATATCTACAGCTCAGTCTCACCCAACAGTGCTACTTGCCAACTGAGTAGCTTAGGTAAGTTCATCAACTGGAATAATTACAACAAATTTGTTCTACTCATTTTTTTTTCTTTTTGGTGGCTGTGGTTAGGATCAAATAAGAATATTCCAAAGAAGGCTTTGCAGATTGCCCCGGGAGAGAAGTTCCTAGCTTCTGAGAATGTAAATCACAGGAAACAGTCCCTTAGAGACACACTCAGGTGGGATGGGACAGCCTCAAACTTCAACTCCTCCATTTACTCCTCAGTGGGTCTTTTCCAAGAAAGGCACAAGAGGGAGTAATTATCTGACAAAGCAACTGTGGCTACCCTCAGTTATCAAACATACCCCACTCAGAAGAATGATGATCCCAGGGCTTTGCATTTGACCAGGGGACTCATTAATTTCTACATAGCCATCCAGCTTCTGGAATCATGCTCAAAGACAGTCAGCTGACTATATTCCCTCAGAAGAATCTGGATGTGTACTGAACCAGGAAGGGGCTACAGTAGCTGAAGACAAACTTGACAAATTCTGGTGCCTGACAAGTTGAAAGAAACAAGCATAGACAGAAAGACACTCCTTCAACAGATCCTTTCTGAAGTCCTCAGTACTGCGCTCTACTTCGGCAGCCTTGTAGCTTATGATGGAAATGCCACCATTTCTTGGATTCCCAAGGAGTAAAAGGGAGAACTACAAAGACCAGACTGGCCAGGAGTTGCTAAGTGTTCAAGCTGATCAATAATTTTAGGGGAGTTCATAATAGCAGATGCTTTAAACTTTATATTAATGTGTGCGTGCGCACACACATGCAATGCACATGGTGGGTGCTAGTGCCCATGCCTGCCATCTGAGCCACTCAGGAGGCTGAGACTTAGGAGTATCACACAGTTCAAAGGCCAGATAGAAAAGTCTGCAAGAAGGCTGGGAATGTGGCTTAGTGGAAGAGTGCTTGCCTAGTATGCATGAAGCTCTGGGTTCGACTCCTCAGTACCTTAAAACGGAAAAAGATGTTAGTGGTGCTGTGGCACTGAGCCACCTTCCCAACCCCCAGAGCAGAACCCTTCTAGTTCTGTGATTAGCTCCCTAGTGGTCCAGGGCAGGAGTTGGATAATTATAGCCTAGAGACCAAATCTAGCCCATTGCCTATTATTATAAATAAAGTTTTAATAGGACAAAAATACAGTTTTGTAGTTATGTATAGTCTCTAACTGCTTTCGTGCTATAATGGCAAAATTAACTGCCACAGAAAATGTATAGCCTACAAAATCTCAAATGCATTTACCATCTGATGCACAAAAACCTTTGTGAACTTTTGTTGAAGAAGATTTTGAAGTAAGTAAGAGGGCTGAGGCTCTTTCCTTTTGCTAAGTTCAGTCTTCTCAAAAATCCTTTTTTTTTTTTTTTTTTTTGGCCAGTCCTGGGGCTTGAATTCAGGACCTGGACATTGTCCCTGGGCTTCTTCTTTTGTTCAAGGCTAGCACTCTACCACTTGAGCCATAGTGCCACTTCCAGCTTTTTCCTTGAGGAATTGAACCCAGGGCTTCATGCATGCTAGGCAAGCACTCTACCACTAACCCACATTCCCAACCCCTTCTCAACATTGTTGCGAGAGAGAAAAATTATCTCCTTTACCTGTGAAAAAAAGAAATAAGTTCTGAAAATGGGAAGAGGTTACTGGTTTAGATATCTCTGAGAACTTCACAATCAAGTATGTCTTGTTCTGCTTCATGTGTTACATCTACCAGCATGGAATTAAAATACAAAGGCTCTAAACACCTAAAACCTAAAAAAGCTCCCAAGAAATCAGGTGCCAATGGCTCATGCCTACAATCCTGGCTATTCAGGAGGCTGAGATCTGAGGATTGCGAGTCAAAGCTAGCCTGGGCAGGAAAGTCTATGAGACTCTTATCTGCAATCAGCCACCAGAAACCTGCAAGTGGAGTTGTGGCTCAAGTGCTAGAATACTAGTCTTGAGCAAAAAGAGCTCAAGGACTGTGCCCCAAGTCCTGAGTTCAAGCCACAGGACTGGCACAAACAAACAACATAAAATAAGACCCCAAGAAAAGGCAATAGGAGGAAGCTTTTGACAGGTCAAGCTTTGGGGCAGACTGGAGAATGTATGGAGAGAATAGGAGAGAAACAACCAGCACCTAAAGAGACTGAAGGGCTTGGCCAACACACCATGACTAGTCATTCAGTAATAGATTATCTTATGGACAGCAAGGAGTAGTCAACCTGGCTATCAGTGAGAGCGTAAGGAGAGCTCCTTCAGCCAGGTCACCCTGCTGCCGGAATTCCCTTTGCACATGTGGAGAGCCACAGATCCCTTGGTTAAAAGAAAACCCACCACTACATTAAGCAGAGATGGGAGAGGGCCGCCGACTGTGCCCCTCCCCTCCCCGATCCCAGCAGATACAGTGTCACCCCTCGGTCTCGATGCTTTCTACTGCTCCAAGTCTCAGATGTGAGTAGGTGCTGAAGGTATACAGGTGACACACTGAGGTGGGCTTTCTTCATTTATTCATCCTTGATCTTGAGCTTGTTTTTTTTTTTTCCCCAATTCCATATTCTGAGTCTGAGGGACTCTGTACTCCACATATATGGCCACTGTTCTGGGACTTTTTTTTTTTTTTCTTTAATTTCAATGCATGAGAAATTATCTCTGCCATACGCCATCTTAAAGGCAAAAGCACCAGTGAAGTCTCCAGGGAACTGTGGGGTAGCTGGGCACCAGTGGCTCACGCCTATAATCCCAGCTATTCAGGAGGCTGAAATCTGAGGATAACCGTTCAAAGCCACCCCGGGCAGGAAAAGTCCATGAGACTCTTATTTCCAACAAACCACCAAAAAACCAGAAGTGAAGCTGTAGCTCAAAGTGGTAGAGCTCAGACAGGGCCCAGGCCCAGAGTTTAAGCCCCATGATGAACAAAAAACAAACAAACAAATAAAAAGGCTGAGGTGGAAGGATCACTTGAGCCCAGGAGTCTGAAATCAGCCTGGGCAACATAGCAAAGATTATCAAAAGAGAGAAAGAAAGAAAGAGAGAAAGAAAAAGAGAGAGAGAGAGAGAAAGGAAGGAAGGAAGGAAGGAAGGAAGGGAAGAAGGAAGAAAGAAAGAAGAGAATGGAAGGAAGGAAGGAAGGAAGGAAGGAAGGCGAGAAAGAAGGGAGGGAGGGGCAAGGAGAAGAAGGGGAAAGAGAAAGGGAAGAGGGAGGAGGAAGGAAGAGGAAGAAGGAGGGGAAAGGGAAGGAAAGGAGAAAGGAAAGGCAAGGAAGACAAGAGAAGAGAGAACATAGCAGAAAGGCCTAACAATCACGTGGTCATAGAGAGGCTAAGTTGTATGTCATTTCTACCAGGGAAAGGCAAGAAGCACACCACGTGGATGCTTTTGCAGGCACAGCTCAGCAGGCTCATGGGGGGGGCGGGGCCCATGCTCCTCTGGGAAAAGGCAGGGAGAGCGTGTAGCACCTATGGGCCATCCCACAGGGCAGCCGCCCATCCCCTGAGCCCCAGCACTGCCGAGTGCCCCCACTAAACCATCTTCCAGCTTTACCAAAAGCACATCTGACACTCTCAGGACCACTCACCTGCCATGTTGGAAATGTTAACGTTCAGCCTTTTCGAGTTACAGGGCATTTTAAGAAAGGAAAAAAAAAAAAGGGCAATCAACTCTTGTTTTGGCAATGGTAAGGGGTGGCATTTCTTTAACACCTAAGTCAAGTAGTCACAGAGGGGCTGGAAGGACACACGGCTACTGTTATCTTAACTGCTGCCTATCAGGAAGGGCTAATAATGTAGCAAAAGGGCAGGACCTGTGGAGTAGCACTGGCCCTTATACCCTTCCCAAGCTCTAAACCTTCAAAGCACTTTACAAGACAAGAGCCCGGGGTAGGTTAGCTGTCTGTCTCCAGATGAGAACAAAAATCTTTTCTCAGCTAACATCATTCTCTTTCCGTGTTAACAGGTAGCCTAAGACAAGACACAAAAATAAATTAATTAAAAAAAGAAAAAAATGGAAAGAAAAGCCACCAGGGATGCTGGAGTTGGTAAACCTAAAAAAGATCTAAGTTTGGGGAGGGGGAAGAAAAGATGCTCATGAGTAGAAAATGCTCTTGTGGTTCCTGTTTCTAAAGGGTACAGTAAAACCTCTCCTCTCAAAGATGGCTTTCCCTTGCCAATAGACTGACAGGTGGATTTTAATGTCAGTAAAGTGCTTTGAGGGGCTGGAGGGGAGACAGGGGAGGAATTTGACTGGGCATTCCCAAAGGCTGCAAGATGGTGGACGCTGGGAAGAGATCAGGATCGTCACTCTGGCCCAGGCTACAAGCACCTGCTGTCTTTTGTGAGTTAAGAGCCTTCCCTAGAAAGCTACAATGTTCTCTATGCGGGTGTGCAGAAGACCTCAGCAGAATAGGCTCAGACTTTATTCCAGGAGACTGGGGGGAGGAGGGGGGGGTGTCAAGCCATATTAACCAAGGATTGTGAAGAGCCCAGAGCTTTCCAAGAACTCTCTCCCAAGGGTTCCACCAGCTCTGCTAAGCCCATCCTCCCCCCTGACTTACTTTTCAGAGGCCCTAGAGAGCCCCATACCCGGGTTCCCACTGAAACCCCACCTCCTGGCTGACCCTGGACCACGGTGAAGCTGGAGGCCAGGCCCCTCCCTTACCTCGAGAGATGGTCCCTCCAGGGGCGGGGTTGACACACATGGGTGGAAGGCGGGGTGGGGGGAGTTTGCACTGACGCTGTCTGTGCTGGGCCCGATCTGGGGAGGGGGGGAAACAGAGGGTATTAGAACAACATGTGGTCAGTCACCCCCTCCCTGGACCCCTCCCTCCCATAGTATAGAGCCCTGAACTGACTCGCCCTAAGAGCATCCATGAGGAGTTTGTGGGCAGCAGGGCTGCTGATTGACTTTGGGATATATATCTCACACCATATCCTTGTAGAGATCCCTTCTTGGATCTCAAAAAGGCCTCAAACCCTTTCTGTTCTCTCTGAGTTTAACATGTGTCTTGTACACTCTCTAAAAGAATAAAACGGGGTCTGAGAAGGTGGCTTAGTAGTAGAGTGCTTGTCATATCATGCATGAAGCCCTGGGTTCCATTCCTTAGTACCACCTACCCAGAAAAGGCTGGAAGTGGTACTGTGGCTCAAGTGGTGGAATGCTAGCCTTGAGCAAAAAGAAGCTCAGGCACCGGGCGCTGGTGGCTCACGCCTGTAATCCTAGCTACTCAGGAGGTTGAGATCTGAGGATCGTGGTTCAAAGCCAGCCCAGGCAGGAGAGACTGTGAGACTCCTATCTCCAATAAACCACCAGAAAACCGGAAGTGGCGCTGTAGCTCAAGTGGTAGAGCGCTCGCCTTGAGCTGGAGAGCTGAGGGACAGTGCCCAGGCCCAGAGTTCAAGCCCCACGATTGACAAAAAAAAAAAAAAAGAAGCTCAGGGATAGTGCCTGGGCCCTGAGTTCATGCCTCAGGACTGGCAAAAAATAAAAAGTAAGAATAAATAAAACGGGCTGGGAATGTGGCTTAGTGGTAGAGTGCTTCCTAGCATGTATGAAGCCCTGAGTTCCATTCCTCAGTATTACATAGACAGAAAATCAGTGCCACACAAACAGAAAAAAAAAAATGAAATAGTACTGTGGCTCAAGTGGTAAAGTGCTAGCCTTAAGCAAAAGAAACTCAGGGACAGTGTCCAGCCCTGAGTTCAAACCCCAAGACTGGCAAAAAAGAAAAAAAAAAGTTTCACAGATTTTTCTTGCCCAGGTTGGCTGTGAATCTCGATCTTCAGATCTAGCCTCCTGAGCAGCTAGGATGGCAGGCGTGAGCCACCAGCATCCAGCTCCATCTTCAACTTTTGGTAGCTATCTAAGCATTCGGTAAGGTTTCAACTTTGGCCACCTTAGTCTCCAATCTCACATTATTGTTTCCCTCTATGGAAGAACAATGAAGGGATTTGTGAATTATTGGAATCAAGTCTAGTGGCTGCTAAAAGCAGATCCAGACTCCTTTTCTAAAAGTGCCATTCCAAATATGTGCATTCATTTAGCCTAAATGCCACTCATCAGTGACTACAAAGTACATTTTTAAGACTCTCTAAATATCTGAACTAAACTGAAGACATTCCCCCTAGTTTTCCATAGAAAGGTAGAAGAGCTGAGTTAAGGAAGGCATAAATCTGGGCAGGAGTGACTTACACCTGTAATCCTAGCTACACAGAAGGCTGAGACCTGAGGATCAAGGTTCCAAGCCAGCCAGGGTAGTCAAATCTACCAGACTCTTATCTTCAAATAACCAGCAAAAAAGTCAGAGGATGTGGCTTAAGTGGCAAAGTGCTAACTCTGGCCTGGGACCTTGAGATAAGTCCAGTCCTGGCCAGAAAATGGAAGAAGGAAGGAAGGGAGAGAGGGAGGGAGGGAGGGAGGGAGGGAAAGAATACAAGAGAGAAGGGGGGAAGGAGGAAGGGGAAAGAGGGAAGGAGAGAAGGAAGGAAGGAAAGAAGGAAGGAAGGGAGGGAGGGAGGGAGGGAGGGAGGGAGGGACGGAGGGACGGAGGGACGGAGGGAGGGAGGAAGAAAGGAGAAAAATATATATATGGTGTTATAGAAGAAACACTTATAGTATTTGGAACTAAGTGCCTAGGATTAAAGTTGACTTTGGAATTAATTCCAGTTCCTCCCTTGAATCGAAAGCTACAAATCATAGGCTCAACCGCTCTATGCCTGTTTGAAAAATGTCCTCATTCATATTCAAGAATGCGGGATTTAAAAAGAGCAAAAGGAGGAATATTTGATGAGTGTTACTTCATGAAGCATTTCAGAACGAGGAAAAAGATGTTAGAATACCACAACATCACTGAAACCTTTTCTGACTATATTGCTAGAAGAAAATGTACATTCTTACTAATGTTCCCGGCCCCCCCCTCCCCCCACCTCCTGCTCACTGGGCTTGAACTTAGGGCCTGGGCAATGTCCCTAAGCTTCTTCTGCTCAAGGCTAGTGCTCTCTACCTCTTGAGTTACAGTGCCACTTCTGGCCTTTTCTGAGTAGTTTACTGGAGATAAGAGTCTCTCAGACTTTTCTGCCTGGGCTGGCTTTGAACCACAATCCTTAAATCTCAGCCTCCCTGAGTAGTTAGGATTACAAGCAGGAGCCACCAGCGCCTGGCTGACTCATCCCCCCCATTTTTAAAGACTTCTTTGCTTTTGTTTCATTCAACAGTACTATAGTTTAAACTCAGAGCTGAGTGTTTGCTAGACAAGCACTCAACCACTGAAGCTATGATCTAAGCCCTTGGGTTTTTTATTTTGGTGCCGGTCCTGGGGCTTGAACTTAGGGCCTGCCCATTGTCACTGAAGTTTCTGGTTCAAGGTTAGTGCTTTACTGCTTCCAGCTTTTTGGTGGTTAGTTGGAGATAAGAGTTTCTCACAATCTTCCTTGCTTGAGCTGGCTTCAAACCATGCTGCTCAGATCTCAGCTTGAGTAGCTAGGATGACAGACATGAGCCACCGGCATCTGGTTTGTTTTGTGTTGTTTTCTTTTCCAGATGGAGTCATGCTATGTAGTGCAGGCTGGCAGAAAACTCATGATTGTCCAGCCATAGTCTCCTGAGTACCTTCTCACAGAAGACTCTGTTTGCTTTGCTGAGTCCGGACTCTGGTGGCTTTGTAGCTGAGAGAGCAGGTACTTGAACCAAAATGCTCTGTTGAATTATGGTCATAGGAAAGATGGGGGTTGGGAAAGCGGTTCAGTGGTAGAGTGCTTGCCTTGCATGCATGAGGCCCAGGTGTGAGCCACCAGTGGCTGGTTTCAGGCTGTATTCTTATAGCGACAGGCCTGAGCAATGAAAAGATCAACTAATTCACTTTTATAAAGAGTTTGGTATGTTCAAGATAAAGGGCTGGGTAGGGAGCTTTTCCCACGTTATTTCTAATATTGTCACTATGTCCCTAGCAAACAGAAGAAAGTCCGTTATCATCATGACAGTGTTAGGGAGAAGTAGTTTTGAAGGCTAGGAAGTTTGATTCAGTGGCCCCAAGCTTTTCACTTGGTATTTCCTCCTAAGACTAAAGCTATCTTAGGAAGTTGAGCTCATCATCTCCTCCTGAGGAGCAAAGAAATATGTGCAAAGTAAACCCACCCAGGTACCAGTGCCTCACACCTGTCATCCTAGCTACTCAGGAGGCTGACATCTGAGGATCACAGTGCAAATCCAGCTGGCGCAGGAAAGTCCTTGAGACTCTTTATCTCCAAGGAACCACCAGAAAACAGAAGTGGACCTATGACTTAAAGTGGTAGAGTGCTAGCCTTGAGCACAAAAGCTTATCTCCAATGAACTACCCCAAAGCTGGAAATGGAGTTGTAACTCAACTTGTAAAATATCAGCCTTGAGCAAAAAAGCTCAGGGACAGTACCAGGACCCCTGAGTTCAAGCCCCAGGACCAGTGTTTGCCTGAAGGAAAATATCCAATATAGTCTTTCTGATTAGTGACTGCTCTCTTTGAGATTTTCAAGCATAAAATGATTGTTAGTTAGTACATACTACTTACTTGTAAACAATCAAGGCCCAAAGTCAGACCATATTATGCACTAAAGCCTCTTAATGTTAATATGGATTGTGAGTTTATGAGGGGTCAGGCCTTCTTCTAAGCAGTTAACACCTATTAACACATCTGATCCCTGGAACCACATCCCTTTTACAAGTGGTGACAAACCTCTCTGCTTATTAGGTAAACACAGAGTAATTAAGTGATAGTTTACAGTTCAGGAAACAACTGTGCTGTCTATACTAATCTAATCAGGTTTTTTCCTTTCTTAGCCAAAAGAGAAAGAAAAAAAGAGAAAAGAAGAAAAATATAATGACAAAACTTATTTGTGAAGCTGGGTGCTGATGGTTCACACCTGTAATCCTAGCTACTCAGGAGGCTGAAATCTGAGGATTGGGGTTCAAAGCCAGCCCAGTCAGGAAAGTCCATGAAACTCTTTATCTCCAATTAACCCCTAGAGAACTGGAAGAGGTAGAGTGCTTGTCTTTAGCAAAAGAAGCTCAGGGACAGTGCCCAGTTCATGTCTTATGACCACCAAAATCAAATAAAAAAATTATTTGCTTATGTTTGTGTATGTGGGGCTTGAAATTTGGGCTTCTTGCTCTCACTTGGCTAGTACTTAACCACTTGAGCCTAACCTCCAGTTCTAGAAAAAATTAATCTTTCAAGCACCATGAAATCAAATGGAGGGACTAAAGAGGTTTCTCTGAACGCTGGGACATCCATCCATCCCTCTTTCTGGCCCCATTCTGAGTATACACATGGTACCACCTAGTGGTTCCTAGTCACTGAAGAACGTAAGATGGAAGGGAGACACAATCAGGAGAATTTATTTAATCAAAAGCTCTGGACAGGGCTGGGAATGTAGCTTAGCAGTAGAGTGCTTGCCTAGTGTGCATGAAGCCCTGGGTTCAGTTCCTCAGTACCACATGCACAGAAAAAGCCAGAAGTGGTGCTGTGGCTCAAGTGGTAGGGTGCTAGCTTTGAGCCAAAGAAGCTCCAGAATAGGGCCGAGGCTTTAAGTTCAAGAACCAGGACTGGCACAAAAATAAGATAAAAAAGCATTCTAACCTAGTTATTATTTAGTAACACAACATGTTCAGTGGAGCCTCAAACTCATATCAGCTTCGGTATAGGACAGGGGCTTTTTACTCTTCATTCTCTTGAAGATATGCTCTTGTCTAAGACACACAAACTCCTCAGGATCTTGGCTCCTGAAACTCTCACCAGTTAATTCATTTTGTGTTAAATATATCCTGAACTATGCCCCATAGTTCAGTGACAATGTAATTAATTTTGCAGTAGTTTATACAACCTCCTCATCTCATCTGCTACGAACCTCTACGTTCAAGACTTGTTGGAGTTCATATGATCACTGGTAATAACCTTATATACTTCTGCTAGTGTTTACTGAGACTTATTATGTACAAAATGCTGGGACAGGTTCTATGATGATAAGATAGCACAAGCCTTGGATATTGGATACAGGGAGTTCCTGATCCAATGTTGCAAAAAAAAAAAAAAATTGTGGTGAGCACTGGTGGCTCAGGCCTGTAAAAGCCTTGCTACTCAGGAGCTGAAATCTGATGATCATGGTTCAAACCCAGCCCAGGCAGTTGAGAGACTCTTATCTCCACTGAAGCACCAAAAAATCTGGAAGTGGAGCTGTGGCTCAAGTAGTAGAGTGCTAGCCTTGAGCATAAAAACTCAGTGCCTAGGTGCTCAGTTCAAACTCCAGGACACACACACACACACACACACACACACACACACACACACACACACACACACACACACACACACACACACACACACACACACACACACACACACACACACACACATTTAGAATTTAGCCAGGCTACACAGGAAGCTGAGATTTCAGGATCACAGTTCAAAGCCAGCCCAGGCAGGAAAGTCTGTGAGATTCTTATGTCCATTTAACCACCAGAAAACCAGAAGTGGGGCTGTGGCTCAAAGTGGCAGAACGTTAGCCATAAAGCTCAGGGAAAGCACCCCAGGCTCTGAGTTCAAGCCCCATGACCAACAAACACAAATAAATGAACGCATGAATTTGGCATAGACTAATCATAGGTTAACATGGACATGTTGGTAAAGTAAGTTATAGAAGGACTGTATTTGATCAAGAGAAATCAGGAAAAGATTCATGGGGCAGATGGTGGAAAACACCAGCCTAGAAAAAAGGTAAGATTTGGATAAACAGCAAGTAAATGAGAGAAGGCTGAAGAGGGGCGGCAAAACATATACCAGGCCAGGATAGAAGGCACAAGGTCTGCATGCAGAGGAAGGGAAGGCAAGGGCTTTGAAAAGCTACTCTGAGAGGATAACTATGCAGTGGTAAAGAAAACTCACAGCTTTCACAGCTGTGAATCCCAAAGAGGAAGGTGTGAGGCCCCAGATGCAGTTACATTCTTACCTTTTCTGAATGAGTCCAAGCTGAACATGTCTGGCCAAGAGGGGAAGCTGGAATCCTAAGGAGGGTCAAAAGGCAACAGTTTAATATTCCTGTTCCAAGAACTGCACAGAAGACTTTCAATTGTACAGAAGATGAAAAAACAAAACAAAACAAAAAAGCTCTTCACTAGAGAGCTCCACTGCAACTCCCCAATCTTAATGATGGGAAGGTGAGCTCTGCTTTAATTACATGTACCCTTCTTTGTAATTGAGAGCTTTCTTCTTGTTGTTAAACAGAAAGGGATGCATTTTGTCTTTTACTTTTATTTTGCCAGTCCTGGAGCTTGAACTCAGGGCCTGAGTGCTGTCCCTGAGCTTTTTTTTTGGCTCAAGGTTAACAACATTCAACCACTTGAGTCACAGCACCACTTCTGGCTTTCTCTGTTTATATGGTACTGAGGAATCGAACTCAGGGCTTCATGCATGCTAGGTGAGCACTCTACCACTCAGCCACATTCCCAGCCCTGCATTTTGATAGATACAGTTGCACTTCATTACAATACTTGCAGATTTCCTTGTGACTCTTCCAAGAGGAAACGAATTCCTTATGGATGCCCAGTCTCACGTGGCATCAGGAAATGGAACTGTGAATTGCTTTTAAGGACAAACTGGCGTCTGGGGCCTTAGGAATAAGATTGGCCTGATAACATCAAAGAGTAATTGTTTAAAGATCTGGAATAAAAAGCTTTTTTGGTTGGGAGGGGCCCACTGGTGGCTCAGGCCTGTAATTCTAGCTACTCAGGGGGCTGAGATTTGAGGATTGTGGTGTGTGGTAGAAAGCTAGCCTGGACAAGAAAGTCTGTGAGACTCTTATCTCCAATTAACCAGCAAAAAGCTGGAAGTGGAGCTGTGGCTCAAGTGGTAAGGAAAGTAACAAGGCCCTGAGTTCAAGCCCCAGGACCAGCGCACGTGCGTACATGCACACATACGCACGTGCGCGCGCGTACACACACACACACACACACATGCGTGCGCACACACACACACACACACACACACACACACACAGAACTTTTTTTTTTTTTTTTTTGTCGGTCGTGGGGCTTGAACTCTGGGCCTGAGCGCTGTCCCTCAGCTCTTCAGCTCAAGGCGAGCGCTCTACCACTTGAGCTACAGCGCCACTTCCGGTTTTCTGGTGGTTTATTGGAGATAGGAGTCTCACGGTCTCTCCTGCCCGGGCTGGCTTTGAACCGCGATCCTCAGATCTCAGCCTCCTGAGTAGCTAGGATTACAGGCGTGAGCCACCAGCGCCCGGCATACACACAGAACTTTTTATGCTTTCCATGGTAGAGCCTCTATGTCTCTAAGAGATGACCAACTATAAATTTACAATT
This sequence comes from Dipodomys spectabilis, assembly GCF_019054845.1. NCBI lineage: Eukaryota > Metazoa > Chordata > Mammalia > Rodentia > Heteromyidae > Dipodomys > Dipodomys spectabilis. Next base: position 1,325,047 of record NW_024871037.1, read on the forward strand.
AATAATTAGAATTTAAAAACTTGTTAATACCTAAGCATAAATATTAAGTTGAAACACAACTATTAGCCAAAAATTTTGGTGCTTTTTTTTTTTTTTTTTGGTCGGTCATGGGGCTTGAACTCTGGGCCTGGGCGCTGTCCCTCAGCTCTTCAGCTCCAGGCTAGCTCTCTACCACTTGAGCCACAGTGCCACTTCCGGTTTTCTGAGTGATTTATTGGAAATAAGAGTCTCAGGGCCTTTCCTGCCCGGGCTGGCTTTGAACCACTGCGATGCTCAGATCTCAGCCTCCTGAGTAGCTAAGATTACAGGCGTGAGCCACTGGTGCCCAGCTTTTTTTTTTTTTTTTTTTTTTTTGAGACAAGCTTTTGCTATGTAAACCGGCTGTGACCTTCCCCATTTCAGCTACACAAGTGCCGGGATTAAAGGCTAGCACCACCATGCAAAGGATTTTGGTACATTTCACTCATTAGTACATTTAATTGAGGAATACCTAAAGCTGATAGGAAAACAAAATAAAACAGAACACAACTGACTAAATACACCTAGACTGATATTTAAGCAAGATGGTATTAGATTAGGTACCATAATTTTTAGTAACCCTAGTTTAAAAAACATCTACACAGCTGGGCGCTGGCAACTCACACTTGTCATCCTAGCTATTCAGAAGACTGAGGATCATGGTTCGAAGCCAGCCCAGGAGGCAGGAAAGTCCATGAGACTCTTAATCTCCACTTAGCCACCAAAAAGGCAGAAATGGAGCTGAGGCTCAAGTGGAAGGGCACTAGGTCTTAAGAAAAAGTATCTCAGGAATAGCACCCGGGCCCTGAGTTCAAGTCCCAGGATGGGCACAGTCAATCAATCAATCAATCAAGGCCCTGAGTTCAAGCCCCAGAATGGGCACGGTCAATCAATCCATCCATCCATCCATCCATCCATCCATCCATCCATCCATCTATCCATCCATCCATCCATCCATCATTCTACACAATATTTTAGCCTGCTAGGTAAATGTTCATTATTACAAGGAATCTCCTGGGTTACCTACAGGGTCGTGCTGGACTATTATTTCCTCTCATTGTCAAATTATGGGGGAGTGGGGAGTGGAGGGCTAACCTGGGGCTGAATCTTTCAGGTCCATAGCAGGTCTGCCCTGATGGCTTTCTCTCCCTCAGGGATGCCGGAAATTTCAGCCGATAAGATATGGTAGCTCAGAGAGAAAACTTCAATACAATAGCAACGATGATACAATTTACTTGAAGAAGTTACAGTCTACAAACTCCTCCTATCCAAATTAAAATTTTTAAAAAAGCATATCATTTTGGATCCTAGTTTTAAAGCAAACCTGAGTATTTTAAAATACAAGGCATCTTAAAACGATCGCTAAGAAACAATACTTTCTTGCTAAGGAATTCTCAGTTGATTGTTTCAGAAATACGACTCTTGGTTTTGGTTTTTATTTTTTCTTTTTGGTCGGCTGTGGGGCTTGAACTTGGCCTGGGCACTGTCCCTCAGCTCTTCAGCTCAAGGTGAGCGCTCTACCACTTGAGCCACAGCACCACTTCCCGGCTTTTTCTGTTTATGTGGTGCTAAGGAATCGAACCCAGTGCCTTGTACATGCAAGACAAGCACTCTACCACTGAGCCACTTTCCCAGCCCGACTCTTGGGTTTTGTTGTTAAAATGCCTCCGCTCTTCAGTTTCAATCAAGGCTTATGAACACTATCTTGTTTCCTAGCATAAAAAATATATAGTATGATATTCAAGGTACCAAACTATTTCACTTAAAGGTAATTTAGAGAGCTCTAGCATATTTCAGAGTTCCAAAAGAAGCCTGCTTTCCTTATAATGTGGTGATATTAAAACAAACAAAACACCTCTGTTTTTTTTCTTTTATCCAGTTACATAGAGATAAGTAAAATGCTATCAGGATTTTCCTTCCTTTCTTCTTTCCTTCCTTCCCTTCCTTCTTCCTTTCCTTTCCTTTTTGTTGGTCCTGGGGCTGAATTGACGGCCTAGGCACTGTCCCTGAGCTCTTTTGCTCAAGGCTGGCACTCTACCACTTTGAGCCATAGCTCCCCTTCCAGTTTTTGATTGGTTAATTGGAGCTAAAAGTCTCACAAACTTTCCTGTCCAGGCTGGCTTTGAACCTCGAGCCTTAGATCTCAGCCTCCTGAGTAGCTAGAATTACAGGTGTGAGCCACCAGTGCCCAGCAAGATTTCTTAACATAATTAAACACAACTTGATTTTAGGTATACTATGTGGTGATTTCAAGACAGAGATTCCTAATGACTAAGAATGACACTCCTCTTTCAAGACAGCCACAAACGGAACTAACACATGAATTTAACCATGCCTTTCTGCTTTACCATATGGCAAAGCATGAATGAGATCCACCACTGCTATGTGCATGGCTAGGAACTTACCTTACAAACGCAGGAACAGGCTCAGATTTTGTAGGCTTTTGAACTGGAGCTGAATTCTCCCCTTGCTATTCCTCATCACGAGGCTGGGCCTCCTCCTGGGAAGTACAATTGCGGGGGGGAGGGGTCACTAGATGGGTGATCCCCAAAGAGAAACAAAGTTGCACCAATCACAGAACTGAGCTGTCCCTCAGTTCTTCAGCTCAAGGCTAGTGTACTACCACTTGAGCCACAGTGCCACTTCCGGTTTTCTGAGGGGTTAAACGGAGATAAGAATATCACGGAGTTTCCTGCAGGGGCGGCTTTGAATCTTGATCATCAGATCTCAGCCTCCTGAGTAGCTAGGATTACAGGTGTGAGCCACCAACACAGGCTTCATTTACTCTTAATAACAAGTTTTGTTAGGGGCATCACACACACACACAACCCAAGTCCTACTTCAATACCTACGAAGACCCATTCTAGACCCATCAAGAATGTTTGCTGGGCCGGACGCTGGTGGCTCACACCTGTAATCCGAGCTACGCAGGAGGCTGAGATCTGAGGATCACTGTTCAAAGCCAGCCCAGGCAGGAAAGTCCATTATACTCATCTCCAATAAACCACTAGAAAACCGGAAGTGGTGTTGTGGCTCAAGTGGTAGAGCGCTCGCCTTGAGCTGAAGAGCCCAGGGACAGCGCCCAAGCCCAGAGTTCAAGCCCCACGACCAACAACAACAAAGAATGTTTGCTGGGTGCTAGTGGCTCACGCCTGTAATCCTAGCTATTCAAAAAGCTGAGATCTGAAGATCACAGTTCAAAGCCAGCGTGGGCAAGAAAATCCATGAGACTCTTACCTCTAATTAATCGCAAAAAGCTGAGAATGGAGCTGTGGCTCAAGTGGTAGAACGCTAGCCTTGAGAACAAACACTCAGGGACAGCGCCCAGGCTCACTTAGAGTTCAAGCTCCAGGACCAGCAAGAAAAAAAAAAAAAAAGAATGTGAACTATCCTAACCTAGCGCCTGTAAGATACCAAGGAGATGTCGAAATAAAGGAGGGCATGTAGGCCTGAAAAGCATTTTCTCCAAGTCTGGAACAAAACCAATTTCATTTTTCTTTTTGCCAGTCCTAGGGCCTGGGCACTGTCCCTGAGCCGCTTTGTACTCAGGGCTAGCATTCTACCACTTGAGCCACAGTGCCATTTCTGGCTTTTTCTAAGTAGTTTAAGGGACTTTTATGCCCAGGCTGGCTTCGAACCATGATCCACAGCTCTGAGCCTCCTGAGTAGCTAGGATGACAGGCGTGAGCCACTGATGCCTGGCCCAACTAATGACCATAATGACTATAACATAAATCTACCTAAAGTATATAAATGGGCTATAACATTCTTCTAGATTGGGAAAATAACAATAACTCAATGTGGAATATCATTTTTACAGTTCACCAAGTACTTCCATGGACTAACCCATTTCCTTTCTGCAAATACCCTAGGAGAAGGTAAAAAAATCTTTCCCAGGGAAGAAAATTGAAGTTCAAGGTTATACAACTTACCCAAGATCTCATAGCTACCTTAGGGCAGATTGGAAATCTACATTTGAGTGATGTGATTCTAAAACTTTCCCCACCACAAGTAAACTACTTTACTTCTGGCATACCACAGGGAAGCAGAAACGCACCATGCCTTGGTTCATGCCAAGTTTTGAAAGGGTACAAAGAGTCTGCCAGTGGATAAAACTTTGGACCATAGCAACATAAAATATATGGACAGTATCTTTGGGCACGAAGAAGACAACCTAGCAAGGGAGAAAATGCAAAGGATGTGAATGCACACGAGCTTTCACATCAACTCCCAAATTCTCCAGACAGCAGAGGCCTCCTTCCTTGGAAACACCAGGGCACTGAGATTTAAGGGTAAATTACAAGATGCTGATCAAGGCCTTCCAAGAAACTAGAAGGGAAACGTTTCCATCAGACAGTGTCTTCGGGCCTGTGGGCAGGGGCTAAGAGACTAGGTTTAGAGACTAGGTTTAGAGCTTGCTGCAGTTTACCTACAAGGATTGGGGATATAAAGCAACATAGTGTCCACCCTGCAAAAAAAAAAATCTCAATTATGTGACCAATATCGTTACAAGAAGAGTAGCTAGAAAAAAAGCATGCTGATCGCCATACTCCAGGCTTAGGGAGAAATCTGAGGACCCCTGGGACTGCAAACAAAGAACCTCACATGCATTAGATCTTCCCTGCAAAATTGGGCAAGTCACCACTAGCAAACAAAGAACATTTCATCTCTCTGGCCTCCCCCCAGATAGCAAGGTCGGTGCAAAAAGGGGGCAAGCCAGAGGGGCTACAATGCATCAGGCCTCTGTCTCGTCCGTCTTTCTCTCTTTCCCTCTCTGGACGAACGGTCCAGGAGGCGCAAACGAGGGAGGAGGGGCAGACAAAAGGTCTCAGGGCACTCGAGACACTTCCTCCAGGCTGGGCCTGGAGGAAACGGAGCATCCCCAGAGGCGAAGGCGTCGGTGCGCCAATGGAGAGGCCACTCCGGCGGCCCTGGCAGAGCCCCTGGCACAGCGAGGACCGCCCCGCCGGACCGGTCTGGCCCCCGCCCTCGCCCGGGCTCCATGGCAACAGCAGGCCGAGGCCTGGTTGCCCAAGGCTCGGCCAGGCCGGTTTCCCAGGCAGGCCTAGGATGCCCGGCCTGCTCCTCGGGCCCGCCAGCTTCTCCGCCCTACTGTTCGCAAGCCTTGGCGGGCGGACCCGGACCCCCTTCCTCGTGCTGACCACCGCCCCCCCAGCTACAGCAGGCTCCTCCAGGATGGGGGAGGCACGAAAAGGGAGAATAAAAAGCCCAATTCACCTGTTGTTACAGATGTGAAACAAGCCTCGGTGCACGGCGCATGAGCCGCTGGCCCCCCCCAACCACGGTCGGACTACAACTCCCATCAGCGACAGCGCGACCCCTTCCGGGTCCTGGAGCGGAAGCCACCGCCGCGCCCTCCCGGTGCGCGACGCCGTTTCTCAGGGAAGGATTGCAAGGCAGGTTCGCTGGCACGGACTATGTGTGGCCTCCCTCCCCCCGTCTCCCCACGAGGCTGTCGGTGTGGGGCTGGCTACTCTGTGGAAGACACCCCCCCCCTACACACACACACCCCCTCCAGTTCGGGGGCCTGGGCCCCCAAAAGGGCACGGCAGCGGATGTAGGCGGGACTTCCGGTGAGGTCGCGGAAACGCGCGCGCGAACAGCTCCGGCGGGGGGGCGGGACCCCGAGGAAGCCATTAGGTTTGCCGCCCGCCACGGTGCTCACGGCCACTAAAGCTTCGGGATGGCTTGGGAGCCACGAAGGGCCTTTTTGTGCAGCTTTTTTGTTTGTTTTTTTCGCGCCTGCAGCTCCCGTGAGTACAGAACAAGAAACAAAAACCAGAGCCAGAACCACCACGTCCAGCTTGGGGGGACCCCATCTGTCGCCAGGCCCGTGGTCCCGCGCCTCTTAACTGCAGCTCCCCTTCAGGCGTCTAGGCCTCTTTTTAAAAAGTTAATTTCTGTTTAGGGAAGGGGGCACATTCTCCTTTTACCCCGCCAGGTTGCACACTTTTAAGGGAAGCCTTAGGTGGTCCTTGGTGGAGGCGAGTGTGGAGGTCGTTGTCTGGGCCTCTCTGCTCCCTCCCTTCCCCTCCCACTCCCCCCCCCCCCCATTCCCCGCCTCCTCCTGGCTCTAGAGAAAAAGGGGATTATCGCTCCTGGCTGAGGCCTAAGTGTGGGTTTAGTGGAATCCGCCTTCGTTGGAGAGAACTCAGAGCCCTTCTGAGGTTGGGTCAGAAGTTCACAGTTGGAAGAGAGAAAAGGCCGAGGTCTACACCTCAATGGGTAGAGATCTGCCACAGTGTAATTCTTGAGGCCCTGGGGGTGGGACATCCTTCCCCACACCCCCAGCAAAATACACACATTGCGTGGATTCACCACAGCGAGTTAACTCAAATTTCCCCAAGGTTTATAGTTAGCGGAGGTTTAGTCTGAGTAGGAAACAGGTGAGAAGCTTGAGAGATTCTGGTCCAAGGTTAAGAACTAGGAAAGACCAAAATTGGTCTCTGAGCTATTGTAGGAGCCTAGTGGCAGCCTGAGCTCTTTGGGATTTTTTTTGTTTTTAAAGCCCTCAGGTCTTTCAGGTCTCAGAATTACGTGTGTATACACACACATACACACATACATACACACTCTTACCACTAGAGTCACAGTGCCACTTCTGGGTTATTATGTGGTACTGAGGAATAGAACTCAGGGCTTCATGGGTCCTAGGCAAGCACTCTACCACTAAGCTACATTCTTAGCCCTGTAAGACTGGGGAGGGCTGGGAATATGGCTTAGTGGTAAAGTGCTTGTCTAGCATGAAGCCCTGGGTTCTACTCCTCAGTACCTCATGAAGAGAAAAAGCTGGAAGTGGTGCTGTGGCTCAAGCCTTGAGCAAAAGAAGCTTGGGACAGTGCCCAGGCCTTGAATTCAAGTCCCAGGACTGCCAAAAAAAAAAGGTGCAGAGTCGTGGAACGGGTGACATTATCCAAAAAGGAAGGTACTCTACCTGACTTATGTAACAGCACCTCTGTACATAACCTTTAAATACAAGTCAGAAGTGGAGGTATAGCTCAAGTGATAGAGCCATAGACTTCAGTTTTTGAAGAAAGTCAAGGGAGAAGCCCTGAGTTCAAGCCCCAGTATTTGTACGAAAGAGTAGAGAGTAAAGAAGACACTCAAGATATTGTTACAGAAATTTTTATTTAGTGTATACAAAAAAGGTTAGTGTAATTAATACTTTCCACGCCAGTCAAGAGAAAATAAAAGTATTACATACAAGGCAGTGGAGGGGAAAGAAGAGATGCAAAGAAAAAAAAACACATTAGCTGCCTCTAAGATATAACAATACATCAAAATATATTTATGAATGGGTCACAGTATTTTACATTTGTCCTCAGCTTCTTAGGAGGCTGAAGCAGAAGGATTATTTGAAGCCCAGAGTATGAGGTCTGCTTGGGAAACATAGTAAAACTGTTTCAAGAAGGAAAAAAATAGGTGCCTCACCCCTGTCATTCTAGCTGCGAAGGAGGCTAAGATCTGGGGATCACCATCCAAAGCTATCCCAGGCAGGAAAGTCTGAAGCTCTTATCTCCAATTAAATCACAGAAAAAGGTGTAGGTAGCACTATGGCTAAAGTGGTAGAGTGCTAGCTTTGGGCTAAAGCTTAGGGACAGTGCCCAGGCCAAGTTCAAGCCTCAGCACCGGCAAAATAAAACCCCCACATCTACGATTTAAATGAAGTACAAGCTTTACTTAAAACTCATGCCTTTGTCTGGGAAGGTGGCCTTGCATGCATGAGGCCCTGGGTTTGATTCCTCAGCACCATATAAGAAAAGGCCGGAAGTGGTGCTATGGCTCAAGTGGTAGAGTGCTAGCCTTGAGCTGAAGAGCTGAGGGCCAGCACCCAGGCCCAGAGTTCAGGCCCCACAACCAGCAAACAAACAAAAAACCCTCACATGCTTAATCCTTTCACACCAGGGAATTCTGATCAGCCATCCCGATTTCTGGTGCTTTTTAACTCAAAATGTAATTCTTCTACTAACCACTGAAGGGCAGTATGGCATATACTGTAGTATTTCATCATCTAGCTTGCAGGGATATTGTCAGATTCCTGCCAATTATTTTGTTCTTTTTTTACATAGGGGAAAGATGGCTTTGTTTTTGTTTTCCCAAAAATGCTTTGTTTTGTATGTCCAGCATGTTACAGGTTAATCAAGTGTTCTAGTCCCAAACCACATACAGCCCTAAATTCATTATTTTTCCTACTTTTAATAGGTGGCATTTTACAGAAGTGGAGTTGCAGTTCAAGTGGTAGAGCACTAGCCTTGAGCAAAATACCTCAGCCTGGGAATGTAGCTTAATGGTAGAGTGCTTGCCTAGCATGCATGAAGCCCTGAGTTTGATTCCTCAGTACCACATTCACAGGAAAAGCCCGAACCGGCGTTGTGGCTCAAGTGGTAGAGTGCTAGCCTTGAGCAAAAGAAGCTCAGGGACCGTAAAAGAAGCATTTCTCTTCATTTATTCATTCACTTTCAGTAGCTAAGAGCCATTATAATATTTATTTGGCAGAGCAGATTATAAGGACAAGTATTTGTTGTTCCTGGATTATTTATTTGGTAGGGCAGATTATAAAGACAAGTATTTGTTGCTCTTGAGTTATCTAAGACTAGTAATTTAACAATTTTTTATGTAAATAGAGGACTGTGAGGCTGGCTTTTAGAGTTTTAAAATTCAGTGTTCTGTTACTGTTGTGCAAAGGGCTTATATTAAGTCGAACTCAGAGCATGGGCCCTGTCCCTAAACTTTTTGGATTAAGACTAGCAACTTCACCTCTTGAGCCACACTTCTACTTCCGATTTAGTGCTAGTTAATTAAAGAGAAGGATGGATTTGAACTGAGATCTTCAGATCTCATGCTCCTGAGTAGTTAGAATTATAGGCATATCTGGGTACTGGTGGTCTATGCCTGTAATCCTAGCTACTCAGGAAGCTGAGATCTAAGGAGCACAGTTGAAAGCCAGCCCGGGCAGTAAAGTCCCTGTGAGACTCTTTAATTAGCCACTCAAAACCTGGACAAAGTGGTAGACCGCTACCTTTGAGCAAATGAGCTCAGGGACAGTGCCCAGGCCCTGAGTTCAAGCCCTATGACTGACAGAAAAGAAAAAAAAAAGGCATCAGCCACTTGACTCAAGTTTTTCACATATGAATGTGTCGTTTTTGTTGTTTTCTTACCACAAGACTAGTAACCTCCCTTATCTCTTCCATCTTTTACCCATCAGTAATATCTCAAACTTTCTTTAATCACAACTTACATACTATTATTGTTACACATTTAAATTATATATTGTTAAATCCTACAATACATTTCATGCAGAAATTTCTTGAGATATTCTAAGTTTTACTGCAAGAACAAGAAGATGGAGGGGAAAGACAGAAATACTTAGCTTCCTGCCAAACCAACAAGAACAATTTAAACACTCCTAAATGTATATTAAAACTTTTAACTTGGGCTGAGAATGTGGCTTAGTGGTAGAGTGCTTGCCTAGCATGTATTAAGCCCTGCCTGTGTTTGATTCCTCAGTACCACATAAATAGAATAAGCCACAAATGACACTGTGGCTCAAGTGGAAGAGTGCTAGCCTTGAGCAAAAGCAGCACAGGGACACAGTGCCCAGGCCCTGAGTTCAAGCCCCAAGCTTAGCAACAAACAAAACAAAAAACTAACTTAGAACTTCCCGTAGGTGAGTGGGGGAACTCACACCTGTAATCCTAGTTACCTAAGGAAGCTAAGGCTGAGGTACCAGAATCTTGGTTTGAAGCACCCAGGGTAAGAAACTCTGTAACTCTATAATTAACCACCAAAACATTGGAAGTAGAATTGTGGCATAAATAGTAAAGAGCTAGCCTTGAGCAATAAAGCTCAGGGACAGCACCCAGGATACACATACACAAAAAAAACTCCTATGCACAACATTGGCTTATTGGCTTACACACCAGCCAATCCTGAAGCAATAATCTTCTGTATGAACTAGGTGTTGATCTAAGGTGCCTGTAAGCTTACTGGACTTCTTTGCTCACCACTTGATCCACATCTTAAGCTTTTTTGCTGGTTATTTTGGAGCTAACCTTGGTTCTTCAGATTTTAGCCTTCTGAGAAGCTAGGATTGTGGACATGAAGGCACAGACCTCTAGCTAAAAATCTGTAATGATTAAATAACTCCATCACTTAGCTTTTACAATTAATTTCAACTTATATATCGAGAGAGGTCTCAGTATGTTAGCCCAGGCTAGCCTCAAATTCCATATTCTCTAGCTTCTGCCTTCTAAATGCTGGAATTACAGACATGCCCCACCATACCAGGTACTATTAACTCTTGGTAATTTTACTATATGTACACTTACCTTTCTATCTCCAGTTCATTCTTTTCCTAAGTGTCTCACTGTGTAGGCTAGGCTGCTCTAGAACTCTCAACCCTTCTGTCTCAGTCCCTAGACTTTTTTTTTTTTTGTCGGTCCTGGGGCCTGAATTCTGGGCCTGGGTGCTGTCCTTCAACTCGTTAGCTCAAGGCTAGCACGCTACCATTTGAGCTACAGCGCCACTTCCAGCTTTTTCTGCTTATGTGGTGCTGAGGAATCAAACCCAGGGCCTCATGCATGTAAGGCAAGCACTCTGCTACTAAGCCACCTTCTCTTCCCAGTCCTCGGTCTCTAGACTTCTGAATTATATGTGTGACATTATACCCAATTTTTGTTTTATATTTCCAAAACTGGGTGAATAGTACACTTTGCCTTTAGACCCTTCAGCATGCATATCATTATGACTGTTGTTATTTGAGGCCTCCTTCAATACTGTGAAAGGGTCCTACCACCTCAGCTGCCTGGGGAGAAGTTGGAATCATAGGTTTCTTCTAATTTACCTGGCTCAGAATGCATTATTATTATTGTGTGTGTGTCAGGATCTGGGCACTGTCCTGAACTTTCTGCTCAAGGCTTGGGTGCTGCCACTTGAGCTACACCTCCACTTTCAGCTTTTTTAGTAGCTAACTGGAAATAAGTCTCACAGACTTTCCTGTGCTTGGTTTGAACTTTATAATCTTCAGATCTCAGCCTCTAGAATAGTTAGGATTGCAGGCATAAACCACAGGTCCCAGGCACTGTCCTGAAGTTTTGCGTACAAAAACAGGCTTGCTTGGCAGTTTCCAAAGGTTTCATTGTTCTATTTTCATACTTGCTGCCGACAATCTATTTTGAAAACATCCATCCTATTTCACCTTTTGAAGTCCCTCTTAATTGTATGAAATTCTCAGTAGATAAAACCATTATCTTTAAAAATAAAAACAAGTTCTGGTTTTATAGCTATGTATGTTGGACTAATAAACTCACATAGCCAGACTGAACTTCCAGAATTACTCTATTTTATTTGCTGCTGTTTTTAGGCTTGAATTCAGGGACTGGGTGTGATCGTTGAGCTTTTGTGCTTTACCACTTAGCTTCACTTCCAGTCCTTTTGGTGGGATAACTGGAGATAAGAGTCTGATAAAATTTCTGCCTGGGCTGGTTTTGAACCACAATCCTCAGATCTGTGTTTCCTGGGTAGCAAGGCTTACAGGCATGAGCCACTGGCTCCTGGCTCTATGTTTATGCCAATAATGGGGTTTGGTCTTAGGGCGTGTTGTCCCTGAGCTCTTTTTCTCAATGCTAGCACTCTACCACTTGAGCCACAGCATCACTTTGAGTTTTGTGATTAATTGTAGATAAAAGCCTCAGACTTTTCCTGCTAGCCTTAAAACAGAATCCTCAGATTTCAGCCTCCTGAGTAGCTAGGATTACAAGCATGAACTACCAGCACCCACCTGAGTTTTATTTTTTTTGCCAGTCCTGGGGTTTGGGCTCAGGGCCTGTGTGCTGTCCCTGAGGTTTTTTTTGTTGTTGTTGTTGTTGCTCATAGCGAGCACTCTACCACTTGAGCCACACACCATTTTGAGCTTTTTCTGAGTAGTTTATTGAAAGAAAAGTCTCACAGACCTTTCGGCCCCCAGCTGGCTTTGAACTGTGATCTTCAAATCTTAGCCTTTGTAGCTAGAATTCTTCACTTTTTTTTTTTTTTTTTTAATAGTCTGGGCATTAGTGGTTCAAGCGTGAGGCTAAGATTTGAGGATCAGGCACACCAACAAACTTACTAAAGAATGATAAATGTAGAAGAGCCCAAAGGGGTAACTCCTCTGAACATCTAAAGTACTATTTATCAAAACGAAATGGCAACATGTTTGGTTTTGTGGGGTTTTTGGTGGGGGGGGGCAAAAGGGGCAACAGGAATGGAGGAAGGGTGAACAATGCAGTCATATTCAACATACACTATGTAAAAAATGAATTATGCAACTTATGGGTAGGAATGGGAGGGAAAAATGGGGAAAAGGGAAGGAGGTGTGACATTGTCTAAGAACCATGGTACTTACTACCTGACTTATGGAACTGTAACCTCTTTGCACAATGCCTAAGTAACAATTTTTAAAATATAGGAGAGAGCCAGGCACTAGTCTCACACCTGTAATTCTGGCTATTCAGGAGACTGAGACTTAGCTCTAACCATCTAAAGGTAAGAAGTCGAGCCCTGGCTCAAGTGGTTGAGTGCTAGCCTTGAGCAAAAAAAAAAAAAACACCTCAGGGACAGTGCCCAGGCCCCGAGTTCAAGCTTCAGGTCCTGCACTGGAAAAAAAAAAATAGTGGGGTGAGCTTCTCAGGAGGCTGAGATCTGAGGATCGCGGTTCAAAGCCAGCCCAGGCTGGAAATTGATGAGACTCTTAACCTCCAATTAACCCCCAGAAAACCGGAAGTGGCGCTGTGGCTTAAGCAGAACACTAGCCTTGAGCAGAAGAGCTCAGGGGCAGTGCTTAGGCTGAGTTCGAGCCCCACTACCGATCAACCGCCCTCCTCCCTTTTTTATTTTTTGGTTACTGCCCACAATCCAATTACCTCTCATTTTCTACTCATGGCCTTTCACCAAACATTCTTTCCTAGTTCCATGCCCGTTAAATTGTCCTCCTGTGGCCTGAACGTCCTTTCCTCTCTCATCATAGTCTACTTATTATAAGAAAGGTCGCGAAGAACTCAATCAGGATTGCTTACAAGCCTTTGCTGTCCAGGAGATGAAATACCCCGTTCATAACTCCACTATGGCCAGCATCATCCTGTCAAATCTTTCCTGTCCGTAATAACCGCAGGCCTTTCTTGACAGACTTAATTGAACACGTGCCGGATGGCAGATCCCGTACCCGGCACCAAGGATGCATTCCTATGCACAAGCAAAGTACTAACTCGGCGCTGGTGGTGGCGAGAGATTGCCGAGTGGGTTGTTGCAGTAAGCCACTGAAAATGGCCCGGGCAGGGCTCGGCTATTAATCGGAGGCACATCGCCAGTGGTGTTTTCCGCGGGTGACGGCTCTGTTTCTTCTTTCCCGATTCGGCCCGGGGAGGAGGCGGGCGTCAGGACGGCGGGCGCCCGGTGCCCGGCGCCCGGCCGAGCTCCCAGGCGTGCTCACGAGCACCCTCGGGTGGTCTGGGGTCCGGGGCCCGCGGCGGCGGCGGCCACGCGGTCCGATCCCCCCCCCCCCCCCCCCCCCGCCCCGGCCCGGGCTACACTGGGCACCCCGGAGGGGCTCTGCCCCCGACACGCTTCTCACACTCGAGCTCCTCTCTCTGGCGGTAGCAAGACATACAGACCCGCCTGACGGCTGGCAACCGGCTCCGCGACGCCCCACCCGGAACAGCCGGACGCGCAGGAAAGGAAAAACAAGAACAACAAAAGAACCACCCGTCGCCGGCAGGGGTGTCTGACCCGCCGAGGCGGGCGGGCGGAAGGGGCGGGCGCGGCGGCGGCGGCGGCGGCGCGCATGCGCGGACCGGCCCCGCGGATTTCCCCCCCCCCCTCCGCACCTCGCGGCGGTTGGAGCGCGGACGTCCGGAGGGGGGCGGGGCTAGGCCGCCGAGCCGGAAGCGGGTTGGCTGGGCGGGGCCCGAGCGGCAGTGGCGGCGGCGGCGGAGGTGGCGGCTACGCGCGCGCGGGTGCGCGGGCGCGAACGGGAAAAGCCGCGAGGGTCGGGGCTGTGGAGACGACGGACGGCGACGATGGCCGCGACGGCGGGAGGCGGGCCGGGAGCGGCCGCGGGCTCGGCGGGCGCAGGGGGCGCGGCGGCGGCGGCGGCGGCCGCGGCGGCGGCGGCGGCGGGGCTGGCCATTTACCGGCGGAAGGACGGGGGTCCGGCTAGCAAGTTTTGGGAGAGCCCGGACACGGTGTCCCAGCTGGACTCGGTGCGGGTCTGGCTGGGCAAGCACTACAAGAAGGTGGGTTCCCGCGCGCGCCGCGGGAGGAGGCGGGGGGGGGGAGGTCGCGCGCCCGGTGCTGGCGGCGCCGGGGGTCGGAGGCGGCGGCGGCGGCGGCGGCGGCGGGCCTGGCGGGCCGCCCCTCCCCCCGCGCGCCACGAGGGACAACAAAAGGCCGGCGCCGGGCTCGCCACGCCCCCGCGGGCCGCTCGGAGGCGGCGGCGGCGGCGGCGGGGGGGGGGCGGCGGCGGCGGGGGGGGGGCGGCGGCGGCGGCCGGGGTCCTCGGCCCCGCGTCCCCCCCCCCTCCCCCCCGCTTCCCCGCGAGCCCACGCACGTGGGTGGGCAGCCCTCGGCCCGCGCGACCCCGCGGGTGCCGGCGGAGCCCGGCCCACCCGCCGGCCGTGAGTCCTGTTTCCTCTTTTGTTTAACCCGCGGGGAAGTGAGCGGTTCCAAGGCAAGAAAAAAACAATTAAAACAAAAACGCAGATTTTGTGTCGGGGCTCGCAGGTCTTTAGCTTTACACTCAGGCTTCTGCTACCCGTCGTTTTGTGGCAGGAACTGCGGACGCAGGGCTCCTGGAAGTGGATCGCGGTAGGATTCTGTTAGGCTGATGGGTCAGTGTTGCTTAGGAGTGCAGACCTACTGCACACACACACACACACACACACACACACACATATACATATATATATACACACACACGCATATATGTTATATATGTGCGTATATATGTGTGTGTATGTATATATATAATTTTTTTTTTTAAGGATGGTTTTTACTTCATTGCAACTTTTGGATGATGTGTGTGGCCCCAGCACAAGAGTTAATGATGCCCGTGGAGGCCTTCCCTGAGAACCCGGTGTATAAATGTGTGTATATATATATATATATATATATTATTATTTTTTTTTTTTTTTTTTACTAGAGCACCTTTCTTTATTCGTAACATTTACCCCTTTGGTGAAATTGGTGAAATTTCTTCATTTATACAAATTCTGCTGAATCAGTGTTTTTTAAGCTTAGCTTATTAACCGTTTGTGTTTAAAATCAGTGTGGGGTGGGCGTGTGTCCGCCCGGCCCCTGTGTTGCTACTTGAGTGTTCAGACCGGGCCTCTAGCTTAGTAGGAAGCTGGACTGGTGCTCTAGTGCTGGAGCCTACTCCACTAAGTTCTCTTTGGGTAAACGTGCAGAAGCGAGACCTTCGGGTGATTTATTGAAGCAGATAAGTCAGAAAGACTGCCCCCTCCTAAATTTGGGGAGCATTATTTGGTGGTGTGCCATTGAACTACTGGGGTAAATAAAGGCTGGGTCACTATGTTGTTCTGGAAGGAGGGTGGTACTTAATGCCTTGCCTCTAGTAAATATTTGTTAATTAATGAAAAGATAAACTTGTCTAAGAACTTCCTTACTTAGGGTGTACAACTCTGTGAAGTGTTAGTGTTTGATAGTTGTTAATCAAGGCCAGGCTTGTTGGGTACTTTTGATTATACATTTTTAGGTGCTTTTCATGCTCTTTTCCTCCCTCCCCACCCCCAAGTCACATTTGAGCTGTAGATTTTTCTTATCTCCAGTGCAATAAATATTGCTCCTTATACAGTGAAAAACTGGTCGCTTTTTGGTGTGTAGGCAATAGCTGGAAATGGCTAAGGGAATCAAATGCTATGAAAATATTTGTTAATTCTAATAAACTACATCGTCTTAAGACAATACTTTGGGTCTTTGTTATTGTTATTTGGGCCTTAAATTCAGTGAAGCTTTTCGGCTTGAACTCAGAACTCGAGGCCTTATACTCTTGTTTGACCTTTTTTTTTTTAAATGTTCTAGGCTGTTGATCTACCAGCTTGATCCATGCCTTTGCTTCCAACTTTCTGGTAGTTAATTGGAGATGAGAGTCTGTCATGATGCATCTGGCACATCATGGGTTTGAACCGTGATCCTCAGTTCTCAGCTACCTGAGCAGTTAGGATGACAGACATGAGCTGCCAGTGCCTGCTTGGCACTCCAATTGAGCCCTGGTCCTACCCCTTTCTGCTTTAGTTAGTTATTTTTCAGATAGGATCTTTTTTTTTTTTTCTTTGTGTGGGCTAGCCTTGTACTTCAACCCTCCTCCTCCTCTTCCTTGCCTCCTTTTCAGCTAGGATGACAAAAGTATGCATCACCACACTCAGCTTTTTGTGTTGTTATTCTTGAGATGGGCTTTATACTGACTTTTTTGCCTTGTTTGCTTTGAACCTTGGTCCTCCCTTTTCTTTCTCCTAGTAGCCAGAATTACAGGTGTAAGCCACAGGGCCTTAGCTGAACTATTTTAAGTATGTACAGGGATTTTAAATTCCCTTCGAGCAGAGAATATATCTCATACATCTGTAAGTTTGTCACAGTTACAGCAAACTTTTCTCCTGTAATGATTATGCTAGGTTTTGAGTCTCTGTCTTTATCTTCCAGTATGTTCATGCAGATGCTCCTACCAATAAAACACTGGCTGGATTGGTAGTACAGCTTCTCCAGTTCCAGGAAGATGCCTTTGGAAAGCATGTCACCAACCCGGCCTTCACCAAACTCCCTGTAAGTACATCAGCTTATTCCAAGGCCATCTTCAGTTTCTGTACTCTTGGATGCAGCTGGTGGCTGAATTACCTTGCTGCCTAAGAGAGTCAGCTAAGCTGGGTGCCAGTGGTCATCCTAGCTACTCAGGAGGCTGAGATCTGAGGGTGGTGGTTCAAAACCAGCCTGGGCAGGAAAGTTTGTGAAACTCCGTATCTCCAATTAACCACCAGAAAACTGGAAGTAGAGCTGTGGCTCAAGTGCTGGCCTTGATCTGAAGAGCTCAGGCGCCAGGCCCAGAGTTCAAGCCCCACAACCAACAAAAAAGAGAGAGAGTCAGCTAAAGGATATTGTTTTTTTTTTTTTCCTTAATTTATTTTTGTGATGGTAATAGAGCTTGAACTCAGAGCTTTCTGCTCTTACTGGGCTTGTTTGCCCACAACTAACTAACCTCCAGCCTAGCTATTTTTTTATGGTCTTTTTGGGTCTTGAACTTGGGCTGCGAGTTATCCCTGGGTTTTTGTGCTCAAGGCTAGTGCTCTACTACTCGAACCACAATTGTACATCCAGCTTTTTGTCAGTAATTGGAAATAAGAGTCTCACAGACTTTGTCTCCAGGCTAGCTTTGAACTTGGATCCTCAGATCTTCAGCCTTCAGGAGTGAGCCACCAGTGACCAGATCAGCCTAGCTTTTTGCTGGTTATTTTGGACATGCAGTCTTGACAATTTCTCTGCTTGGACTGGCTTCAAACTGTGATCCTCTCTGGTTTTCAACTTCCTGAGTATCTAGGATTATAGGCATGGGCCACTGGCACCCTGCTGAAAAATAGGCTTGTGTGTATGTGTGTGTCCGTCCACACCTGTGTACACATCAGACCTGGAGTTTGAACTCAGGACCTCCATGCTGTCCCTGAGCTCTTTTTGCTCAAGGCTAGTGCTCTGATACTTGACCCACAACTCCACTGGCTATTCGGTAGTTAATTGGAGATTAGAGTCTCGCAGGCTTTCCTGCCTAGTCTTGTTTTGAGCTGCAATTCTTAGATCTCAGCCTCCTGAGTAGCTAGGTTTATAGGCATGAGCCACTGACACCCTGCTGAAAAAAAATGTTTTTTATGAAGAAGATGCTCTCACACTAGTCTCAAAACTTGTGGATCCTTCTGCCTCATCCTTCCTAGTGTTGGGATTACAGGTATAAATGCCTAGCTTGCTTATTTTTATTAGTGAGAACTACTCAGTTGAGTAATCAGTTCAGCATACTTACTTAACAGCATTTTTTCTTTTGCTATCTGCTGAGGTTTTTTTTTACTTTCTTTTGTGGTGGGGAGGTGTTGAGTTGTGGGGCTTGAACTCAGGGCCTGGGCACTGTCTCTGTGCTTTTTTCCTCAAGGCTAGTGCTCTACCACTTTGAATGACAGTGCCACTTCCGGTTTTCTGGTGGTTAATTGGAGATAAGAGTCTCACTGACTTTTCTGCCCAGGCTGGCTTCAAACCACAATCCTCAGATTTCAGTCTCCTGAGTAGATAAGATTACAGGTGTGAGCATCTGGTGCCCAGCTTATTTTTCTAACTTTTCTTTATCATTCATTCTCTTTCTGTGTATATATACATATTTATTTTTTCTTAAATCATTTGAAAGGGGCATGTCTTTCTATTTTTAAATAATTGAGTGCTTATTTCCTATTATACTAAAAACTGGATTAAAATTCTCAAACTTACGTTTCTGTTTAAAGCATTGTAATGTAATATGTATTTGTTAAACTTTATCAAGTATAGCATACTAAAGTACACACATAATACTATAATTTACATAGCATGATTTCACATTAGGAATATGTTCATAATTAAAACCATGCAGGTGTCCCCAAGTATTTTCAGGGGGCTTTCTTCATAGGATATTTAACTCCTAGTAACTAAACCAATATTAACTTGCAGTGTTTAAGGATTAGAGAAGAATATTTTTAGGCATAAGCCATAATTAAAAATAATTCATGGCTTAGTGCCAGTAGGACCAGATGTACTTCCCTTCCTCTCAAAATAGGTTTCTACATTTTCCCAAATGAAAAGGATATCATGTTTAATGGTGTAAAATAAGATGGAAGGAGAGAGAAAATTAAGAAAAGCAAAGAATATTTTAGTGAAATATGTAACTTTGTTTTACAGAGTTCTTTTCCTCAATAAATAATACTAGTATAAGAGTAAATTACTTGGGCTGGGAAGGTGGCTCAGTGGTAGAGTGCTTACCTCACATGCATGAGGCTCTGGGCTCAATTCCTCAGCACCACATAAGCAGAAAAAGCCGGAAGTGGTGCTGTGGCTCAAGTGGTAGAGCCCTAGCTTTGAGCTGAAGAGCTCAAGAGACAGTGCCCAGTCCCAGAGTTCAGGCCCCACAACCAACAACAACAACAAAAGAGTTAATTATTTGGGCTGATTCATTAAAAATCAAAGTGGAGCTTCTTTTCTTTTCTCTTCTTTTCTTTTTTTGGTACATGGGGCTTGAACTCAGGCCTGGATGCTGTCTCTGAACTCTTGTGCTCAAGGCTAACACTCTACCACTTTGAGGCACGGCTGCACTACAGTTTCTTGGTGGTTAATTGGAGATAAGAGTCTCATGGCCTTTCCTGCCTATGCTGGCTTTGAACCTTAAACCAAGATCCTCAGATCTCAGCCTCCTGAGCTGCTAGGGTTACAAGTGTGACCCACCAGCATCCAGCTTAACAAGAAAAAGGATTTTGTTTTTGCCACTCCTAGGGCTTCAACTCAAGGCCTGGGTACTGTCCTTGAGCTTCATTTGCTCAAGGCTAACACTCTACCACTTGAGCCACAGCACCTCTTCTGGCTTTTTCTGTTTATGTGGTACTGAGGAAAATTGAGCCCAGGGCTTCATACATACTAGACAATCCATGTTCCCAGCTCTGAAAAAGATTATGTAAGGCTAAAAATATGTTGCATAGACACAACTGAGTTTTGTATTTCTGCTATACATAAAAACTCTTGGACTGAGGGTTTGGTACAAATGGTACACCTACAAGACCCCGAGTCAATCCTCAGTACAGCTCCCTCCCTCCTAAAAACAAAACAAAACTAATCTTCCCCTAATTTCTGCAAGGTGTGTGTGTGTGTGTGTGTGTGTGTGTGTGCGTGTGTGTGCGCGCGCGCGCGCGCGCGCGCGCGCGCGCGCACATAAGTATAAAAACACCATAGAATCATTTTTGTTTCCCTTTTAAAGTGGATATATTTAAGAAACAATAAAGCTAGCTAGGCGCTGGTGGCTCAGGCCTGTAATCCTAGCTACTCAGAAGAAGGTTGAGATCTGAGGATCATGGTTCAAAGCTAGCTGGGGCAGGAAAGTCCATGAGACTCTTATCTTCAGTTAACCACCAGAAAACTGGAAGTGGCGCTGTGACTCAATTGGTACAGCTGAAGAGCTGAGGGACAGCACCCAGGCCCATAGTTCAAGCCCCATGACCGACAACAGCATAAAGAAAGAAAGAAAGAAACAAACAAACAATAAAGCTTAAGTGAGACCTATATTACAGGATGGTGAATCTCAGTCTAGCAGGGGCAGAGAACTTTCAAGTATAAGGCCCACAAAACCATGTGTTAAGTGACAGGACAGATACATATGCCTCTTGTCAGCTGCCCACACAGCCCATCTGCTGATATTGATCATTTTATTTGGCCTGAGAATAGCACTATAAATATCCAGATGCCCCTTGGCAGAAAAAGTTTCCCTGCCCCTGAAAGTGAAGGAGGAATAAAGTAAGAAGTAAGTGATAAAGTGCTTGCCTAGTTTTTGCCAAGGCTCTGAGATTGATCTGTAGGACCACCAAAACAACAGCAACAAAAAGTGACAGAAGATTTGTTGAAGGATAGTTAGGGGAAAGGGAAGGGAGGGATGACAAAAAAAAATATATATGCTCATTAACTGACTTATGAACTGGTAATCCCTCTGTAAAACACCTTAGTGATAATAATAAAATTATATATATATATATATACACATTTGAAAAGTGATTAAAGACGTAATCCCAGCTACTCAGGAGGCTGAGATCTGAGGGTTGTGGTTCAAAGCCAGCCTGGACAGGAAAGTCCATGAGATTCATTTCCATTGAACCACCAAGAAAACCAAAAGTGGAGCTGTGACTCAAAGTGTTAGAGTTCAGGCCCTGAGTTCAACCCCACAACCAATCCCTCCACACACACACCACACACACACACACACACCCCGCCCAAAAAAACCCCACAAAAACTGGGTGCTGGTGGCTCATGCCAAAAAAAAAAGTGACTAAAGAGATTTAAAATGTGGTTAAGCAGTATCCCCTAAAGCATACCCTTATTGTAGTGCTGCGAAAATCAAACTTGGGGTCTTTTACATAGTAAGCAAACATTGTTTTTGTTGGTGGTGGTGGTTGTGGGGCTTGAACTCTGGGCTTGGGCACTGTCCCTGAGCTCTTCAGCTCAAGGTGAGCGCTCTACCACTTGAGCCATAGTGCCATTTCCAGCTTTCTGGTGGTTAATTAGAGATAAGAATTTCATGGACTTTCCTGCCTGGGCTGGCTTTGAGCTCGCCTTCTGAGTAGCTAGGATTACCGGCATGAGCCACTGGCTCCCAGCTCCTAAGCAAACATTCTTAAACTGAGCTACATCACATAGGCCGTGATATCCAAGTTTTTAAACTTGCCCTTAAGCTTTAAAAAGTTATTGAAGTTGTAATTAAAAGAAGTTTTCCCCCGTTGTATGAATTTTGAAATGAAGAGGCTACCTTGGGGAAAGTAGGCATAGAAAGAATATAGGTGGTGGTCTGTGCATTGAAAGTGAGACTTTCAGTTTGCAGATTACAACCCTAACGAGAACAATACAAGCAGTCATTTAAGTGAAATGGTGTCTAGATAATGAGTGTGCAGAAAATGAATAAAACAATTTTTATTTATTTTTGCCAGGCCTGGGGCTTATACTCTGGGTCTAGGTACTGTGCAGAGCTTTTGTACTCAAGGCTAGTGGTCTACCACTCGAGCCACAGCACCATTTCTGGCTTTTTTTGGCAGTTAATTGGAGATAAGTCTCTTGGACTTTCCTGCCCAGGCTAGTTACAAACTAGAATTCCTCAGCCTCCTGAGTAGGATTCTAGTTGTGAGCTATTGGTGCCCAGCTGAATAAAACACATTTTGACTAAATGAGAGAATACTTATTTAAATCCCATTCAGATCAAAATTTGAACATTGCTGGCCTAGAAATGTAGCTCAGTGGCAGGGCACTTTCTTAGGTTGTCAGCAAAACCTCTTTACCTCTCCCTTTCTCTTCTCTGACCCCATCCCAGAATTCAGACATTGCCAACAATCTAGAAAGTCTTCCATATCCCTTCCTCAAGCGTAAAGCCCATTTCCTCCAGGGATAAAATTTCCTTTTTATAGGTATCACTATGCTTTGTATTTATTCTTGAGTGGTATATAGAATGTATGCTTGCTTTATTTGAATGGGTCTACTCTTATATCTTGCTATAGCAGAAGTATTTCAAAACATGGAAAGAAAAATTGGACCAGATAAGATAGTCTACTTCAGCTGCCCAGACATATATTCCTGAATGTAAACCCAGGCTGGCCTTGATCTCAGGACTTTTGCCTCAGCCTCCTGAGTGCTTAGCTTACAGGGTTGTAACACTATTCCTGTTGGTTTGGTTTTTTTTGCCAGTCCTGGGCTTGAACTCTGGGCCTGGGCACTGTCCCTGAGCTCTTCAGCTCAAGACAAGCACTCTACCACTTGAGCCACAGTGCCACTTCTGGCTTTTTCTGCTTATGTGGTGCTGAGGAATTGAACCCAGGGCCTCATGCATGCAAGGCAAGCGCTCTACCACTGAGCCACCTTCCCAGCCCCACTATTCCTGTTTTGCTGTTTTCTTAGAAATTTGAAATTATGTAGTCATTTACGGTGGATTATTTTTAATTGTTTTTAAAGAAAAAATATGGCTAGCCAGTCAGTGGCTCACATCTGGAATCCTGACTACTCAGGAGATTGAGATCTGACAATCATGGTATAATGCCAGTCCAGGCAGACAAGTCTAAAAAATTATTGTTGTTATTGTATGTCTGCATGTATACATGCCTGTGTGCATCTTTTATGCATGCTTTGGTCTGAGGGCTTGGACTCAAGACCTGGGTGCTATCCTTGAGCTTTTTGCTCAAGGCTATTAATTACTCTACCTTACCACTTTTAGCTTTTTGGTAGTTAATTGAAGATAAGAATCTCAGAGACTTTATAGCCTAGCCTGGCTTTGACTTAGTCCTCAGATCTCAGCCTCTTGAGTAGCTAGGATTACAGGTATGAGCCACTGGTGACTGGCTATATGTTTTACGATATCAAAATTTAAAGTTACAATAAAGTAGAATTGATCATGAATCATTGATTTTTTTTCCCTTGGTGTTCTTTTTCAAATATTTTGTATCCTTTCATACACTATTTATTCACAATATTATGTTAATGGAATTTAAAAAGATGGCAGTAGCCCTGGTGCCAGTGGCTCACGTTTATAATCTAGCTACTCAAGAAGCTGAGATCTGTGGATCACAATTCAAAGCCAGCCTGGGCAAGAAACTCCCTGAGACTCTTATCTCCAATAAACCACTAGAAAACCTGAAGTGGCCCTGTGGCTGAAGTGGTAGAGCGCTCGCCTTGAGCTGAAGAGTGATGGGACATCGCCCAAGCCCAGAGTTCAAGCCCCACGACTGACCAAAAAAAATAAAAGATGGTAGTATCCATTTTTAGTAAAATTTCTTTGTACCTTAGTTTTTTCATGGAAGAAGCAGCAATCACTTAAGTCTTGCAGGTTTATAAAACTTAGAATTTAGACATGAGTAATTTTAGTAAGAGCCTTTATTTTTCTTACATGTAATTTGTATCATTTTAGGCAAAATGTTTCATGGATTTTAAAGCTGGAGGTACCTTGTGTCACATTCTTGGGGCTGCTTACAAATACAAAAATGAACAGGGATGGTAAGTTTCACTATTTATTTGCATGTTTACACTAAGTTCCTTAGTGTAAAATTATATTTCTTTGTATAATGTTAGAACATTTTGTAAGCACATTGTAGTTAAGTGCAAGGTAAGTTTTTATTAAGAACCTAGTTTACTTTGTTCCTACATCCAAATTACTATAGTTAAACAATGACTGTATTTATTAGATAAGTTATTTATTTTGGTGATTGAATACAGAGTCCTGCATCTACTACTGCTACATCCTTTGCCTCAATCAAGTCCTATATGTAATTATATATAGATAACAAGTGTACAGTACTAGCACACCGGAAGATAAACTAACAATGAAATACATGCATTGGGGTTTGTTTTTGGTGCCTATGCTAGGGCTTGATCTCAGGGCCTGGGCGCTGTCCCTGAGCTTTTATGCCTAAGGATAGCACTCTACCACTTGAGCACAGTGCTACTTCCAGCTTTTTAGTGGTTAATTAAAGAGGTAAGATTTTCCTGGGCTTTCCTGCCTGGGCTGGCTTCCAACCACAATCCTTAGATCTCAAAGCCTCCTGAGTAGCTAAGGTTATAGGCGTAAGCCACTGGTGCCCACCTGTATTTGTGTATTTTAACTTGTTATATCATTATGTAAAGAAGCTGAGAGATAGTAGTCGTAAGTGTTTCAGTGAGGTTTGCTTTCTAAACATATCTCCACTTTGCCATCAGTATAGATGAAAGGAATCTAGCTAGGAATTAGCCCCGATAAGTGGTGGAGATAGGTTTTGAATCCCAGGTGATCCACAGTCTGGCTCCATTCATTCTTTCTTTATCTCTTGATGCTATTTCTTCCTTTATTTTCTTGAACTATGGAACTTCCATCCTAGTGTACAGTTCAGCTACTGGGATTATAGAATGTTTACTGCTGGTGGTTCTAAGTTTCAGGATGCTAACTGCACCTTCAATAGTGGCTGAGTGGAAGGAACTAGAATGCAGTGAAGCTTTTGGTATTTGGTCTTTTTTTTTTTAATGGAAGTTGATAATATTAGCATATCTACAGGGAATTGAATTTGTGTCTTAGTTTGATTACTTTTTTCCCCTCTTCTGTCAGTGCTGATCTAATCTAAGGCCCTGTACATGCTAGGCAAACACTCTACCTCAGATCTACATTCTCATCCCTGTAGTTTATCAAACTAAAGCTAATTATCCCAGTACAATATTTCAGGGAAATGCCAGTAAACATTCAGATCTGTTATCAGAAGCAATTTACAATTAAATGCTTTACTCATGGTAAACAGAAAGTGATATGGGTATACCCATGTTTGCTAGAACTTCTGAAATGGGGCTTAGGTGTTTACTAAATTAAGTGAGCATAAGAGTTAGCTGTTAGTAGAGCTATCTTTATGTTTTCCAATTCTCCATTCAGCTCTGGTGTTGCACCTCTCACCAGACTGCCCCTAATCTGGGATCCCCAGTGTGCTTGAGTATCTACATTGTCAGGTACAACGTTTCACTAACTCCTTATTCTGCTTGTAATTCCAATTCCTGAGCTGATTTTTGGGGGGGGGGGGGGGCCAGTCTGGTCGTGGGGCCTGAACTCTGGGCCTGGGCGCTGTCCCTCAGCTCTTCAGCTCAAGGCTAGCGCTCTACCACTTGAGCCATAGCACCACTTCCAGCTTTTTTGTTTTTGCTTTTATGTGGTGCTGAGGAATCGAACCCAGGGCCCCATGCTTGCAAGGCAAGCGCTCTACCACTGAGCCACCTTCCCAGCCCCCTGAGCTGATTTTTTGAGGAAAGAATCTGAAAGGTAATAACTTCCTACATCACATATTGTGGGATTTGATTTGAGTCTTCAGGGACAGCACAGTGAGACATTTTTATTAGGAAAGATTTAAGGTATTTTAGATGGATACATGTAAGTAAAATCTTTACTTCTTCACTCACTTAAAAGAAGAAAAGGATGGGGTTAAGAAGAATCAAGTTAATAGAAAAATGATCAGAACCTAATCTTTGTCTTTAAAACCCTTACTCCATTGCTTTAGTAACAAGATGGTTTTGTTAGGGGACTTTAAGGAGAGTCTAAACATGAAAGAAGACAAGAAGCTTCACAGAGGAAGTAACACGTGAACCAATTCTGGAAGCCATGGTGTGTGTGAAGGCTATTGAGTGAGTGATGACAGTCTTGAAAAGAGAGTTTAGGAAGAAGACATTCTTGTAAGTGAGGAAAATATCTCCAGGATAAAACTAGACTGACAGGCAAGTTAAGAGTGTGAGCCCTGGAATACATACCACTTACAATTTTACCCAGTACATGGTAGTAATGGTTTCAGAAATTATTACTAGGGCTGAGGCTGTAACTCATTGGTTGTGGGCTTACCTAAAATGAGCAAGGTCTTGGGTTAAATCCCTCACTGTGTACTAATCATAAACATTGTGCTGAACTTTAAACATATATACCTTTCATTAAAAATTTAACTTTTTATACTCATTCTGGGGCTTGGACTCGGCCTAAGCACTGTTCTTGAGCTTTTTCTTTTTCTTTTTTTTGGCCAGTCCCTGGCACTGTCCCTGAGCTTTTTGCTTAAGACTAGCACTCATCACTTGAGTCAGAGCTCCATTTCTTGCTTTTTCTGTTTATGTGGTACTGTACCTGGAGGCCTCATGTATGCTAGGCAAGCACTGTACACTTATTAGCCACATTTCTAGCCCATCCTTAAGCATTTTTGCTCAAAGCTAGCATTCTACCACTTGAGCCACAGCTCCACCTCCAGCTTTTTGGTACTTAATTGGACATAAGAGTCTTACAGGGAAATGGTGCTATAGCTCCAGAGGTACAGTACTGGCCTTGAGTACAAAGAGGCTCAGAGACAGTGCCCAGGCCCTGAGTTCAAGCCCACAACCAACCAAAAAAAAAAAAAAAAAAAAAGTGTTACGGACTTTACTACTTGTACTACCTTTGAACTATGATCCTAAGATCTCAGTCTCCTAAGTAGATAGGATTACAAGTGTGGGAAGTGGCGCTGTGGCTCAAGTGGTAGAGCGCTCGCCTTGAGCTGAAGAGCTGAGGGACAGCGCCCAGGCCCAGAGTTCAAGCCCCATGACCGACCAAAAAAAAAAAAATACAAGTGTGAACCACGGGCGCCCTGGCAAGATTTAACTTTTCACTAAAATCACAATAGATCACTATACTGAAGATGTTGATCCTTGATTAATAAAACTGTGTTTGAAGGAGGTGGTATGATTAATTAGTACCTAACCCAGCTTGAATATACAGCCCTCATCAGTCATCAAAGTCTAAGAGTTTCAACCCAACACAGAATATGTTATTCATTGGTATGTAAAGAGATAAGGGAGAAAGTTACCCAGGAAAGGTTAGATGAGTTTGAGCACATTTAGGAAAACAGTAGGGTCAAAGAACACCTTTTTTCCCCCATAGAATGTAGACATTAAGACCATACTGCTAAGTGAAATTTATAAATTTAATTCCCAGGATCCTTTAGAGAATTGGTACTTTATTTTGACTTGGGTAGCTTTTAATGTCATTTTTTGTGTGTGACTGACACTGAGTGTACTACCAAGGATTGTTTTTCTAAGTCTTTCTAATTTTAATTGGATTCTGAATCGTCTTCACTTTTCTCGGTTTATTAAGACAAACTAATTACTATTTTTTTTCTGTTTTAGGAGGAGATTTGATCTACAAAATCCATCTCGAATGGATCGCAATGTTGAAATGTTTATGAATATTGAAAAAACATTGGTGCAGGTAAGTTGGAAAATTAATATTTTGTGCAAAGTATACTTTAAGATGGGTCCCTGTGGGTTATGCCTATACTCAGTTATTCAGGAGGTTGAATGAGATCTGGAAAATCACTCTTTGAAGCCAGCCCATTCAGAAAAGTTCAAGAGAGTCCATCTCTAAAATGATCAGGAAGAAATTCAGAGACTTGAGATGTGACTCAAATATAATGCCAGCTGAATAAATATGAGATCTTGAGTTCAAACTTAATGTGTGGGGGGCAGGGGGAGGAAAAGAGTTATGTGTGTGTTAGGTTGGTGATATTGGATTGCCAAATGACCAGTGGAAGATTTTTCTTAAATGAGTTGTCTGAGATTGTCATTTTAAGACTATTGATCTTAGATTTCTGGTAAAAAGAATCCGTGCTATTTTTCTTTATTCATTTCCCCTCTGTAGCAGCTGGTCAAGGTGGTTCAACCCTGTAGTCTTATCTCCTTGGTAGGCTAGGATCATGGGGTTGAAGTTTGAGGCCAACTGAGGTAAACAAATTCCAAAGACTCACCTAGTGGCTGGTGCAGTGGTTCATCATGCCTATTATTTTCAGCAGTGTAGGGATCACAAGTAAGATTTAAGCCCAGGCGAGTCAAGACATAAATTGAGATTTTTGTTTGTTTGTTTTTTTGGTGGGTCTGGGGCTTGAACTCTGGGCCTGGGCACTGTCCCTCAGCTCTTCAGCTCAAGGCTAGCGCTCTACCACTTGAGCCACAGCACCACTTCCAGTTTTCTGGTGGTTTATTGGAAATAAGAGTCTTATGGTCTTTCCTGCCCAGGAAAGCGTGAGCCACTGGTCTCCAGCATGAACTCTTTATTTTTACATGTTTTGGTGTTTTTTTTGGGGGGGGGGGGGAGGGGGTCCGGTCGTGGGGCCTGAAGTCTGGGCCTGGGCGCTGTCCCTCAACTCTTCAGCTCAAGGCTAGCACTCTACCACTTGAGCCACAGCGCCACTTTCAGCTTTTTTCTTTTTGCTTATATGGTGCTGAGGAATCGAACCCAGGGCCTCATGCATGCAAGGTAAGCGCTCTACCACTGATTCACCTGCCCAGCCCATACATGGTTATTTTTAAGAAAGATCTCATCTAGCTACTCAGGAGGCTGAGGTCTGAGGATCACTGTTCAAAACCCAGCAGGAAAGTCCATGAGCCTCTTATCTCCAGTTAATCACCAGGAAACTAAGTGGTAGAGTACTAGCCATGAGCTGAAGAGCTGAGGAGCAGCACCCAGGCCCAGAGTTCAAGCTCCATAACCAACCAAAAAGGAAAAAAAAAGTTCGTGAGGAGTGGCTCAAATAGTAGAACGCTTGCCTGGCAAGAACAATTGCTTGCCTAGCAAGAAAGTACTGCTCCCCACAACTCCCTTACTATTTTTATCCTTTGTTTTTTCATTTATATAAACACTGTCTCATCCACTGTACCAGTTATTTGATTGTATTGTCAATGTTTTTAGATTGGTTCTATGGTTATGTCTTCTATGTTTTATTTTCCTAACTAGATAATCTCAGAATGAGAGAAGGCTTTATTTTTTTGTATTTCCAAGTCTCCTTCTTTCTTCCCTTCCCCTGTCTTTTTTCTCCCTACCCCCCCCCCCCATCTTTTTTTTTGTTGTTAGTGGTGGTGATCATGGGGCTTGAACTCGGGGCCTGCATGGTGTCCCTGAGCTGCTTCATTATTCAAGGCTAGCACTCTACCACCACTTTGAGCCACAGAGCTACTTTCAGTTTTCTGAGGGTTAATTTGGAGATAAGAGTCTCACAGATTTTGCTGTCCTGGCTGGCTTCCAGACTTCAATCCTCAGATCTTAGCCTCCCGAGTAGTTAGAATTATAGGTGAGAGCCACAAGTGCCAGGCCCATTTCCCTCCCCCACTTCGCTTATCTTTTTTTTGTATGTGTGTGTGGTGTTAATGATTGAGATCCAGAACTTGTGCTAAGCAAGCACTCTATCATGCCACACAGCCATTCTGCTGACCTAGTATTTTTTATTTATTTTTTTTGTCAGTCGTGGGACCTGAACTCTGGCCCTGGGCGCTGTCCCTCAGCCCTTCAGCTCAAGGCAAGCTCTCTACCACTTGAGCCACAGTGCCACTCTTGGCTTTTTCTGCCTATGTGGTGAGGAATCAAACTCAGGGCCTCATGCATGCCAGGCAAGCATTCTACCACTGACACCTTCCCAGTCCTGAACTAGTATTTTTGTGTGTGTGTGGGTTGTGGGGCTTGAACTTAGTTAGGGCTTGGGCACTATCCCTCAGCTCTTCAGCTGAGGCGAGCGCTCTACCGCTTCAGATACAGCACCACTTTCAGTTTTCTAGTGCTTTTTTGGAGATAAGAGTCTCATGGACTTTCCTGCCCGGGTTGGCTTTGAACCACAAGCTTCAGATCTAAGCCTCCTGAGTAGCTAGGAATACAGGTGCAAGCCACCAGCGCCTGGCTGGTGTAATTTTTAAATGCTCACTGAGTTAGCGTTTCTGAAGAAAGGTCTCTAACAAAAACGAATGTGTAAGCTGGGCACTGGTGTATCAAGCCTGTAAGCATAGCTACTCAGGAGGATTGTGGTTCGAAGCCACCCTGGGCAGGAAAGTCCATGAGATACTTACCTACATTAACCACCAAAAAAAGCCAAAAGTTAGGCTCATTGCAGCAGCGCAGATACTAAAATTAGAACAATACAGAGAAGATTGGCTTTGCCCCTAAGCAAGGATGACAACAGAGGTGTGAAGCATTCCATATTTTCATGCCCTGATTTTATCTGTCAGTAAACATTGTGAGTGGGGTGGGGTGAGGGTAAGGAAGCCAAAAGTGGAGCTGTGGCTCAAGTGGTAGAGCACTAGCATCTAGGCCCTAAGTCTAAGTTCAAGTCCCAGGACCAGCACAAAAACAGCTAATGTATAGAACTTCTTTGTCTGTAGGCAGTAACTTTGGAAAGAAATGGATTTGTTGGGTTGGGAATGTGGCTTAATGGTAGAGTGCTTGCCTAGTATGCATGAAGTCCTGGGTTCGATTCTCAGTACCACGTAAATAGAAAGGCCAGAAGTGGCATGCACTGTGGCTTAAGTGGTAGAGTGCTAATCTTAGCAAAAGAAAAGCTCAGGCAATGCCTAGCTTGAGTTCAAGCACCAGGACTAGCAAAAAAAAAAAAATTGATTTGTTGTTTGAGCTTTGTTGAGTTTTGTTCATCATTTGAAGAGTTAATCAGCATGTTCTGTTATTGTGATAATGCTATAATTTCATCTTTAACGAAGTAGCTGAAAAATACTGCTACATTAGATTGAGAAGATAAATTTAAGTAACAGTGACCAAGAACATTAATCTGATAATGGCAAAGTAGCTTAATGGAAAAAGTGCTAAATTTCAGGTCATTATTCTTAGCATATTCTTGTTCAGGGACTGCCACCTGCGGAGAAGGGTCTGGGAATAGTCTTAAATGGCCTGCTGAAACAATGAAGTTTTAGTTTGAGATAAGACTCTCATATTCTACATACTTTCAAAGTATAATCTTCCATTAAGAAATAATGAGTTTGAATGCCATTTTTGCCATTAAGATAATGAATAATGTTAAATGATTTAAAAAACAATAGAATTAAACAATGTCTTTTTTTTTTTTTCTTAGAACAATTGTCTGGCTAGACCCAACATCTACCTCATTCCAGACATTGATCTGAAGCTGGCTAACAAATTGAAAGATATCATCAAACGACACCAGGTAATTCTCACCAGAAACATTGTATAGTAATAAACCTCAAATAAAGGTTTACTGTGATATGTTTGGTTTTCTGCATGTACCTGCATTAAAGGAAAGTTTTCTCTTTGAGTTCTTTTTTTCCTCTTTCATTATTCGCCTCCAGAGCAGCATTTTTTTTTTTTGTCGGTCGTGGGGCTTGAACTCTGGGCCTGGGCACTGTCCCTCAGCTCTTTAGCTCAAGGCGAGCGCTCTACCACTTGAGCTACAGCGCCACTTCTGGTTTTCTGGTGGTTTATTGGAGATAGGAGTCTCACGGTCTCTCCTGCCCGGGCTGGCTTTGAACCTCGATCCTCAGATCTCAGCCTCCTAAGTAGCTAGGATTACAGGCGTGAGCCACCAGCGCCCGGCTAGAGCAGCATTTAATATAGTCATCACAGTCTGATATTGAAGTATGCTCTCCTACTTGCATAGAATTAAAATAAAAACAGGTAATCTGTATTACAGCACACTAAATCACGGATATCACCAAAGTTGCTGGATACCTGTTGCTCAGTGCCTCATGTCTGTAATCCTAGCTATTCAGGAGACCAAGATTGAGGTTTGAAAGCCAGCCTGGACAGGAAATTCATGAGACTTATTTTTTTGGGGGGGAGGAATGGGGTGTCTGGTCATGGGGCCTGAATTCTGGGCCTGGGTGCTGTCCCTCAGCTCTTCAGCTCAAGGCTAGCGCTCTACCACTTGAGCCACAGCACCACTTCTGGCTTTTTTGTTTTTGCTTATGTGGTGCTGAGGAATCGAACCCAAGGCCTCATGCATGCAAGGCAAGCGCTCTACCATTGAGCCACCTTCCTAGCCCTCATGAGACTTTTTTTTTTTTTGTCGGTCGTGGGGCTTGAACTCTGGGCCTGGGCGTTGTCCCTAAGCTCTTCAGCTCAAGGCGAGCGCTCTACCACTTGAGCTACAGCGCCACTTCTGGTTTTCTGGTGGTTTATTGGAGATAGGAGTCTCACGGTCTCTCCTGCCCGGGCTGGCTTTGAACCGCGATCCTCAGATCTCAGCCTCCTGAGTAGCTAGGATTACAGGCGTGAGCCACCAGCGCCCGGCCCTCATGAGACTTTTATCTCCAATTGACTACTAAAAGTAACTGAACCTGTGGCTCAGGTTGGTAGAGTGCTAGCCTTTAGCAGAAAAGCTTAGGGAGGGCGCCTCAGCCCCAGGACCAGCACACACAGAGAAATCAGCAAAATCAAAGTTTGTGACAGAATTCTTTATTGGAGGAAGTGAACTACATTTAAACTTACCTAAGTACAGCAGGTTCGTTTTATCTTTTAGATTTATTACATTTGATTTTGATAAGATGAAAGAAACAATAAGTAAAAAGTTTTTAAAGCTGCACAGAAATGGTGGGACAAAGGATGAACAAATGCAGATGGGATACTCACTGGACACTATGTCGAACATGAAATGTGCAACTTGTAAGGGGGTTTGGGGAGGGGAAAACAAGGAGAAAGCAAGGGCAGATGACACTGTTCAAAAAAAAAATGTACTCATTACCTGACTTCTGTATATCACCTTTAACAAATTTTTTAAAAAGAAAATGAATTTTTAAAGCTAAAATGTAAATTCCCGTGCACATATCACATTCAGTTCTGCATTATCATCAGTTGTGTTTCAACCTGTGGTCTAGCTGGGTGAGGTGGCTTAAACTATAATCCTAGCTACTTCCTTTGCAGAGATCAGGGAATCATGGTTCAAGATTATAAAAGTTCAGAAGACTCATTTTCTACCAATAGCTACAGAGGAAGCGCAGTGGCTAGGCACAGTAGAACACCCCTGTCATCCCAGTAGAATTATTAAGGTCGAAGCAAACTCAGGCATAAATCAAGACCCTGCCTGAAAAGGCTGGTGGGGTGGGTCAAGAGGTGAGTGCCCCTTGATAGCTCACACTCATCATAGCTACTCAAGAGACTGAGATCTAAGGATTGAAGTTCAATGCCAAACCAAGCAGGAAAGTCTGTGAGACTCTTATCTGTAATTACCTGCCAAAAAAGAGCTGTGAGTGGAGCTGTGGCTCAAGTGGTAGCTTTGAACTAACTATAAAGCTCAGAGACTGTGCCCAAGACCTGAGTTCAAGACCCAAAACCTGTGTGCGAGCGCACACACACAAAAGTTAAGTGCCAGTCTAGCTAGTGTGAGGCCCTGAGTTTAAACCCTAGTACTAACAAAATACTGGGTAATCTATGAATGCTTTCCTGCCCTAATTTTGTGAATATGTGCCTTCCAAAACTCCTAGAAAGCAAGCTAAAAGTTCATTGCTTAATGTAAGTGATAAAGTGAAAATTTTAGATTCGTTGAAGAGGCATCAAGTCTTTAGCAGAAGTTGGATCACATTGCAGGAAAAAATGATGCATCATCTGTCTATCATAGTCAATGTAGCTTGATGAAATAGGTGGGACAGATACACTTGTTTTGCCATCCATACCCTGATACCCTGTGTACAAGTAAAAGTGCTTTTGATAGTATTCAAATCCAAGGAATGACTCTTCCCATTGCCTTTTCTGTACTCAGCAGTGTGAATTACTGTGTAACTTTAGGAAGTTAATTTGTCCTGCAGTTGTGGTTAAAGGCCTTTATATTACCTTGTCACTGCATCTGGAGACTGTTACTGGCTTAGGTCATTCATATGGTCTCTAGAATGCTTTTTGGTCTAAAGGTTTCCAAATTGTGTTGGAGACTGCATTCAGTATTTTAGCCTGGGCCTTAGCCGTGTCTTAACTTTAGTTTTTATATTAGTTCTCTGGAAATGACAGCAGGTGTGTACACGGACACATGTGTCATTTCATATGTTACATGCTGTATCTATAGGTCAAGTTGATATGTGTGTATATCAAAATATAAGTAAAATAGTACTGTTACAAATTTTGTGGAATTTGTATCTAACATCTGATAGTTTCCTTGCCATGTGCTTTCTTTTGATGTTACTTTGTAAATTTACTTTTTAGGGAACATTTACTGATGAGAAGTCAAAAGCTTCCCACCACATTTATCCATATCCTTCCTCACAAGAGGATGGTAAGTTAATATTTGCTTATGAATTTGTAAGCTCATAAGTATCTTTCATGTCATAGCCAAAAGGTTTAAACAATATAGCCATTTATTTACTTCTTGCTTACTCACTGTGTTTCCGGAAGAGCAATTTGGTTTGTATCCAGGCTGGCCTGGAACTATCCATATAGCCCAAGGCAGCTTTGAATTCATGATCTTCCTGCCTCAGTCTTCTGGATTATACCATCACACTATCTTTCAAGTCAGCTTTTTAAAGTGCCCGTTACTGTCTGTTTTCTTGAACTCTGGGCCTGAGCGCTGTCTCTCAGCTCTTTAGCTGAAGGCAAGAGTTCTACCACTTGAGCCAAGATGCCACTTCCAGTTTTCTGGTGATTAATTGGAGATAGAGTCTCACAGACATTCCTGCCCTGGCTGGCTTTGAACTGTGATCCTCAGATCTCAGTCTCCCGAGTAGCTAGGATTATAGGCATGAGCTACCCCATCACCCAGCTCTTTTCCCTCTTTTTATATCCTTATGTTCTGTTGTTCGGAATTGTGCTTAGGATCAGTGTTCTTTTGTAGCTCACTGAGTTTTTCTTTTCTTTTCCTTTCTTTTTTTTATTGTGAAAATGCCATTCTTTTTTTTGTTTTTTTCTTTGGCTCTCCTGGGCCTTTATCTCAGGGCCTGGGCTCTATCCCTGAGCTGCTTTTGCACAAAGCTAGCACACTAACACTTGAACCACAGACCTCTTGCAGCTTTTTCTGTTATGTGGAACTGAGGACTCCAACCCAGGGCTTCATGCATGCTAGGCAAGCACTCTACCACTAAGCCATATTCCTAGCCCCTCTCACTGAGTTTCTTTTTCTTTTTTTTTTTTTCTTTCATTCTTTTTTTTGTTGATGGTAGGGCCTGTACTCTGGGCCTGGGTGCTGTCCTTCAGTTCTCCAGCTCAAGGCTAGCACTCTACCACTTGAGCCACAGCACCACTTGAATCTGGGGCTTGAACTCAGGGCCTGGGAGCTGCCCCTAAGCTCTTTTGCTCAGGGCTAGTGCTCTACCAGTTTGAGCCACAGCGCCACTTCTGGTTTTCTGGTAGTTGAGATAAGAGTCTCACAGGCCTTATTGCCCGGACTGGCTTTGAACGGTGATCATTGGATCTCAACCTCCACAGTAGCTAGAATGAGAGGTGTGAACCATCATCCCTGGGCTTCTCCATGATTTTTTTAAATTGAGAGGTTTACTTATTTCTCAGACAGCAGATTATAATCATTTCTCCCTCTGGTGTCCATCTGTGCTACTGCAAGTGCTCTGGTGCAGCTTTCTGCTGGATTATCTTTTGTTCTCCTTGGCTCTCAGGCATCCCAAGTATGCTGATTTTCTATTAGTGCTACAAAGTTAAATGAGACTGAAGCCAGTCCCTTGTGCAGTTGCCCAGAAAGCTGTTACACTGGGCTTGAACCAGAGACTTTGTATTTTCAGCTTTCTCACAGCTGGCACTCTACCACCCAAGCCACAGCTGGTTAATTGGACCTAGGAGTCTTAATGACTTCTGCTGTGACTGGCTTTGAACCAAGATCTGAGTACCTAGACTTACAAGTGTGAGCCAACAGTGCCCTATAAAGACACCCTCCTCCTCACCCCTACCCCAGGTCCTGGGGCTGGAACTGCGTGCCTGGGCTTTGTCCCTGAGCCTCTCTGTGCTCAAGGCTAGCATGCTTACCAGTTGAGCTGCAGCACCACTTCTGGCTTTTTCTGTGTATATATGGTGCTGAGGAATCAAACCTAAGGCTTCATGCATGCTAGGCAAGCACTCTACCACTAAGCCACCTTCTTAGCCCCAAAGATTCTTCTTAAGTTTTAGTGGTTACTAGGATTTGAATTCAGGGCCTCATGTTCTTGTTTGTTTTGCTTGCTCAGCTGGAGATCTACTTGAAGCAGCCATATATTTTCCTTCCTCTTTCCCCCCTCAACCCCCCCACTCTCCCCTCTTCCCTCCCTCTCCCCTCTTTCTTTTCTTTCTTTTTTTTTTTTTTTTTTTTTGCCAGTCTTGGGGCTTGAACTCTGCCTGGATGCTGTCCCTGAAGCTCTTTGTGCTCAAGGCTAGCACTCTACCACTTAAGCCACAGTGCTACCTCTGGCTTTTTCTGAGTAGTTTATTGAAGATAAGAGTCTCACAGAATTTTTTGCCCAGGCTGGCTTCAAACTGTGATCCTAAAATCTCAGTGTCATGAGTAGCTAGAATTATAGGCATGAGCCACCAGCGCCTGGCTGTATTTACCTTTGTGGATATTATAAAAGAGGATTTTCCCTCTTTGTGATTCTCACCACGCACTAGAGTTTGAGCTAGGGATCTTGCTCTTGGAAAGTTCTCTACTATTTGAGCCACACCTCCAACCCCTTTTGCTATATTTACGTAGTGACTCACTTTTTGCTCAAGTCTGGTGTTAGACTGCAGTCCTCCTGAGTACAAGAAGTATGAAACTTTTCTACTTTCACTTGCCTTTTTTTTTTTTTTTTTTCACTGTGATTCTCAGCCAGTTTTTCAATGTTTCTTTTGTCCATTTGTAGTTCAGATACAAGCCAACCAATACCAGTTTTCACCATGTTAGTATTTCTCAGTTTCTGTATTATTCCAGTGTTGGATATCTGGTAATTAGATTTTTTTTTTTATACTATTGAGGTTTTGAATTCAGGGATTTGTTCTTGCTAGACAAGTAGTCTATTCACTCAGGCACATATTGGCTCAAGACTTCTCCATGCCCCAAAGCCTTTCTGAAAAGTAAGTAAATTGTTTATTATGTCTAATTTTTCCTTTTCCATGAAAATTCTGCTTTAAACTTTGGCATAAGCTTCTTTTCCTGATCCTTTGGATGCTTGTCTTGTGGCCCTACATATTGTATTGTGTCCTCTTATGTTGAGTCATAGAAGACATAAAATGAATTTTCCTAGTAGTAATTTCTTCATAAATTAAGTCTTGGCTACATTCGTTACTTTTGCATGGTTATGTCCAAATACCTGACAGAGACAGCTTAAAGGAGAAAGAGGCCCTGTCTCAAAAAAGACCAAGAGCTAGGTCAGGGTTGCTTGCTTGGTACAGGTAAAGACTTCAGTTCAATCCCAGCATTGAGAAAGGGGGGAAGGGGAGGAGGAAAGAATGGAGATGGATATTTATAGTGATGGTTAGTCCATATTCATTCCCTTGGGCTCATGCCCTTGAGAATGTGACAGAGTAGGTTCTCATCCCGTGGCAGACAGGAAGCAGAATATAGAGGAATATAGAAAGTGATCAGGCCAGATGCTGGTGGCTCATACCTGTCATTCTAGCTACTCAGGAAAGTCTCTAAGACTCATTTCTAGTTTCACCAAAAAGCCAGAAGTAGAGCTGTGGTTCTAGTGATAGAGACTTAGCCTTAGCTGAAAAAGTCTAAGGATATCACCCAGTCCCTGAGTTCAAACCCAGGACCAGCAAAGGAGAAGAGGTGGTGGATGGGAGCACAGGAGAGGAGAGAGATCAGGCAACGTATAGCCCCAATGACAAACCTTCAGTGACCTTTATCCTCCTATTAGGCCTCACCTCCTACTTGTACTTCTCAATAAATCACATTATAAACCCATCAAGGACTTTATCCATTAGATCAGAGCCCTCCTGATCAAATTGTGTCTGGAAAAGACACATCCAGACATATCCAGATAACTCAGAGGAGTGCTTTAATAATCCCCAGGCAGCTCTCAGGATAGTCATGTTGATTATGAAGGCTAACACACATTCTGTATAAATATAGAACATCTTGAAAGAGGATGTAAGTTTAGATATCTGAAACCTTTAATTATTTCTTCCGCTAGGAAATTTTTTACAGGCAGTGGCTGTCACAATGGCTGTCAAAATCATCAGTGATTAAGATGGCTATTCTTTTTTTTCCTTCCCTCCTATAACTGTACAGTGTTTAAAGGTAGGTCAGCATTTTGAATAGAAAATAATCTTACTAGAGAGCCAAAAGAAACAGGACAGGTATCTAAATCAGCTTGTTGTTACTAGAACAAAGTACTAAAAAGGAAGGTTTAGTCTGTCTCACTTGGGAGGTTCATCCTGTGGGCAGTTGTCTGACACTGCATTTTGGTCTGTGGTAAGTCAGCACATCATACAAGTTGCATCACATAATGGAGAAAGCTGTTTGCTTCATGGGGGCTGGGAAGTAAAGAGGACGAAGAAGAAGGGTGCCCTAGGGTCCTGATACTGTCTTGAAGGGCACACTCATGCATCATCAGAACACTTCCAACTAGGACCTGCTAATGGCATTGTCCAAATAATTCCTCCAGCTATGGGGCGGGGGGGGGGGGGGGGGGGGCGGTAATAGAGGAGAAGTCTTTAATGCATAGGCCTTTGGGGGAGCTATTTAAACCATAGCAACAAATTAGTTCAAAGGTCCTGTGGCCTCTCTCCTCCATTTTTCTGAGACTTGGCCTCATTGGAATGTCAGGTTATAGAATGAGGACTAATTGTTTTTTAATTTCTTTCAAGAGAGCAAGGTAACCAGTTGGATGATTCACAAAGAATTCTGAAATATGGGCTTTGTGGCTTTATTTAGTCTGAAGCTGTGGCTATTACTCATTGAAACTGCAATTGAAAAATCAGGTTTGCTTAGCTGA
Organism: Dipodomys spectabilis; assembly: GCF_019054845.1. Lineage (NCBI taxonomy): Eukaryota > Metazoa > Chordata > Mammalia > Rodentia > Heteromyidae > Dipodomys > Dipodomys spectabilis. The sequence goes on from NW_024871037.1 coordinate 1,363,993, forward strand.
TTTACCTAGATTGGAGCTATTTTCTTGACTTTCGAAGACTCTTTGCAGAAATTAGCTTTTATTGTGATGGTTAAGATTTTTTACTTGATTTTGCAAAATTAGGATTGAACACAGGGTCTCAGATTTTGGTAGGCAGGTGCTCCACCTTTTGAGCTACTCCTCTAGCCCATTTACTTTATTTATTTATTTATTATTTTTGTTGATCATGGGGCCTGAACTCTAGGCCTGGGCACTGTCCCTCAGCTCTTCAGCTCAAGGCTAGCGCTTTACCACTTGAGCCACAGCACCACTTCCAGCTTTTTCTGTTTATGTGGTGCTAAGGAATCAAACCCAGGGCCTCATGCATGCAAGGCAAGCACTCTACCCCTGAGCCATCTTCCCAGCCCTGCCCTTTTATTTTGTCTTTGAAAATAGAATCTAGATAACTTCATTTGAACTTGAGATCCTGTCTCTTGAGTAGCTAGAGTTACATCTACCATCACCATACCTGGCTAGAAACAAGTTTTCCTAAATAAATCCAGACTTCCTAAGAAGCCATGATGACTAGTGCTGAAACAGAGTTAATTCAAGTAACCATAGTTAATATATAATTAACACCTGTCTTTGGATGAGGAAACTAAAAGAATACTATCTAGGAAGAGGGAGAAAAATGAGGGATGGGGGTAACAAGATCAACAAATGTACTCACTACCTTATATAACTGTAACACCTCTGTACATCACCTTGACAATAAAATTTTTAAGAAAAGAATACTATCTATAGCCTGTAATCACAGGCTTTTTGTTTTGTTTTTTGGTTCTAGTGAAGGAACTGTTTGTTGTAGGCCTAGGCAACATTCTATAATTGTTCTACATCCCCAAATTGAGTGCTTGCACTCAAGAAGATTACAAGGTGCTCTGGTGGCTCACACCTATAATCCTAGCTACTCAGGAGGATGAGATGTGAGGATCATGGTTTAAAGCTCGGGCAGGAAAGTCCTTGAGATTTATCTCCAATAAACCACCAGAAAACTGGAAGGGGTGCTGTGGCTCAAATGGTAGAGAGCTAGCCTTGAGCTGAAGAGCTCAGGGACAGCACCCAGGCTGAGTTCAAGCCCCACAAGTGACCCCACTCCACCCCCCCAAAAAAAAAGATTACGGTAACAGATATGAGGAAAATAAAGAATGTCAAAGTTGTTTTGTTTTGAAAAGTATTGTTTTCTTCTATTTTTGTTTCTTTTTGTTATTTCTGGGGATGAAGTCCAGATCTAGTGCATGGTAAGGAAGAAGTCTACCACTGAGCTACATTCCCCATCCTGTTCTTTTCTTCTCATTTTAAATTGAAGGATGGAATCCAAGGCTTTGAGCATGCTAGGTAAAACTACTATCACTGAGCTACTACATAACATTATAGGACACGAGAAAAGGTGGGTATAGAAGCAGCAAAATAATTAACCAAATACTTGCATCAAGGTGTTAAGGCATGATTTAAAAAAAAATTTTTTTTATTGTGAAAATACCGTACAGAGGGGTTACATGGGCATAATGCATGATCTATATCTTGAACTAGGTAGTTAATACAGTGGCATACAGAAAAGGGATTAGCAGGTCTGAGAGCTAAAACAATAAAAAAGTTTACATTATGGTTTTGTCTTGTGTGGAAGAGAAAGACAAGTAGGTAAATGGGAGGGAGTAATGTACTTCAGTGAACACTCTTTGGTAAGAGTGATAGATAGTAGATCTAGACATTAGAAACTGAATATCCAAGCTGAGAAATGTTCCTTTAATCTAGTAGATAGCCTTCAGTTAAATTTTTTTTTCTTTTAATTTTATTAGCAAACCAAAAGTTCTTAGTAAAATTTTCAATTAAGTCATAGTTATTTGCTATTTTTATATTTTGATGTATTTTCTTTTTTCTCTTTCAGAAGAATGGTTGAGACCAGTGATGAGAAAAGATAAGCAGGTATTAGTGCACTGGGGTTTTTACCCAGACAGGTAATTTTTTTAATATAATTTATTGGTTTAATTGTACATATTTGTGGTATATGATATGATAATTCAGTATATACCTAAAGTATGTAATGATGAAAAGTGAGTTAGCCTATTTATAAAGATTGTTTTGACTTAGATAGTAAATGTATGTACTTACGAGGTACATTGTGGTATTTTAATGCATATGGATAGAATCTACTGATCAAAACAGGGTAATCTTAATGTTTCTGTTCTGTTTGTAGGTGGAGCTTTTGAGCTCCTCTCTTCAGACAGTAAACATTGGTACAGGTAGTTACTGTACAAAGATTTATGTCACAGCAAGTGTATAGTTTCATTTTCTAAATAGCATTATCTTTGTAGATTAGTATTGTTTATGGAAGGTTTTTTTTTTTTCTTTTTGGTCCATTGTGGGGCTTGAACTCAGGGCCTGGGTGCTGTCCCTGAGCTCTTCACGTTCACAGCTAGTGCTTTACCATTTTGAGCACAGCACCACTTCTGGGTTTTCTGGTGATTAATTGGAGCTAAGAATCAAACAGACTTTGCTTCCCCAGCTGGCTTTGACCTGAGATCCTCAGATCTCAGCCTCTTGAGTAGTTAGGATTGTAAGCATGAGCCACCAGCACCTGGCTTTATTATGATTTTTATTTGGATTTTGAAACAGGATCTTGTTATGTAGCCTTAGCTTGCTGTGAACAACCACATTTTCCTTGAACTCAAGATCTTGGCTTTCTGCTTCAACTTCACTAATGGTGGAGTTACAGAGCGGTACCATCATGCCCCACTCACATTTAACCATAAAATGAATAATAAGTTCATACATGTTTCTTAAATCAAAGGACCTTTCTTTCTTTTCTTTTCTTTTTTGTCGGTCGTGGGTCTTGAACTCTGGGCCTGGGCACTGTCCCTCTGCTCTTCAGCTCAAGCGAGTGCTCTACCACTGGAGCCACAGTGCCACTTCCAGTTTTCTAGTGCTTTATTGGAGATAAGAGTCTCTCGGAGTTTCCTGGCTTTGAACCGTGATCCTCAGATCTCAGCCTCCTGAGTAGCTAGGCTTACAGGCATAAGCCACCAGCGCCCGGCTTTTTTTTCTTTTCTTTCTTTTTTTGGGGGGGAGGGGGGGTCTGGTCATTGGGGCCTGAACTCTGGGCCTGGGCGCTATCCCTCAGCTCTTCAGCTCAAGGCTAGCGCTCTACCACTTGAGCCACAGTACCACTTTCAGCTTTTTTCTTTTTGCTTATATGGTGCTGAGGAATTGAACCCAGGGCCTCATGCATGCAAGACAAGTGCTCTACCACTGAGCCACCTTCCCAGCCCTTTTCTTTTCTTTCTTTTTTTTTTTTTTTGGTTGGTCATGGGGCTTGAACTCTGGGCCTGGGCACTGTCCCTCAGTTTAGCTCAAGTTGACCGCTCTACCACTTGAGCCACAACGCCACTTCTGGTTTTTTGGTAGTTTATTGAAGATAAGAGTCTCAAGGACTTTACTGCCTGCTCTAGCCTTGAACCTCAATCCTCAGATCTCAGCCTACTGAGTAGCTAGGATTACAGGTGTGAGCCATCCATGCCCAGCTGTTCTTTCTTTTTTTCTTTTTTTTTTTTTTTTTTGCCAGTACTGGGGTTTGAATTCTGAATTGGACCATGTGTGGCTTGCTTCTCAGCTATCAACTACCACTTTAGCCACACTTTCAGCCTCTGGCTTTTTGCTGGTTATTGTGGAGATAGAGTCTTGTGGATTTTTGTGTCCTTGCTAACTTTGAATTGTAATGTTCCAAAGCAAGGATAATAAGAAGTTCTAATGGTCTTAAAAAAAATCATTAATCATAATATTGTCAGTCCTCAGAAGAGTAATTTCTTAATACCAGATACCTGATAGTAGTTGCTATATAATTTTTATACTGTTTTATTGATGTTTGATAGATATGAGATGTTTGCTTGAATTAAAAATCAGATAGAATTTATTATGTTGTAATTTTTCTGTGTGTATGTTTGCCAGTGCTGAGGTTTGAACTCAGGCCCTGGGCACTGGGTTCTTGCTTGTTTTGCCTTGCTTTGCTTTTCTTCTTTTGGTGGTGGTTAATTGGAGAAAAGAGTTTCCCACTTTTCTGACCAGACTGTCTTTTGATTATGACTCAGATCTCAGCCTTCTGAATAGCTCTGATTACAGTGTCAGTCTTACTTCCTTTTCCTCCTTCCCTTCCCTACTGGAGTTTGAATTGAGGAGCTCATACGTTTTCAACTTGGTTGCTCAGTTGGTACTGTGTCACTTGAGCCATTCTTCCAGCCCCAGTTTTTGCTGGCTAATTTAGAGATAGAGCCTTAGACTTTTCTGCCCAGGTTGACCTTGGAACTGTGAGGATCTCACCTTGAGTTGCTTTGATTATAGGCCTGAGCCTCAGGAGTCTGGCTGCTAATTGTATTTCTAAAATACATTATTTGCTAATACATTTTGTCTAATGAATGGACTTTGTCTAATGAATGAACTGAAGCTAATTTGATTTTTTTTTTTTTTCACTTACTCTATAGCTATGATACTTGGGTCCATAGTAGTGATGTTGATGCTGAAATTGAAGAGCCACCAATTCCAGAAAAACCCTGGAAGGTACATGGATTTTTCTTCCAATCAGGACAGCTAGATCCTGCCTGTCCAGCCTTCTCTGCTTCTTTCCTCCTGCTGCCTCCCAGTCACTTCTTAATTGATTCTGGCTTTTTTCACTACAGAATCTAATCTCCTCTACATGGTTCTCACTCATGGAATAAAAATACCAGATGCCTCTAGTCCATTTTGTCCCATTTCCCCCCCCCCCCCCCCATACTATCTTCTTTACCAATGGGAGATAAAAAGTAAAGATTAGAAAAAGTAGGTGGTGCCTGTGGCACACAGCTATAATCCTAGCTACTCAGGAGACTGAGATCTTCAGATCACAATTCAAAGCCAGCCAGGCAGTAAAGTCTCTGAGAATCTTATCTCCAGTAAACTACTCAGAAAAAGCAAGAAGTGGTGCTGTTACTCAAATGGTAGAGTGCTAGCACAAAGAGACTCAGAGACAGTACCTAGGTCCTGAGTTCAAGCCCCAGGACCAGCAAAAAAAAAAAAATTAGAAAAGGTTAAATTGTGGCGAAGGTATAATTCCTAGTAGATGTTTTACATCTGTTTTATTTAATCTGCCTTTGAGAATTAGCTGCTTTTCCTTTAGAATACTTTAAAAGCTTGTGTAATTTTAATACATCCATGTTCCTTCTTTGATGTGATTTAGGTTCATGTAAAATGGATTTTGGATACTGATATTTTCAATGAATGGATGAATGAGGAGGATTATGAAGTAGATGAAAACAGGAAACCAGTGAGCTTTCGTCAGCGGATTTCAACAAAAAATGAAGAGGTATTCCATTTTTTAACCACTATAAGAGTTTTTCCTTTCTAGTCCTAAATGTCTTTGTCTTCATTGATGAATTGTGTGTATCCGCTACCATTACATGTAAAAGTCACTGTAATCATCTCAAAGGGATATTGAGATTACCTGGCCTATGCAATATGGAATAGTACAGCTGATTTTCTCCTCAACTTAACTGATGGATTATCTTGCAGTTTGGTGCGGGCACTGGACATTTAATATCCTTTTTATTTTCTTTTTTTAAACTGATCCTGGTTCTTGAACTCAGGGCCAGGAGTCTGTCTTTGGGCTTTTTTGCTCAAGGCTAGTGCTGCAACACTTTGAGCTATAATTCCACTTAAAGTTTTTAAGGTCCTTAATTGGAGGTGTCTCATGTCCTGTCCTCTCTATCCCTGAGCTGGCTTTGAACCACAATACTCAGATCTCAGCCTCCTGAGTGGCTAGGATAAGGATGACAGCTGCTAGCACCCAGCTCTTTTTTTTTTTTTTGGTTGGTTGTAGGGTTTGAACTCTGCTCTTCAGTTCAAGGCGAGCGCTCTACCACTTGAGCCCCAGCGCCACTTCCCTTAATAGCCTTTAAAGGTTAAATATTTTATGTAAAAAAAATTAAGTACTTAAATGTTTACCTATGTCCTGTGATTACTTACAAGTCCAAACTCATGTGCTAAGTCTGTCATTAGAAGTCTTAAGATCAAGAAGAAAGGCTCCTTGTTGTTACTGTTGGATTTATGCCATTGTAAATAAGAGACTAGTAATTTTAAAGTCATTTTCATTGGGTGCATCTGAACTCTTTTTTTCTTTTATTTTAACTATTGTGGGGCTTGAGCTTAGTTAGTGCTCAGACACTGTCCCTGAGCTTTTTCTCTCAAGGCTAGTGCTCTGCCACATTCAACCACAGCACCATTTCTGGTTTTCTGGTGGTCAATTGGAGATAATAGTCTCATGGACTTTTCTTGTCCAGGCCAGCTTTGAACTGTGATCCTCCTCAGGTCACAGGTTTCTGAGTAGCGAAGATTATAGGCGGAAGCCACCAACATCAGGCTACTCTTTTTGTATTTTCTTTCATACATATATACATGGTGCTTTAAAAAACTGGGTCTTGGGCCTGTTGCCAGTGGCTCGCACCTGTCATCCTAGCTACTCAGGAGGCTGAGATCTGAGTGAAGATCACAGTTCAAAACCAGCCCAGGCATGAAAGTCCATGAGACTCTTATCTCCAATTAACCACCAGAAAACCAGAAGTGGCGCTGTAGATCAAGTGATAGAGTGCTAGTCTTGAGCTGAAGAGCTGAGGGACAAAGTCCCATGAATGCTTCAGATTTTCCCCAGATCACCTCAAATCTAAGATATTTTTGCTTCACCTTTTCTAGTGTGATTTCAGGTGTGTGTTACCATGTTTGGCTGAGACTTTCATTCTTTTTAAACCATTAACATAAAGTAAAACCTTTTCATGTTTTTCTTTTTTTTTTTCCTTTGTTAGTCATGGGGCTTGAACATAGGGTCTACGCTCTGTCCCTAAGCTCTGTCACTCAAGGCTAGTGCTCTACCACTTTGAGCCACAGCGCCACTTCTGTATTTTGAGTGGTTGATTATCTTTTTTAGCCTGTACTGGAGCTTGAACTCAGGGCCTGTGTTCTGTTCCTGAGCCTCTTGGTGCTCAAGGCTAGCATTCTACCACTTGAGCCATAGTGCTATTTCTGGATTTTTTTTTTTTTTTTTTTTGTAGAGTCTCAGGGGACTGCTCTGCCCAAACTGCAATCCTCAGATCTCAGCCTCCTGAGTAGCTATGATTACAGGCTTGAGCCACTGGCTACTGGTCTTTTTAGCTTATCTTGATCTAGGAATCTGACTTAATTTGAAAAAAAAATATATATATATATATATATATATATATATATATTTATTTATATAGTCAATGTAGGTGCTATGCTTGTAATCGTAGTTACTCAGGAGGCTGACATCTGAGAATTGTGACTCAAAACCAACCTGGGCAGAAAAGTCCCCATGAAACTCTTACCTCCAATTAACCAGTTTAAAAAAAAAAAAAGTGGAGTTATGGCTCAAAGTAGTAGAATGCTATCCTTGAACAAAATAAAGAGCTCAGGGGCATAGCCCAGTCCAGTTCAAGCCCTACAACTAATCAAAAAAATACCTTCTTTGGCAAATAGATAGGTTTACATATTTACTCTTAATACTTTGCTTTCTCCTTATTTTTTATTTCCTTTGTTCTCATCTTGGGAGTCAAACCTGGGGTCTTATGCATTAAAAGTCTTGTACCACCAGTTGCTGGTGGCTCCCACCTGTAATATAGTTTCTCGGGAGGCTGAGATCTGAGGATCGCGGTTCAAAGCCAGCCCGGGCAGGAAGATCTGTGAGATTCTTACCACCAGTTAAACACAAAAAGCTGACAGTGGAGCTATGGTCCAAGTGGTAGAATGCTAGCCTTGAGCACAAATGCTCAGGTTCAGTACCCCAGGGCCTGAGTTCAAACCCAAGGACCAGCACACACACCAAAAATGTCTTCTACCACTGAGCACTTTCCTTAGCCCAGAGTACTTTATATTGCAGAACACTTTCACAGGGTCATTTTCATATCTTTTCATTTCACTCATTCATTTTGTTTTGTATTTGTAGTTACTATATGAACATGAAGGCAAAGTTTGGAAGTGTTGATCATAAAGTGTTGCATTGTGGGATTTTTTCTTGATTGTTCCATTGAGAGATGTGAGAGGTGGCTGGTAGCAGTAGCCTTGGATGTTGCTATATCTACTATGGAACCTTAATTTTGGACAGAAGACTATAAAAACTGAGGAATCACCAAAGCTGATACTTATTTTCATTTACTTCTTCCTAGCCAGTCAGAAGTCCAGAAAGGAGAGATAGAAAAGCATCAGCTAATGCAAGAAAGAGGAAACATTCCCCTTCACCACCACCTCCCACACCTGCAGAATCACGAAAGAAGAGTGGAAAGAAAGGGTAAGAACTGAAACATGATTTAAAAATACAATTAATAAACTTTAGAGGACATCCCAGATGTGTACAATTGATATTGGAAGTTTGCTGAAAGTCCTACTTTGAACTCTTTGGAAGACTTATGGGCTGTTAGCTTATTGTGGGCTGTTTTCTTATTGGCATCTTGTTATATTTATACAAAAGCAGTCTTTTTTCTGTATGCAAATGTCTTGAGAAATGGGCCTGGGAAAAGTATAAGAATTCACATATACCGCTGGGCGCTGGTGGCTCACGCCTGTAATCCTAGCTACTCAGGAGGCTGAGATCTGAGGATCGGGGTTCAAAGCCAGCCCAGGCAGGAGAGACCGTGAGACTGCTATCTCCAATAAACAACCAGAAAACCAGAAGTGGCGCTGTAGCTCAAGTGGTAGAGCGCTCGCCTTGAGCTAGAGAGCTGAGGGACAGTGCCCAGGCCCAGAGTTCAAGCCCCACGACCGACAAAAAAAAAAAAAAAGAATTCATATATACCATAGTTAATGTCTTTTTCTCTGATTTGATTAACTTTCTCATTTGTATCAAACGAACTCAGAAGATAGGAACTGTCTAAGCACAGAATGGAAGAATTATTTTTTCTGCTAAATATGTTGTTATAGGAATTAAATGAGATTTTCAAAGCTTTGAACAAGCAGGAAACCGGGGACTCACACCCATAATCCAAGCTGCTCAGGAGGCTGAGGTCTGAGTATTGAGGTTCAAAGCTAGCCTAGTCAGGAAAGTCCGTGAGACTCTTTTTTTGTTGTTGTTGTGGTTGTTGTTGGTCGTGGAAGTGATGCTGTGGCTCATTGATAGAGCACTAGACTTGAACTCAAAGAGGGTTATGGACAGTGCTCAGGCCTGACTTCAAGCCCATGACTGACCAAAAAAAAGCCTTTGAACAATGCCTAAAGTATATATTTAATAAATGACATATTTAAAATTATTATAGAGGGGCTGGGAAGGTGGCTCAGTGATAGAGCGCTTGCCTTGCATGCATGAGGCCCTGGGTTCGATTCCTCAGCACCACATAAGCAGAAAAGAGTCAGAAGTGGCGCTGTGGTTCAAGTGGTAGAGCGCTAGCCTTGAGCTGAAGAGCTAAGGGACAGGGCCCAGGCCCAGAGTTCAGGCCCACAACTGGACCCAAAAAAAAAAAATTATTATAGATACATGATTTTGCAGACCTTCTGGTTTTGTCTTAGAAAATGGTAATGCAAACATTATTTTTCTAAATGTGTATATTTTTGAGTATAAAGAGTAGAGCTACTTTTGTGATTTTATTTATTTATTTTTCCTGGTCCTGGGGCTTAAACTTAGGGCCTAGGTGCTGTCCCTGGGCTTCTTTTACTCAAAGGTAGCACTGTACCACTTCAGCCAAACCTCTACTTCCTTTTTTTTTTCTTTTACTTGATTAGATGAGAGTCTCATAGACTAGCCATGATCTGCAGATCTCAACTTCCTCAGTAGCTAGGATTGCCGGTGTGAGTTACTATTGCCCAGTGACTATTTTTTATGTAAGTGATTATAGTGTGAGAGAGAAGACACCTTTTTTTTTTTTTTAGTCGTGGGGCCTGAACTCTGGGCCTGGACGCTGTCCCTCAGCTCTTCAGCTCAAGGCTAGCACTCTACCACTTGAGTCACAGCGCCACTCCCAGCTTTTTCTGCTTATGTGGTGCTGAGGACTTGAACCCAGGGCCTCATGCATGCAAGGCAAGCGCTCTACCACTGAGCCACCTTCCCAGCCCAGAAGCTGCCATATTTGTTTTTCCACCCCCTCCCACCTCCTGAGGGTGGGGAGGGGGGTGTTGAACTCAGAGCTTCATGCTCACTGGGCTTACTTGTTCATGGATGGTATTCAGCCACTTAAGCCATGAGTCTAGCCTTTGTCTTTGTCTTTACTGATTCATTGGAAATGGAGTCTTAAAGACTTGGAACCTTGAGTCTTAGATCTCCTGAGTAGCTAATTCAGGTGTTAGCCACTGGTTTGATGCAGCAGGTGTTTTGTTATATATACTAATTTAAGCTTCCTTTAGGACACTGTCAGCAGTTTGAATAGCAGGATTTCTTTGCCTCTTTCTTTCTTTTTTTTGGGGGGGGAGGGAGGTGTCCGGTCGTGGAGCCTGAACTCTGGGCCTGGGCACTGTCCCTTAGCTCTTCAGCTCAAGGCTAGCACTCTACCACTTGAGCCACAGCTCCACTTCCGGCCTTTTTCTTTTTGCTTATGTGGTGCTGAGGAATGGAACCCAGGGCCTCATGCATGCAAGCAAGCGCTCTACCACTGAGCTACTTTCCCAGCCCACCTGTTTCTTATACTGATAATTTCACTTTAATTTTTAAATCTCATTTTAATTTTTGATTACATGTAATTTGAGAATTGTGTATGATTTGATTTGTTTCTAAGTGTCTTTAGAAATGATTTCTAAGCATAATTTCTATGAATAATTTAGATATTCAAAAACAGTTTGCTCTAATAACTGTAATTGATCTTGCTTATATTTTTTTCTTGCTTATATTTTATGTACCTGTATGTTTTAGGCAAGCTAATCTTTACGGGAAGCGCAGAAGTCAAAAAGAGGAAGATGAGCAAGAAGATCTTACCAAGGACATGGAGGATCCAACTCCCGTACCTAATATAGAGGAAGTGGTACTCCCCAAAAATGGTTTGTATTCTTCTGTATCAGAACGGGTGCTAGATATAATTTTCTCCTGCAGTGATTAAGCTTTTCCTGTAGGTTCATACTTCTCAATTTTAAAATCTGAATGGATTTCTTCTTTTAAAATTAGCTTTTAATATTGCCATTCTTAAAGTAATTGGCTATTTCTTTATTGAAAAATCCATTGAGATTAAATAAGTTACCTACATCTAGAAATGCTTTCAAATTAATGAGTGTTGTAGTGTCAACAGAATTAATAATTCATATGGAAATCTTTAAAACTATATTAAACCTATTTAAGTTGCTAGATAATGGTTTATGTGGATACAAACTTGAAAGTATTGAATTTTATAGACCATACTTAACATATAAATAGTTGGCTAATTTCTGGCTTACTATTCTGTATATTGAAGCACAAAGTGTGTTTAAATATTTATGAACTTAAAAAAAATGAGCTTTGATTGTATGTATCCGCGGTGAACCTGTGATAAAATTTTCAAAAAGGCCCAGCACAATGCAAAGTAAAGACATGACAGGAATTGATTAATTTATTCTTTACGACCATCCTCCAGTGCATAAATAAGAGACATGTATGTCAGATAGAGACTTTTAGAGACTTTTCTTGTCCTGGGGCTTAAACTTTGGGTTAGTGTCGTATCCCTGAGGCTTTTTCCCCCCCCAAGACCTGGGGCTTGAACTCAGGGTCTAGACACTGTTTCTGAGTTTCTTTGCTCAAGGCTAGCACTCTACCACTTGAGCCACAGGGCCACTTTTAGCTTTTTCTGTTAGTGTGGTACTGAGGAAAAAAACCCAGGGCTTCATGCATGCTAGGCAAGCACTCTACCACTAAACTACTTTCCCAACCCTATCCCTGAGTTTTTATGCTCAGGGCCACCACTTCAGATACAGTTACACTTTGGTCTTTTTGTCGTTAATTGAAGACAAGAATCTCAGTGATGGGGCTCAGTGATAGAGTGCTTGCCTTGCATGCATAAGGCCCTGGGTTCAATTCCTCAACACCACATAAGCAGAAAAGGCCGGGGGTGCACTGTAACTCAAGTAGTAGAACACTCGCCTTGAACTGAAGAGCTGAGGGATAGCACCTAGGCCCAGAGTTCAGGCCCCATGGCCAACAAAAACAAAAAAGAATCTCACTGACTTTCCAGTGCATGATCCTTCTGTCTCAGGCTTCTGAGTAGCTAGTATTACAGGCATGGGCCATTGACGCTCAGCTTCAAATAGACCTTTATAGGTCGTATAGTTTAGTCAGCCTTTATGTGTTTACCAGTCTGGCACTTGAACTGGGGTTGTCTGTTCCTGAGGTTTTTGTGCCCCTGGCTAATGTTCTGCCACCAACAGCATAGAAATTAGAAAAAAAAATTAATATATTTTTTTTAAAGACAAGGGACTGACTGAACAGGTTTGTTAATATTTTGCGACTTGAAAAGTTAATTATAGAATCTAGTCTGTTAAGTGCTAATGTTTTACAGTTGAGCCTGTGGTATTATACATGAAGGTAAGTAGTAAGTTATGTAGTAGTTTCATGTTCTATTTTATAAAAACAGGACAATTTTTCCTCTGACCTTTCCTTTTTTTTTGTTTGTTTGTGTAATTTCTAGTAAACCCAAAGAAAGATAGTGAAAATACACCCGTTAAAGGAGGAACTGTAGCAGATCTAGGTAAGCCTATCAAATATAGTTTTCTCTTTTCCTCCCTCCTCTTTTTGGAAGTTCTATAGGTTGAACTCAGGGCTATCTGTTTGCTGCACAATTACTCTACTGCCTAACCGGTGACTCCATCCTTTTTTCCTTTACAAAGAAATGTTATTTTAAGCTGGGTGCCAGTGGCTCACACTTGTAATTCAAGCTTCTCTGGAAGCTGAGATCTGAGGATCACTGTTCAAAGCCAGTCTGGCTAGAAAGTCTGTGAAACTCCGATCTCCAATTGATCACCAGAAAATGGAAAATGGTGCTGTGGCTTAAAGTTGGTAAAGCACTAGCCTGGTTTGAAAAAGCTTAGGAACAGTGCCTAACCCCTGTGTTCAAGACTTACAACCAACAAAAACAAAACAATTATTGCTTTTAAGGTTACTAGGTTCACCAACATCAAATGTTTACTGGTTTCGATATTAACCAAGTTTATTTTTGGTTGGCTGTGGGGCTTGAATTCTGGGTCTGGGTGCTATCCCTCAGCTCTTCAGCTCAAGGTCTGCACCACTTGATCCAAGTGCGGCTTCTAGTTTTCTGGTGATTAATTGGAGATAAAAGTCTCACAGATTTTCCTGCCTGGGCTGCCTTGAACTGTGATCCTCAGATCTCAGCCTCCTGAGTAGCTGGAGTGACAGGCGTGAGCCACCAGTGCCTGGTGGTAACCAAGTTGATTTTTTTTTTTTTTTTTTTCATTTTCCATGATCTTATTTCAGAGCATACACTTCCAGAAGTTAGCAAAGCAGTAATGTTTCTCTTAAAAGTTTTTGGTATTTTTAGTGTATATTATACCTGTACAAGATGGGTTACATTGTGACATTGTAAACAATGTAAGCCATAACCTAATCAACCTCACACTCTCCTTCACTGCCAGTGCTTTGTATCATTGCACTGTATCCATCTCTCAGTTTCCTAAAGTCCCCAAGCCCATACCTAATGGCTGCAGATATAAGCTTCTATCCCCAGCTTCAGTTATTAATTCTCTTCTGTGTATCACCAAGTACTTTTTTGCTTTTCTTATTTAAAAATGTTTTTAAAAATTCATTGTTCATTCACTGGTGTTTCAAATAACGTATTCTTTGTTGGGATTATTTTTTGAGAAAATAAGTAGATTAAAGAATGACTTTCCCATGATCTTTATGAAAATTTGTCTGTGCTCATCACTACCAAAGGTCATACTGCTAATAAAAAGTAAATATTTTAAGCACTTAATAAATTATCTTTGTGCTATTACTTTAGACCCTCTTTGAGTATAGGCAGTTTTACTTTTCACTATTAAAATCAACTGCCTCATTTATGTTTTTGGTTATGGTTTTGTTTTTTGTCGATTGTGGGGCTTGAACTCTGGGCCTGGTCCCTGTCCCTGAGCTCTTCAACTCAGGGTGAACGCTCTATCACTTGAGCCACAGTGCCACTTCTGGTTTTTTTCTGCTTATGTCGTGCTGAGGGGCCTCATGCATGTGAGGCGAGCACTTTACCACTGAGCCAGCTTCCCAGCCCCTCATTTAATTTTTTTTTATGGGTTTGGCTCTGTTATTTTGTGACCCTATCCCTCTGAAGGTATTAACTTTTTTTGTTTATTTGTTTACCAATCCTGGGGCTTGAACTCTTGGCCCTGGGCCCTGTCCTTGGGCTCCTTTTGCACAAGGCTAGCACTCTACCACTTTGAGCCATAGCACCACTTCCAGGTTTTACTTTGATTAATTGGAGATAAGAGTCTCTTGGACTTTGCTGCCCAGGCTAGCTCAACCTCCAAATAGCTAGGATTATAGGCATGGCTTGAACTCCACAGTCCCCTTTTGTTCATGAACCTGTACTTCTGGGATTACAAAGCTATGGTGCCTGGCTCTTGCATTAACTCTTACTTAGGTTTTGTAGGAATTTATAATGTCATTTCCCCACTCCCCACTTTCCTCATTTACTTCCTCTGGAACTGAAAATTTACTTTGTCTCATCATTCCTTAGAAGACAAAGAGATTTCATCCTATCCCTTCCACCATCCTTTCCATCCACCTCTATGATATTAGCTCAACTAGCAATTTTAAGTTTATTCATTTGTTGGAAATTTTGAGTTAGCTCTGCTTTGTGTTTCTACCATATATACCTTTGAGGAAAAATACAGTTTAGTAAAGTGCTTTAATAATGGCCTCTTTCAGCCACGCACTGGTGGCTTACCCACCAGTAATCCACCAGAAAACAAAGTAGCACTATGGCTCAGGATGGTAGATTACTAGTCTTAAGCAAAAGAACTCAGCAACAGCTCCCACAACCCAAGTTCAAGACCCCGACCGGACAAAAAAAAATTTGTCTTTCAATGCTTTTTAAATGTCTATTTCCATTTCTAGTTTTCTGACCATAAAGATTTGATAAAATTCAGATAGCATTTTCCTGTTTTAAAAATGATATTTTTTCATCTGGGCACTGGTGGCTCACGTCTGTCTTCCTAGCTACCCAGGAGGCTGAGATCTAGGATCATGATTCAAAGCCAGCCTGGGCAGGGGAAGTCCATGAGACTCCTATGTCCAATAAACTACCAGAAAACTGGAAGTGCCACTGTGGCTCAAGTGGTAGAGCACTTGCCTTGAGCTGAAGAGCCGAGGGATAGCACCCAGGCTCAGAGTTCAAGCCCTACAACCAACAAAAAAATGATATCTTGCCCATGTAATTGTAACCCCTCTGTATGGTATTTTAATAATTAAAAATATAATAATAGTCTGTTTTGATTTTACAGATGAGCAGGATGAAGAAGCAATTACGACAGGAGGAAAGGTAAATGCTTTAAAAGTCTTATGTTGCTACTAGGGCTTCAATTGAGTGCCTGGGCACTGTCCCTTAGCTTTTTTCCTTAAGTCTTTTCCTTAAGACAGTGCCCAGGCCCAGAGTACAGGCCCCACAACCAACAAAAAAAATAAAGAATACATACAAAGAATACCAAAGGCCATGCCAGCCATGGTGGCTACTTCTCTCATCTCAGCTACAAAGTAGTCTGAAGCTAGTCCTGCTAAGCCCCTGTCTGAGAAAACCAAAGTTGGCTAGGAGTACTTAGTAGAGTGTTTGTAAACACTTTGCAGCAAGTTCCGTCTCTAGTACCACCCAAAACTTACTAAAATACTGATATCCTAAGAATATATTTTGCCAGTTTCCATGATTTAAAGATTGAATTTTGTCACCAGCATCAACATTTAATTAACAATTGAGTTCCCTAGTTTCCTGATTCTCATGGTGGTACTTAGGATTAGGACTAAATTCTGAGCCTCAACCTTGTTATCTAGAGACTCTCCCACTTGAGCTATGCCTCCAGTCTTCTTAGCTTTCTTTCTTTTTTTTTTTGGTGGGGGGGGGCCTGGGCGCTGTCCCTCAGCTCAAGGCTAGCGCTCTACCACTTGAGCCACAGCGCCACTTCCGGCTTTTTTCTTTTTGCTTATGTGGTGCTGAGGAATCAAACCCAGGGCCTCATGCATGCAAGGCAAGTGCTCTACCACTGAGCCACCTTCCCAGCCCTCTTTTTTTTTTTCCCATACATAGGACCTCACATTTTGTTAACATGCTGCCTGGGACTGAGCTCCTCTTAATTTCGGCTTCTCAAGTAGCTAGGACAATAAATGTGGACCAGCTCTGCCACTTACTTGATTAGATGGCGCGGGAGGGTGTCTCACTTTGCCTTGGCTGGCCTCAAACCATGATCCTCCTGAATAGCAAGGTAATAAGCTTGAAGCACAGATGTATAGTCTCATCTTCTGTGTGTGCGTTTATTAACTCAGTGTTAAACTGGGCCTTGTATATTACAGGTTTGTATTTTTAGTCAAAATGCCAGTTTTTAGTTATTCATTTATTTGTTGGTCGTGGAGCTTGAATTAAGAGTCTCACAGGAACTTTTCTGTTCAGGCTAGTTTCAAACTATGATCCTTAGATCTCAGCCTCCTGTGTAGCTAGGTTATAGATGTGAGCCACTGGTACCTGGCTTATATAATACGAATTCTTTTTGTTTTACTTAATTTCAGCTTTCTGGACAGAACTTTCTGTAGACCTCAATCCTCATAACTCTGCCTCTCCTGTAGCCAGGATTGCTAAGCATATACCTACATGTCTAGTAAGAAATCTTAATTTTTGTGGGGAGTAGTGGTAGTGTTGGAAGTCAGAGCCTTGAATTTGCTATGTAAATGCCCTACCTCTTGAGCCTCATCCCCAGTCTTTAAAATACTATTTTAACATAATGATTATCATAGTTCTAGCATCATTAGACATACTGTGTCGGGGGCTGGGAAGGTGGCTCAGTGGTTGAGCGCTTGCCTTGCATGCCTGAGGCCCTGGGTTCAATTCCTCAGCACCACATAAGCAAAAAGAAAAAAAAAAAGACTGGATTTCTAGACATACTGTGTCTTCAATTGAAAGAATTTCTTACGCTTGCACATACCAGATAAAAACCAGTTAATTTTTAAATAGTAATTGGTATTGTAGCTGTTGCGGGGCGTGAGGGGGATTTATATTATGTGTATACATGATAAATAATGAAAGACTTTTTAGTAATGTATTATAAAATATTTGATCTTGTTTTCTCTAAAAATTTAAGTATCATTAAATCCCCCCAAAAAACAAGAGACAAGAATTAAAGGAAAGTTAAGAGATGTATGAATCGTTACTTGCTGTTATTATCAGGGGGTTGTGAAGAATAACTATGATTATACATAGGCTGTTAGGAAGAAAGATGGTCTAGATATGCTCTGTTAGTATCCTTGACCACCTTGTAAGTAATAATCAGAGCTGGGCACTAGTGACTCACACCTGTAATCCTGGCTTCTTGGGAGACTGAGATATGAGGATCACAGTTCAAAGCCAGTTCAGGCAGGAAAGTCCATGAGACTCATCTCCAAATTAACAAGCAAAAAGCAGGAAATGGAGTTGTGGTTCAAGTGGTAGCCTTCAGCAAAAAAAAAGCTTAGGGACAGCACCCAAGGTCCTGAGTTCAAGCCCCAGGACCTGCACACACAAAAAAAAGAAATCAGAATTAGCAATTTGATCGTGACCTAGGATTAAGTAAAACTGCTCCTCCAATCAGAACAAGCTATTGTGGAAGGCAAGATGGGCAATGAAAGTTGTCCTTGAAATCAGATCCATTGTCTTCATTGTATTTGACCTACTATGAGAAGTCTGCTGTATTTTTGTTTTTCTCTCTTTCTGACATGGACTTTTTTTTCAATAGGAAGATGAAGATCCTAGCAAAGGTGATCAGAGCCGGTCAGTTGACTCTGGTGAAGATAATGTAACAGAACAGACCAATCACATTATCATTCCCAGCTATGCATCCTGGTTTGATTATAACTGGTGAGTGGGTCAGTTCATCTGTAAGTGTGGTAGATGAGGTGTGGGAGATCTTAACCATCAAATCAGGTTCTGTCAGGAAACAGTTAAAGTAGATGAAGGAAAACAAAGTGATCATCTTTGCAAAATGTTTTATAGAATAATTTAAGGATAAAAGTGGTTGTAATTTTGGATTGTAAAATTTTGTAAGTTTTAACTTAAATAATATTTTTTTTAGCTTCATGGCAATTTGGTTACATTCTTTGATTACAAAGGACGCATCCAGTGTAATTAATTTTGAATAATAGTTGTTGGATTTATCACTTTTACTTTTAAAGTTGAACAAAGAATAGCTCAAATTTTAAGATTTTTCTCTTTCAAAGAAGTTTCTCAATCTTCTTTTTTTCTTTCCCTTTTAGTATTCATGTGATTGAACGGCGTGCACTTCCTGAGTTTTTCAATGGAAAAAACAAATCAAAGACTCCAGAAATGTGAGCCTTATATTTTAGAAAACTTGTCTGTGTTTTTATACCAAGAAGTGTTAAATGATACTTCTCAGTTTGCTATTGCTGCTGTTTGGAAGTTAGCAAATACCTTATTCCATTCAGAACATTGTCCATATCTCATTTTCACAGTTTCCCTTACTATAGAAGAAATTAGTGCCAGGCACCAGAATACCATGCCTATAATCCTAGCTACTTAGGAGGCTGAGATCTGAGGATCCCATTTGAAAGCCAGCCTGAGCAGACAAGTCCATGAGAATTTAATCTCCAATTAGCCAGCAAAAAAAAAAGCTGGGAGTAGAGCTATGGCTCAAGTGGTAGATTGCTGTCCTTGAGCACAAAAGCTCAGAGACAGTGCCCAGGTCCAGAGTGGAAGTCCCAGGACTGGCAAAAAAAATAAAACTACAAAGTAAATTAGCATATTTTTGAAAAACTTACTATATCCACATCCATTCTTTCATTTAAAGATAGAATTCAGCAAAAGGTATTTAGTTCAGTTTTCTCGTATGCATGTGTAATAATCCTGTAGAATGTGGAATGTCCATTTATCTTCCTGATGGTTACAATGATGCAGCTGCATGTGAATTGAGGTTAATTGCATAGGTCATGGCTATGCTTGTGCATTGGGAATAAGAAAAACTTAACTGAAAGGAGGAGATTTACCAGGAAGTATTTTTGTGTTTTTCTGTGATCTATCAGCATACTCTTCTATAGTCCATGGATTTAAGTGGATTTTTAAAGGCTTTTACATGTAGAAGATAATTTCAGCCTTCTCTTGGAATGCCTTTGAGATTCAGATAAATCAAGAATGACAGATTTGACATAAGAAGCCCTGATAGATTTTGCACTTGTTCAGACATGATGTGTTCTTCCAGCTTATTTGCCTGTCATATTTGTGACTATTGTATTTTGGTAATTTTCTTCTTAAAAACAAATCTTGTATATTAGTCAGTTTCACTTTTTAAGTGCATCTTTCAGTCTTAAGTATTTTCTAGGCTTATTTCTGTATCCTTTTTGGGGCAGCGTACTCTCTTTCTACTCAGCTGTAGCTCCCCTCAGGCTGCCGTACTTGCCATTTGTGTGCCAACTTATTAAGCTTCAAAGTCCTCGATACCTTTGAGAATTTAAATATATTTTGAGGCTGTGTTTGTTGTTGTTGTTGTTGTTTTTTGGTCCGTCATAGGACTTGAACACTGGGCCTGGGCACTGTCCCTCAGCTCTTCAGCTCAAGGTGAGCACTCCACCACTTGAGCTACAGCACCACTTCTGGTTTTCTAGTGGATTTTTGGAGATAGGAGTCTCACGGTCTTTCCTGCCCAGGCTGGCTTTGAACCGTGATCCTCAGATCTCAGCCTCCTGAGTAGCTAGGATTACAGGCATGAGCCACTGGTGCCTGGCTTGAAGGCAGTATTTTTTTTGTATATTGTGTTATCTGTAACACATTACTTTTTTTCTTTCATTTTGTTATGTTTTTGTCTCCTTCTACTTGTTGCATAAACCAGAAGGTATGTTACTGTTAAGGTTCTGGGAAGGTTATAGAGGTGAAATTACACTCTACTTTGGTTTTCTCATCTGGAGATGGGATCATAATAAACCCCATGTTACAGAAAGCTTTTGAATATTTAGTTACTGCATGGAAAGTGCTTGATGTGTAGGCAATGGGTTAACTGAGTTAGCTTGGTATTCTTCAGGCAACCATTAATCATGAACCTCCATCATCAAGTTTATGTTTATGACTTGACAGTAATCTCATCACAATACTTAATGAGTTGTTATGTAGAGCAAATATATATGTATATATATTAGAAAAGCTTAAATACTCAATGCTGTGTTACCCATAATTCATTGATATCTTAATTTTCTGTTGCATATGGTTGTGAACAATCAGAAGAAATACGGTGCTGTAAGTTACTGATTCTGAAAGGATACACATCTGCTTCATGAACTTTGCCCTTGCTTTTTTCAGATACTTAGCATATCGAAACTTTATGATTGACACATACCGTCTAAACCCTCAAGAGTATTTAACCAGCACTGCTTGTCGAAGGAACTTAACTGGAGATGTATGTGCTGTGATGAGGTAAGATGCTGGACTTTTTCTCAGCTATTTCATTGCAAGTGGTTACTGATGCATTGCTGTTTAATATTTGATTAAGCTGTACATTTCCTTTTACTTTTTTTTATGTGATAGTAGTAGTAGGGTTTGAACTTGGGTTTGCACTTACTAGGCTGGCACTACCCATCTGTTTTTAGTTATCCTTGAGACAGTGTCTCCTGTTCATGCTTAGTCCAGTGTGAACTTCGGTCTTCCTATTTACTCTTTCTGCGTAGCTAAGTGACAGGCATGCTTCATCACACCCAGCCTGTTCATTTTCCTTATCTAGCCTCATGTCTCAATATTCTGATCTCAGCTTCCCCAGTAGGTGGGATTTACAGGTCTGAGCCTGTTGATCAGCCTGGGTGTTTCTGATTAGTAAAACATTTAAATCTTAATTTTTATATCTTTAGTTCAGTATTTTTAAATGCTCAATTCCGTTTTTCTAGATTTTATACTTGCTATCTTTTTGTATATTACATAGTCAGATCATAAGATTCTGAGTGGGAGGTGAGGGGAAGGCACCTGTAATCCCAGCTACTTAGGAGTCTGAGATCTGAGGATTTTGGCTCAAAACCTGCCCAGGGAGGGAAAGTCTGTGTGACACTCTTTCTAATAAACTATCAAAAAGCCAGAAGTATAGTTGTGACTCAAGTGGTAGTAGGCTAGCCTTGAGCAAAAGAAGCTTCCGAACAGTACCTAAGCTGAGTTCAAGCCCCAGATCAGCACCCAAAAAAAAAAGAAAAAGAAAAAAACTGTCTTAGAGGAAACCCAGAATGTGTATTTCCTTCTGTGAATTGGGTTTTAGTGTAAGTTCTTTGATCATGTGCATAAATGAGCATTTGTTTTCTTGTTAACATAATTAAATGATTGGATTTTTGTACTAAGTCTCGAGGTTCTGTGTTATTAACATTATTTTGGGTTTGTAGATGTTTTCTTTTATACACAGAACTGAATGTGTTGGGGCTGGGAAGGTGGCTCAGTGGTAGAGCACTTACCTTGCATGCTCGAGGCCCTGGGTTCGATTCCTCAGCCCCACATAAGCAAAAAGAAAAAAGCCGGAAGTGGCGCTGTGGCTCAAGTGGTAGAGTGCTAGCCTTGAGCTGAAGAGCTGAGGGACAGCGCCCAGGCCCAGAGTTCAGGCCCCACGACCGGAAAAAAAAAAAAAAGAAGTGAATGTGTTGCATACATGTTGATTTCCAGCCCATAGAGAGCCATGTAACTTTTATGTTTGTATGCATATTCATTTTTTTACTATTTGTTGATGGGTGTAGAGTTGAAGTTAATTCTTTATATTTTAATCTTTGGGGCTTTATTCCTTAGGGTGCATGCGTTTTTAGAGCAATGGGGACTTGTTAATTATCAAGTTGATCCAGAAAGTCGACCTATGGCAATGGGACCCCCTCCTACTCCTCATTTCAATGTATTGGCTGATACCCCCTCTGGGCTTGTGCCTCTGCATCTTCGATCACCACAGGTAAAGTAGTGCTGTATTTTTTTAGGCATAGACATGAACAGAAACTACATAAAGCATTTCTATTTAGGGGTAATTCTTGCTGTAATGTGATAGTCTTTTGGTGCTGTTTCTTAGCTAATAGTTTTTTGGCTTATGAATGTGTTATGTTTTTTAGTATACAAATGTTCAAGTCCATAAAAATATGTAGCTTATTAGGGACTGCTCTCCTGCCAATTCTAAGTAGATTATTCCTTATACTATGATATCATACTTTCAACCTTTTTATCCGTCTGCCATCAAGTTGCAAATAAAAAAGCAGATACCATAAAATTTTCATGCATCCCCTATCCTATAAATGTGAATTTAAAGTCTTCATAACTTTATGAAAAATTTGAAGAGTAGGCATCTGTGTGCACATTGTTGAAAATTATAAAATAACATTAGATTGGGGAAATAGAACCTAAGCTATAAATTTCCCTCGTTGTGAAATAAAAGATTATGTCCAAGATAAACTTCCCTTTTAGAAAGAAACACCAAAAGTGTTTCTTTCATGTTGAATTTTTATTAGATCTATAGTCTGAAAGTATATTTACTTTTTTCTTTTTTTTTCCCCAGCCATGGGCTTAAACTCAGGGCCTGGGCACTGTTCCTGAGCTCTTTTGCTTCAAGGCTAGCACTGTACCACTTAAGCCAGAGCTTCACTTCTACATTATTTTGGTAGTTCAGTGGAGATTAGAGACTTTCCTACCTGGACTTTGAACCAGAGTCCTCAGATCTCAACCTCCTGAGTAACTAGGATAACAGAGTGAGCCACCCACACCCAGCGTGATTTTTTTTTTTTTTTTTTTAGAAGGAAAATCTTATCAGCCAGATGCTGGTGGATTATGCCTGTAACCCTAGCTACTCAGGAGGCTGAGATCTGAGGTTCCAGGTTTAAAGCCAGCCTAGGCAGGAAAGTTCGTGAGATTCTTATCTCCAGTTAACGTACAGAAAACCGCAAGTGACACTGTGGCTCAAGTGGTAGAGTACTCACCTTGAACTGAAGAGCCTAGCATCAAGCAGCCAGGCACAGAGTTCAAGCCCCATGACTGACCAAAAAAAAAAAGAAAAATTACCAGAAATGAAATTTTCCATTCTTTTATTTTTTCTAATTGGTTTGAAATATTTGGAAGTATAGATTCTAGCATTATATAAACAGAGGTCTCTTTTTACATCATGGGCTAGATAGTCTTTTTTTTTTTTTTTGTGAAAGTACTATACAGAGGAGTTACAATTACATGGGCAAGATAATGAGTACATTTCTTATCAAGCATTGTAGCCTCCTCCTTTGTTTCCCCTTCCCATCCCTTCCCATCGTTTCCCTACCCCCCCACCCAGTTCCCCCCCACGAAAGTTGTAAAGTTCGTTTTCAACATAACGACTTGTACATCTCATTGTTGCAATGGGTCCACCTGTATCCCTATTTAAACGATTTGTTTTTCCCCTTCCCCTCCACAAATTATACCGACATCAAATACAGTGAAAGCAGGGGCTATACTGTGGGGGAGGGACATACAAAGCAGCAAAGAAGTAATCTTATAAATGTGTTAGAAACAATTGCATGAAAGAAAAAAAAGATTAGAATACATTTTAGGGTTCATTTCCCTAACATCACCTTATCTGACCTTTTCTGCTTGACTCAGACATATACTAGATAGTGCAAATAAGGGAAACCATGGGACCTATGTTTCTTTGGGCCTGGCGGCTAGATAGTCTTAAAAGTAGTGTGGAGTTCAATTTTCTTACAAGTAATATTTACTAAAAGTACTACCCACTTCCACAAATGTAAGGGTTGATATAAACTCTTCAGTTGCCAGCATACCCTACTATGTACAGATATTAAAATCATATGATCTTAGCTTTTTTAAATATTTTATCCTCTGAACTTTTCACAGGTTGATATTGTCAGTTTTTGTCTGTCTGATTCTAGGTTCCTGCTGCTCAGCAGATGTTAAATTTTCCTGAGAAGAACAAAGAAAAACCAATTGACTTGCAGAACTTTGGTCTTCGTACTGACATTTACTCCAAGAAAACATTAGCTAAAGTAAGGAGTTGTCTTTGTCTTTTAATGTGTGTCATTTTTATGAAAAAGTATGATTTATATTCTGGGGAAGTGAGCTTTTTACTGCATTTTATAAAACAACATCTTACCTTTTTCCTCGAACTCTGTGGTTCACAGATAGGAATTTGCGATAACTACAACTAGTATTTCTGAAAATAATTTAGTTTACCTATTACCACATCTATGGTGAAAAATATCAATAGAATCTTGGTCCAGGCCTGCCAAGACAAAAAGTAGATTCTGTCTTAAAAATAGCCAAAGCTGGCCGGGCACTGGTGGCTCACGCCTGTAATCCTAGCTACTCAGGAGGCTAAGATCTGAGGATCGCAGTTCAAAGCCAGCCCGGGCAGGAGAGACCGTGAGACTCCTATCTCCAATAAACCACCAGAAAACTGGAAGTGGCGCTGTAGCTCCACTTGTAGTAGTAGAGCGCTCGCCTTGAGCTGAAGAGCTGTGGGACAGCACCCAGGCCCAGAGTTCAAGCCCACGACCAACCAAAAAAAAAAAAAAATAGCCAAAGCTGCCAGGCACCATTGGCTCACACCTGTAATCATAGCTACTCAAGAGGCTGAGATCTGAGGATTGAAGTTCAAAGCTAGCCCAGGTAGCAAAGTCCATGAAAATATTCTCCAATTAATCTTTGAAAAGGCCAACCTGGGCAGGAAAGTATGTGCGACTCTTATCTCCAATTAGCCACCAGAAAACTGAAAGTGGTACTGTGGCTCAAAGTGGTAGAGCAGTATCCTTAATTGAAAAAGCTCAGGGACAGCACCCAAACCCTGAGTTCAAGTCCCATGACCAACAACAACAGCAAAAAAGCCAGAGCTGCTAGTCATCATTGGCTCTTGTCTGTAATCCTAGCTACTCGAGAGGTTAAGATCTGAGGATCACAGTTTGAATTCAAAGCCACAATGGGCAGGAAAGTCTAGAGATTCATCTCTAATTAACTCAAAGCTCCAGAAGTGCAGCTGTGGCTGAAGTGATATAGCACTAGCCTTGAGCAAAAAAAAATTCTGACAGCACCCAGGCCCAGAGTTCTCAAACACACACATAACACAAATAGAACAGGCTGGGCTTGGTGGTTTTATTCTGTAATCCTTGACACTTTGGAATCATTATTCTTTGGTAGTTTATTGGAGGTAAGAGTCTCACAGACTTTTCCTGGGCTGGATTAGTCAGAATCCTCATATCAGCCTCTTGAGTAGTAGGATTGCAGACTTGAGACACTGGTGCTCAGTAGGATCATGATTCTTCATGGCCAACTTAGACAAAAGGTTTGTGAATTCTGGGCACTGGTTCAGGCGTACACTCCAGTTACTCATGACTGGAGGATATGACTCAAAAAGCCAGACTGTGCAAAAAAAATATATATCTATCTTGACTCTTATCTCCAAAACTAAAAAGCTAAATCTGGAATGAAAATGTGTCTGAAGTAGTAGAGCACAATTCAAGTAAGCTGGAGACCCTGCACTTAAACCCTGGTATCAACATAAAAGATAGGGGTACTTCCTGGTTTCCCAGACTATACTTTAAGATACAGTGGGCCAGTTGCTTCTTCTCTATTGGGCTCTGATTTGATTCTCCAAAGTTCATCACATACCATCTTACGCAATGGCTGGGTGTGGTAGCACATGGCCTGTCATCCCAAGCTGTGGAGGCAGTTTACTGGCTGGGTGCCATGGTACACACCATCATCAAAATGAAGGGAAGCACAAATTGATTGGAGCCCAGGTTGATATAAAGAGAATGTCCATCTCAAAAATAATAAATGCCACAGGCTGTCAGGATGGCTTAAATCATGAAGTGCCTGCCTAGCACTTCATGAGTTGAAAACTAATATTGCCAAAACACACACACACAACACCAAAAGCTGCTGGCATGACTTTTTCTTAAATCTTGTATTTATTAAGGGATTTACCTTGGTGTTTGCATAGCATACATAGTCCACTGAGTTCCATCTATATTCACCTTTTTGAGTGACTAATTTCTGATTTTACTTTTCTAGAGCAAAGGCGCTAGTGCTGGAAGGGAGTGGACGGAACAGGAGACCCTTCTGCTCTTAGAGGTAAACTGATGAGTGTTGGATCCCATTTTCCTCATAAGAGACTACATGTGTGTTAAAATGTGGTGGCGAACATCTTAAATACACTTGTGATGTACAACGAAAAACGAGTCCAGTTTAACACGAGTACAGCCCTCAGGAAATGCAGCTGGTTGTTTTGTTGTGAAGTATGATAGTGCAGAACCAAGTTCATAGAATTCTCACTGCCTTGACTTGAGCTAAGATGCCACCATGCCTTTTGTACCATCAGCACCAGTGTTGGCATAATGAACAAGGCATTGAGGTCTAGTTTTGTCATGAATATTATTGTCCTCATAGTCCTCCTAAAAGAGTCAGGTGCTACTTGGGTTTCCAGAGCATAGTTTGAGATACAGTGGGCAGATAGCTTCTTGTTCTCTTCAGTGCCCTGACTTGATTCCCTAGTTCCAACAGTTGAGGTTCCTTTAGAATTAAACAGTGTCAACTGGTTCACACCTGAAATCTTAGCTTTTCAGCCAGCTGAGGTCTACAGGATTACAGTTCAAGGCCAAACTGGACAGAAAAGCCTGTGTACCTCTAAAATAACCAGAAAAAGCAAATGTTGGAGGTGTGACTCAGGTAATAGAGTATCAGCTGAGCAAGTGCTCAGAGTGCCTATACTTCACACCCTAGTACTGGCAACCAAGAAGAAAACAATTTCTTTTTCAATTTCTTTTTTATGCTCTTTCTTCTTTGCTCTTTGTTCTTTTCCCCTCATTTCTGTCTCACTCAGACACTGTCTCTTTCCCTTTCTCCCTCTCATCTTTCCCTGTTGCCTCGTACATTTCTTTGTCTATAGATAAGTAGCTCAGAAAGATTTCTTTTCTTTTCTTTTTGCCAATTGTGGGGCTTGAACTCAGGGGTTGGGCACTGTCCCTGAGCTTCTTTTGCTCAAGACTAGTAGCACTCTACCACTTGAGCCACAGCACCAGTTCCAGCCTTTTCTGATTATGTGGTACTAAAGAATTGAAGCCAGGGCTTCATGCATGCCAGGCAAGCACTCTACCACTAAGCCACCTTCCCAGCCCCTCTTCTACTATTTTAATTTAGTCTCATTTGTCCATTCAGTATCATCGATGTAGAAACATTGGCTTTTCTTCTGTTTCAAACTGGTTTCTGGGTGTATCTGCCATGGATGTTCCTTAAAATGTATAGTGTTCTCACTACTTAATAAGAGAGTAGGACGTTTCTGTATTATTATTTTGGAATCTTTGGTCTGTAAGGAAAACTTCATTTGTACAACACTGTCTGGAATAGTTCTTTTTTTTTTTTTTGGTCCATGGTGGGCCTTGAACTCTGGGCTTGGGCATTGTCCTTGTGCTCTTCAGCTCAAGGTAAGCGCTCTACTGCTTGAGCCACAGCACCACTTCTGGTTTTCTAGTGGTTTATTGGAGATAAGAGTCTCACGACTTTCCTGCCCGGGCTGGCTTTGAACCCTGACCCTCAGATCTCAGTCTCGTGAGTAGCTAGGATTACAGGCGTGAGCCGTCGGCGCCCGTTTTGGAATAGTTCTTTTTATTGATGATCTCTATTTTCTTTGCTTCTACGTTTTAAGATTGGTGGATAGTAAATACAGAGTGAGGTAAGAATGACTGAGCTCTCGTTTATCTTGAATATATCCAAGAAAACCACAGTGCCCACAAACACTAGTATATTTTCTTTCCTGCAGGTGGAATCGGTGCTGTGGTTGTGTTTTCTTTTAAACAGGCAATTGAGTCAACATCTATTATCTGCCTTTACAAAGAGAAATAAAAGGCTTCTCAACAATATTGTTTACCACTAATATCCTCCATTTGTGTAATTTATTTAGAGTAGTTATTTGCTTAAAAGCCAGGTGTGATAAGCATCCTATAATCCTAGCACTTAAGAGGCTAAAGCAGGAAGACTGCTAGCTCAAGGCTAACCTGGGCCATTTATCAAGACGTTGTCTCCAAAAAAAAAAAGATAAAAAAGAAAAATAAGCAGTACAAAATGTAATGAAAATCTTTTGATGGATTCATAGTAAAACATTTAGATGTCTGTAATAATTTGATAAGCAAGGTAGAGTCGAGATTAGTTTATGAAAAAGCATCATGCCGTTTTATAAACTAAAGTGTGGTATTCTAAATATTTCTGATGATTCTTGAGACAGTCTACTTTTCCTTTAAAATAACTCATCTTTTTGGGGGGGGGGGGGATCCGGTTGTGGGGCCTGAACTCTGGGCCTGGGCACTGTCCCTCAGCTCTTCAGCTCAAGGCTAGCACTCTACCACTTGATCTACAGCGTCACTTCTGGCTTTTTTTTTTTTTTTTTTTCCGGCTTATGTGGTGCTGAGGAATCGAACCCAGGGCCTCATGCATGCAAGGCAAGCGCTCTACCACTGAGCCACCTTCCCAGCCCCACTCATCTTTTTTTTTAATCAAAGATCATTCTTGAGTGTATGTTGAATGTTAGTACCTTTGGTCATACTTCCTTGTCATAAATATTTTTCCAATTTAAAATTGCTCATATTATTCTATACAGAAATATGGTTGGGTTTTTCCTCTAAGGCATTCCATCTCTTAAGAGGCATATCCTCAACCTATTTCTATTTTAGTTATGTTTCCTGTGTTTTTGCCCAGGTCCAGCCTCAACCTGTAATCCTCTGACCTCTACCTCCGGTATTTTTACATAATAGGCTTGAGTTACTGTCCTGGTTATTGGTTGAGTGGCGCTGTGGCTCAAGTGGTAGAGCGTTAGCCTTGAGCTGAAGAACTAAAGGACAGCACCCAGGCCCAGAGTTCAGGCCCCATGACGGACACACACAAAAAAAAACACACACACAACTATTATCTGTTCTTTTTAAATATAGAGTATGACCATTGGTGCTCTTACTTTAGATTTTTGAGACAGAACTCTATGTAACTCAGGGTGTCCTAGAAGCCTAAGGTGATTCCTCCTGTGTCAGCCTCCCAAGTGCTGCTATTACAGGTACATGTCCCTGTCCCTGGCTCCTTTCTAATTTTTTGGAACTGTTATCTAGGTATACATCTGAAATCCTATCACTTGAGGTTGAGGCGGGATTAGGAGCTCAAGGCCAACCTGGCCTACAAAGCAAGGCTTTTTTTTTTCTTTCTAAATGACATTCATTTTGCTACATAACTACTTTCTTGATATTTGACATCAAATGTCAATTTTAGGCTCTGGAAATGTACAAGGATGATTGGAATAAAGTATCCGAACATGTGGGAAGTCGGACTCAGGATGAATGCATCCTTCACTTTTTGAGGCTTCCCATTGAAGACCCATACCTGGAGAATTCAGATGCTTCCCTTGGCCCGCTGGCCTATCAGCCTGTCCCCTTCAGCCAGTCTGGAAACCCTGTCATGAGTACTGTTGCTTTTCTGGCATCTGTGGTGGACCCTCGCGTGGCTTCTGCTGCAGCAAAAGCAGCACTAGGTATGGATGCTTAGCTTTATTTCAAATTTAAGGATTTCCAGCTGTTAAACGTTAATGGTTTTTACATTAAGAACCAAAGGGGACATTTAGCCTAAAGAAACTAGGTACTTTATATTCCTAACAGTTTTAAATAAAACACTTTTATTATAATAGTTGATAAGTTGCTGCTTTTCTTTTTTGGTAGTACTAGAATTTGAACTGTGTCAGACACCTTAATGATCTTAACTTTTAAACAAATATTTGTGTAAGTGAGCTTACTATTACATTTTTATTCTTGAACCAGAGGAGTTTTCTCGGGTGCGAGAAGAGGTACCACTGGAATTGGTTGAAGCTCATGTCAAGAAAGTACAGGAAGCTGCTCGTGCCTCTGGGAAGGTGGATCCCACCTATGGCTTGGAGAGCAGCTGTATTGCAGGCACAGGGCCTGATGAGCCAGAGAAGCTCGGTGAGTCACTACTGTGCCTTAGGACCAGGCTATTATTTGGTGCCCTGCTGACTTACTGAAATGCTAGAGTTTGCTCGAACTTAAAAAAACAATTGCTGGCCTCTCGACAGTGGCTTGGGCCTGTAATCCTAGCCACTCAGGAGGCTGAGATCTGAACATCAGGGTTCAAAGCCAGCCGGGGCAGGAATCTGAGACTCTTACCTCCAGTAAACCACTCAAAACAAGAAGTGCTGCTGAGGCTCAAGTGGTAGAGTACTAGCCTTGAGCTAAAGAGCTGAGGGACAGCGCCCAGGCCCAGAGTTCAAGCCCCAGGACCAACAAAAAAAGAAAACAATTGAAAACAATTGCTGTAAATTTGTCTCAGAAGATTAGTATATGAATGTATGTGACAACTTTTTCTTACATAGTTTTTTTTTGTTTTTGTTTTAAATCATGGCTAGAATTTCTAACAGCTAACAGTATCACAGTTACGAATATTTGCTGACAATAGGCTTTGGTCGAGAATCTGTTGAATTTCTATGGTTGATATTTTGCTGATTTTTTTTTTTTTTTTTTGGTCAGTTGTGGGGCTTGAACTCAGCCTGGGCGCTGTCCCTCAGCTCTCAGCTCAAGGCGAGCGCTCTACCACTTGAGCCACAGCTGTATTTCGGTTTTTTCTGCTTATGTGGAGTAGAGGAATCGAACCCAGGGCCTCATGCATGCGAGGCAAGCACTCTACCACTGAGCCTTCTTCCCAGCCCTGTGTTTTGTTTTGACAGTTGTGGGGCTTGAACTCAGGGCTGGGCACTGTCCTTGAGCTTTTTGCTAGTGCTCTACCACTTTGAAACACAGCACCACTTTGGGTTTTCTGGACAATACTTGCTGATAGGAGTCTCACAAGCCGGGCGCTGGTGGCTCACACCTGTAATCCTAGCTACTCAGGAGGCTGAGATCTGAGGATCGTGGTTCAAAGCCAGCCCAGGCAGGAGAGACCGTGAGACTCCTATCTCCAATAAACCACCAGAAAACTGGAAGTGGTGCTGTAGCTCAAGTGGTAGAGCGCTCGCCTTGAGCTGAAGAGCTGAAGGACAGCACCCAGGCCCAGAGTTCAAGCCCCACGGCGGACTAAAGAAAAAAAAAAAGAGTCTCACAGACTTTCCTGCCCAAGCTGACTTTGAATCTCAGCCTCCTGAGTAGCTAGGATAACAGATAGGAGCACCTGGTGCCCAGCTTTTAACTCCTTCAACAGAGTCAATGCCCATTCCTTCTTCTCAGGACTGGTGACTACTAACCTGCTTTCTGTCTATGAATTTGCATACTCTAAATATTTTATGTGGTAGGACTCATACACTCTATGGCCATTCGTATCCACCTTCTTTCACTTAGTATAATGTTACCTGTGTCCATGTATGTTGTGGTACCAGTGTTTCTTTTCTGAACTGAATTATTACATTCCTTTGAGTGGATTAACAATTTTATTTCTCCATCAGTTATAAAGATTGTCATTTCTTCCATTTTTACTTTCCTTGGAGATACATATATATGTATCTCCAGACGCAGAATTGCTGAATCATATGATAATTCTGTATATAAGATCATCACCCACTTATAGAGCAATTTTTAGTTCATAGCAAAACTTAGTCTCATGAGCTTTTCCTGCCTAGGCTGCCTTCAAACCATGATCCTCAGATCTCAGCATCCTAAATAGTTAGGATTACTGACTTGAGCCAGTACTCAGATGTCGAACTTTTTATTATATACTCCATGTGATCTAGCTAGATCAGCCAAATCAACACCAGTGGCCAATGGATTACAAATATCACAGTCATATCACCCTCATATCCTATTTAAGTATCGTAAACGTAGGTGAGAGAAATTTAAGAGGTTGAGTTAATTGTGTTTTCCTTAACAACTGACAGTGCTTTTGAAAATTGAATCACTAGTGGAATGGATGGTCAAAGAATATTCTTTCATAATGGTTGAAGCTTTGTCCACGGAGCTGAACACACCCTGTGGCATTCAGGGCTCCGCAGAGTCAATCTTTGCTACTTGTCACTGCCCTGTGTAGAATATCCCAATGAATCATTCCTCGTTTGCAAGGTTATTCATAATCTGGGCTTGGAGGTATGACTCAGTTGGTAGAGTGATAGCCAGTGAGCAAAAGTGTCAGTGTCGGTCCATCATAAGATTAAGGAAAGCGGGCTGGGAAGGTGGTTCAGTGGTAGAGCGCTTGCCTTGCATGCATGAGGCCTTGGGTTCCATTCCTCAGCACCCCATAAGCAAAAAGAAAAAAGCCAGAAGTGGCGCTGTGGCTCAAGTGGTAGAGCACTAGCCTTGAGCTGAAGAGCTGAGGGATAGCACCCAGGCCCAGAGTTCAGGCCCCACGATCAGACCCAAAAAAAAAAAAAAAGATTAAGGAAAGCATCCTGACAATAATACTGACACTCCCCTCCCTCTCCCCTCTCCCCCCCCTCCCCCCCAAAGCCCTGCAATCATTCGTGGAGCTTGAACTCAGGCCTGGGCACTGTCCCTGAACTCTTCTGTTCAAGGTTAGTGCTGTACCACTTTGAACCAAGCTCCACTTCTAGTTTTCTGGTGGTTAATTAGAGATAGAGACTCATGGACTTTTCTTGCCCAGGTTGGCTTTGAATCATGATGCTCAGATCTCAGCCTCTTGAGGAGCCACTGGCACACAGTTAACAACATAAAGCTAGAATTTGCCTTGGTTTCTCTCATGGCTTATAAAGTACCTCACTATTCAGGTCAATCATACTATATATTGAAATCTATTAAGGCCAGTGAACCTACTAAAATAGTATGTGATCATCAGTCTTAACATTGACAAATGAGCTTCACTCTGCTCCTTTATTCTGTTGTGTTAAAAAGTCTTTTGAGTCTGCTATACAAAATACACCGAAATAGAGATGATCTTTTTTTTTTTTTTTTTTTTTTGTCAGTCATGGGGCTTGAACTCAGCGCCTGGGTGCTGCCCCTGAGTTTTGGTGCAGTGCCACTTCAGGTTTTCTGATGATTAATTGGAGCTAAGAGTCTCACAGTCCTGCCAGGGCTGGCTTTAAATTTCCATCCTTAAGTCTCAGCCTCCTGAGTAGCTAGGATTATATTAGGCGTGCCACTAGAGCCTAATACATTCTACTTTTTAAGTGATTTCCCTGATGACTCATATTTTCAAGAAGAAATTGTCTTTCATTATGTAATGGGATATTTAATGTACAGCCTTCAGAGGACTAGTTCAGGGATTTTGTTTATCTGATATGTCTCTCTTCCTACAAGCAATTCATGGCTAAGAAGACAGTTAATAACCTCTAATAATTGAGCCTGTGTTTGGTGCTAAATTACACATACGTGAAAAAAATCATTGCAGTGTTGGAGGGTTTGGGAATGCAATGAAAGCATAGTATTAATTATTGAAGGAACACTATACATAGAAAGTGCTACAACAGTTAACACACGGGTACGTGTAATTTTAGACTGGAGGGTTTCACGAGGTGAGATTTGAGCTGAATGTTGGAAAAGAAGTCAGGTTGTCACTTAGCAGATTAGAGCAAGTACTCTGCTCTGTAAAACAAAAGAACAAAAGACATAGACAGAGAAAGGACAGGTTTTTTCAGAGGGTGGGAACTAAATCAGGTTTGCCAATTGATACCATGATGAGGGAAGAGTAAGAATAAGAAGCCTGCAGAGGTGGACTGGAACTGATTTTTTGAGGAGAAATTGGAGGGCTCATGAATGTGGGCTGTGCGTTGCTAGTTTTGTGAATGTTCACTCTTCCATATATCCCAGTGCTGAGTAAGCTTCTGCTTCATGCCTCGTCTTTCTCCTGACAGGACAGAACTGTACTAGCACTTCAGCTTGCTCTTCTTTTCTCTCCCTCTCCCTCTCCCTCTCCCTCTCCCTCGCCCTCACGCTTTAATCCTAGCTACTTAAGAGCCTGAGATTTGAGGATTGTGGTTCAAAGCCAGCCTGGGCAGGAAGGTCCATGAGACTCTTATCCCCAATTACCCACCAGAAAACTGGAAGTGGCACTGTGGCTCTAGTGGTAGAGTGCTCACCTTGAGCTGAAAAGCTCAGGGACAGCACCCAGGCCCAGAGTTCAAGCCCCACAACCAACAAAAAAAAAAAGTATTGACACCTTCAATTTATATGGTTTTTATCAGCTGATAAAATTTTAGGAGTCAGATTTCCAAGAGTCTATTTCTTTAGCTGTCAGAACTGAGTGACTTTATATGTTTAATATATATAATATCTATTACATATATTATGTATAATATTATGTTATAATATATTGCATATATTATAATAAATGTTATATAATATATAGCATATATAATATACATGTTATTATATAATATGTATATGTAATATTATATGTAATATAATGCATGTAATTTTATATATATATATATATATATATATATGGTTCTGCTTTTGTGAAAGAAGGCCAGTTATTTTGAAAATAGTTTTGCTTTAGTGACCCCTGGACATTGACCATGAAGAACATTCAGTTTAGGGAAGAGCAAAGTGCAGCCATAAATAGCTATACATGAAGAAAAGCACAATTAGTCTTACTTGGATCAGTTGGAATGAAAAAGTCAGAGGAATGAGAAAGAAAAACAGGATTACATATTCTTAAACAGTCAAAAGGTCTTTGAGGAGTAAGTACTGTGGGCAAGTGCAGGTGTAGAGATGGGTATAGCTTGGTATTTTGTTGCTGGTTTTCTTTGTTTTTGTGTCCATACTGGCACCTAAACTGGGTACTGTCCCTTAGCTTTTTCATTTGAAGGCTGGTGTTCAACACTTGATTCATAGGTATACTTTTGGCTTTTTGTGGGTTAATTTGAGAGATAAAAGGTCTCAAGGACTTTCCTGCCTGGGCTACTCAGCCTCCTGAGTAGACTGGATTCTAGGCATGAGCCACTGTGCCCACCCATAGATTGGTTTTGAAGGACTTGTAGATAAGGAAGTAAATAGAGAATAGCAGTAGCATGGTTCAGTTTGTTTTACAGTATTAATTACTGGCCGTTTATAAATGAAGGTTATACAATGATGAAGACTTCTTGTGAAATACTTATAGTTTCTATTCAGGATCTGTCATTACTAATAACATTCTTTTTTTTTTTTTTTGGTAATAGGACCCTCAGCATTTCAGCTCAAGGTGAATGCTCTGCAACTTGAGCCACAGCGCCACTTCCTGTTTTCTGAGTGGTTTATTGGAGATTAGAGTCTCCTGGACTGTCCTGCCAGGTCTGGCTTTGTGCCACGATCCTCAGATCTCAGCCTCCTTAGTAACTAGGGTTACAAGTGTGAACCACTGGCCCCCTGCAACATTGTTTTATAAGTGTAGATATTTTGTAATTTTTTATTCTTTTCACCAGTTTTACTTCAGTTTCATATCAGCTTTGGCTGCTGCCACCTTATTTATGTGATATAGTTGAAGTTTTTTTGTTTTTCGATTTTGCCTCTCCTGGGGTTTGAACTCAGGGCCTAGGCAATGTCCCTGAGCTGTTTTTGCTCAAGGCAGATAAATGTTCTACAACTTGAGCCACAGCACCACTTCCAGCCTTTTCTGTGTATGAGGAATCAAACCCAGGGCTTTATGCATACAAGGCAAGCTACTCTACCACTAAGCCACATTCCCAGCGCAAGTTGAAGTTCATCTTTTTAATTGATTCTATTTGGCGCAGCACGTACAAGTCAGACCACCCATGTATAGAGAAAGAGCTCATGAGACTTAGGATTACTGATTTATCAACACCAATAAGCCAAGCATCAGTGGCTCATGCATATAATCCTAGATACTCAGGAAGCAGAGATCTAAGGATTGAAGTTCAAAGACAGTCTGGGAAGGAAAGTCTGAGATTCTCATCTCCAATAAACTACTCAGAAAAAGCCAGAAATGGTGCTGTGATTCAAGTAGTAGAGTGTTAGCCTTAAGCAGAAGCAGCTCAGGGATAATGCCCAGGTATTGAGTTCAAGCTCCAGGCCAGCAAAAAAGAAAAGATGGTATGTGATATATGAGAGGCTATCTTTTCTCCTTTTTTTCCAAAAATCTACCTAAAAGCAATTTTAGCCAGGCACTGGTGGTTCATCCCAATAATCCTAACTACTCAGGAGACTGAAATCTGAACATTTTGGTTCAAAGCCAACTCAGGCAGGAAAGTCAATGAGACTCTTATCTCCATTTAAAGCTGTAAGTGGAACTGTAGCTCAAGTGATAGAATGCTAGCCCTTCAGCTGAAAAAAAACTCAAGAATAACACCCAGGATCACTACCAAAAAATAAAAAGACAGTGTGAATTATGTTATAAGCTGGGTGCCAGTGGCTCACGACTGTAATCCTAGCTATACTCAGAAGGTTTAGCTCTGTGGATCATGGTTTGAAGCCAGCCAAGGTAGAAAAGTCATGAAACTTTTTTTTTGGGGGGGGGGGGGGCGGTTCCGGTCGTGGGGCCTGAACTCTGGCCTGGGCGCTATCCCTCAGCTCTTCAGCTCAAGGCTAGCGCTCAGCGCCACTTCCAGCTTTTTTGTTTTTGCTTATGTAGTGCTGAAGAATCGAACCCAGGGCCCTCATGCATGCAAGGCAAGCGCTCTACCACTGAGCCCCTTCCCAGCCCCTCATGAAACTCTATCTCCAGTTAACCACCACAAAAGCTGAAAGTCAAGCTGTGGCTCATGTGGTAGCCATAGGCAAAAAATCCCAGGCTATGAGTTTAGACCCAGGGATGGGTACACACACAAAAGTGTATGCTATAGAGAATTTGCTTTTTAAGGTACAGTTACAAAATAGAACCCACTTTACATACTCTTTTACATAGCTCCTTTTGAGAAGCACAAAAAAGTCAGTGCATTTTTCCCACATAAGACATTTTTGCTCTACAGTTAAGCTACCTTAGCCAATGTGGCTTAATGCATATTCAACTAACAGTAACCTAGAAGTTTTTTAAGTTTGTTTTAAACTTATTGCATTTCCTTTTCTATTCAGGATTTTTCTGTACTCATTATTATTATATTGTAATATGTTTGTATGTAAGTTACACATTTCAGTCTGAACTGAGAGTTTGAACATTTTCAATATTTTCAGTCACTTTTCCTCCCTTATCTCATTATCTCACCTTCTCACTCCCAACAGGAGACCGAAATTTTGAAGATCATTCTAAATACTTCTTTAAATGAATTTTATCACAAACATAGATGCACTTAAACAACATATGTTAGATGTGATTTTATTTATTTATTTATTTTCCAAGCAGTGAGGTTGTGCTGTTTTGGTGTAGCTGACTGTTGGTGGGGGTTTTTTGTTGTTGTTGTTGTTTTTTATTGTTTGTTTGCCAATAGGGTTTTTGCTGAATAGCCCAGGCTGGGCTGGAATTTGTTACATCCATGTCTAAGGCTCTCCTCAAACTCTCAATCTTCCTGTATCAGCCTCTGAAGTGCTGGCACTGTAGGCATGCACAACCATATCTAGATCCTACAGCTGTTTATTTTCATTCCCATCAAATACTTTGTGAGCTGAACACAGGTGACTCACCCCTTTAATCCTAGCTAATTACAAGGCTAACTATCAGACTAAGATCTGAGGATTACAGTTAGAAGCCAGACTGTGGAGGAAAATTTGTGAGATACTTAGTTTCAATTAACCAACAAAAAAAAGCTCAAATGAACACTAGCCTTGAGCAAAAATGCTCAGGGACAGAGCCTTGGCCCCAAGCTTGAAGACTTACACAACACACATATACACACATAACAGCATCAAAATATCCCAGATATAGTTCTTATATTAGTTATCATAGTCATCTAATTTAAGGCTATAAAGCCTGGACACTGCCTTGAGCTTTTCCTATTTTTTTTTTCTCAAGACTAGAGAGCTACCATTTGAACCATAGCTCCAGTTTTGGCTTTTTTGTGTTTTTATTTTGTTTTTGTTTTTTTGTTTGGTCATAAGGCTTGAACTCTGGGCCTGGATGCTGTTCCTGAGCTTTTCAGCTCAAGGCGCGCACTCTGCCATTTGAGCCACGGCACCACTTCCGGTTTTCTGGTGGTTAATTAGGGATAAGCGTCTCACAGACTTTCCTGCCCAGTCTGGCTTTGAACTTCTCAGCCTCCTGAGTAGCTAGGATTACAGCCAGGAGCCACTAGCACTTGGCATTTTTTTGGTGTTTAATTGGAGATAAGAAACTCAGACTTCCGGGGCTGGGAAGTTGGCTCAGTGGTAGAGCGCTTGCCTTGCATGCCAGAGGCCCTGGGTTCGATTCCTTAGCACCACATAAGCAAAAATAAAAAATAAAAAAAAAAGAAACTCAGACTTCCTTTTGTTCTTTTTCTCTCTTCCTTCCTCTCTTTTCCTTCCTTCCTCTCTTTTCCTTCCTTCCTCTCTTTTCCTTCCTTCTTCTCTTTTCCTTCCTTCCTTCCTTCCTTCCTTCCTTCCTTCCTTCTTTCCTTCCCTTCCCCCCTTCTTTCTTTTTCTCTAGGGTATAAACATATAGGAACAATAATGGTTAAGACAAATTTTTTTTAAAAAATTGCATCTTTACCATAATGAATTTGTTGAAGGAAGAGGAGACTTTGTTACTTTGCTTTAGATTACCTTAATTTTTCCAACTAGAACTCTGTTCTTATAAATCACTTTTCTCCAATCCTTTTCTCTTCTGGCATCTCATTCTCTAGACGAGTCTGAATCTTATTAATTCCTTTGGATATGGTATTCCTTTGGATATGGATAGCAGTGAGATTCACTTCAAAGTGAAAATGACAACACATCTCAAGAAACTCAAAGAATCATAAAATATAATTAAAAAAAAAAAGAAACTCAGACTTTACAGTGATCCTCAGATCTTAGTCTCTTGAGTAGCTAGGAAGTTAGACCTATTCACATCTAGCAGGTCTAGAAAATATGATTGTTTTAGGGTTTTAGAACTCTCATCAATGATACTGTGTGTAATTGTATTTCAGAAACACGTAGTGTATAGCTGGGTTTTTGCTCTTTTTCATAGTTTTTGGTTTTTTTTTCTTACTTTTAGAAGGATCTGAAGAGGAAAAAATGGAAACAGATGCTGATGGTCAACAGCCTGAGAAGGTAAAGACTGTTTAAATTGTTCCATAGCTGAAAACCACATGTGCTTTTTTTAGCAAAGTGAGTTGGAATTTTTATATATTTATTTATATAATTTTTTTATTACCTTCCAAGGGCCTAGGAGGCTATTAGTAGTTCTGTGCACCATTTTGATGTTATTATTTGAAGTATAGTTTTCACATAGTACAGTAGAGGACCTTCCCCCTAAGTCCCCGATTTAAACTTATTTTATTCTTACAAGTACCGTGCGCTAACCGATTGCACCACTGCAGCGCCACTTATTTTATTCTTAAAAGGGGAAAAATTACAAAGATTCAAGAGCCCAATTTTTAATTCATTGTGTGAATTTCAGGGTTTAGGATATTTTCCATATACTTAAGATTGATCATCATCCTGTCCTGGTTTTTTGGTTTTGTTTTGTTTTTATTCTTTTTTATTGTTGTTGTTTTGTTGGTTGTGGGTCTTGAACTCTGGGCCTGAGCTGTCCCTCAGCTCTTCAGCTCAAGGTGAGCGTTCTACCTCTTGAGCCACAGTGCCACTTCCAGTTTTCTGGTAGTTAATTGGAGATAAGAGTCTCGCAGGGAGTTTTTGCCCAGGCTGGCTTTGAACCGTGATCCTCAGATCTCAGCCTCCTAAGTAGCTAGGATGACAGGCATGAACCACCAGCGCCCGGCTTGTTATTATTCTTTTAGGCACAGTTGGCAGTAGGAATACAAAAGTTATACTTACTGTAAATACTGGATTGTAGAACTTAGTTTTCATACTGTGCCAGAAGAGAATTATAGAATATTTCAGGCTGGGAATGTGGCTTAGTGGTAGATTGCTTGCCTAACATGTATGAAGCCCTGGGTTTGATTCCTTAGTATTACATAAATAGAAAAGGCTGGAAGTGGCACTGTGGCTCAAATAGTGGAACGCTAGCCTTGAGTAAATAGAAGCTCAGCTACAGTGCCCAGGCCCTGAGTTCAAGCCCCAGGACCAGCCAAAAAAAAGAATATTAAGTATTTTGTAGGAGATTTAACTGTCAACAGGATATTTAAGAAAAAAATGAAGCTGGGTGCTGGTAGCTCACACCTGTAATACTAGCTACTCAGGAGGCTGAGATCTGAGGATCATGGTTCAGAGCCAGCCTGGACAGGAAAGTCCATGAGACTCTTATCTCCAATTAACCACCAGAAAACCGTAAGTGGTGCTGTGGCTCAAGTGGCAGAGTGCTAGTCTTAAGCTGAAGAGCTCAGGGACAGCACCCAGGCCCAGAGTTCAAGCCCCACGACTGACCGCCCCCCCCCCCCCCAAAAAAAAAAAAAAAAAAACTAGTTAAGACACCTCCATTGAAGGCCTATTTTTTTTCCCTTGGTCTAAATGCAGTCTTTGAGCTTTTGTGATCAAGGCTAATGCTCTATCTTCTTGAGCCACTGATCTACTTCCCAGCTTTTTTGTGTGTATATGATTAATTAGAGATCAAAGTCTCATGGAATTTCCTGCCCAGGCTGGCTTCAAACCACAATCCTCAGATCTCAGACTCCTGAGTAGCTAAGATTACAGGTATAAGCCACCAGTACTCAGCAGGAGGAGGCTATTTTTAAGGAGCAGATAGAACTATAAAGATTGAAGTAAGCCAGGTGTTGATGGCTCATGCCAGTAATCCTAGCTACTCAGGAAACTGAGACCTGAGGATCATGGTTCAAAACCAGCTAAGGTAGAAAGTCCGTGAGACTCTTATCTCCAATTAACCACCTGAAAACCAGAAGTGCAGCTGTGGCCCAGATCCAGGCCTTGAGTTCAGACCCCATGACCAGACCCTCCCTTTCCCCCACCCCACCCCCAAAAAAGATAAGGATAACAAATCAGAAACTCCAACTATAGATGAAGAAAGACCTTAGACCTTAATGCCACTACATGGAATGCATTTTAAGTGTTCCTGGATGTTATTGGCTAAGTCCCTGTTGATAAGAAACTAAATGGGAAGAACAGGAAAGACTGCACAACTTCTTCAAGGGAACATTCTGAGAGAGAGAGAGAGAGTGTGTGTGTGTGCGCGCGCGCGCGCGCGTGCATGTATGCAAGGTCTTGATTAAATGAGGTATTCTAAAATTTTCTATAATTTAAGAGGGTGTGCATAATAATAAAATTGAATACAATTCCTCTAGTGTTTCAGATATTATGCTTTCTGTTCTGTATTTATGATCTTATTTAATTTTTAAAACAGCTTCATCAAGTCAGAGATTGTACCGATCTCCAAGGCCAGCAGTTTCTAAATCCCTAAATTACCAGATGCTGACCTGAGAAATTGATGTTTTTAGTCACCAATACATGATCACTGTTTTTTGTTTTTGTCAGTTGTGGGGCTTGAACTCTGGGCTTGGGCACTGTCCCTGAGCTCTTCAGCTCAAGGCCAGCACTCTACCACTTGAGCCACAGCACCACTTCCAGTTTTCTCATGGTTTATTGGAGATAAGAGTCTCCCGGGCTTTCCTGCCTGGGCTGGCTTTGAACCACAATCCTCAGATCTCAGCCTCCTGAGTAGCTAGCATTACAGGTGTGAGCAACCAGCACCTAGCTCTTTTTTTTAATGTGGTACTGAGGAATGGAACCCAGGGCCTCATGCATGCTAGGCAAGCACTCTACCACTAAGCCATATTCCTAGCCAATCACACTATTCCTTAATTATGTTTCTTCCTAAAATTATCATAGTGTGATAAACTGTCATTTCTTCTGACAGCATTTCATCTTGCTTCTTGGTTGATGATGTGAAATTCACATGCTTAAAATAACTAGTAATAATTTAAGTATTAGTTTCACCTCTTTTTGTACTTGGCCCTTCTGAATCTAGTCCACTTTTAATCTAAGGTAATATCACTCCCTAATTCTTTTGTTTTGACTTCCTTCAGGCAGAAAATAAAGTGGAAAATGAAACAGATGAAGGTGAAAAAACCCAGGATGGAGAAAATGAAAAAAGTAGTGAGAAGGAACAGGATAGCGAAGTTAGTGAGGACATTAAATCAGGTAACTTGAGTGGCACCAAAAGGCACTGAAGAAATACTGATAACTTATGTAAATAGGTCTTTCTTTATTTGGGGTTTGTTTCTAAATGTTACAGAATTATGCTCTCATTTGACAGCTAGGTACTACATTTTTCTTTGTTTCTATTAATAGGTAGAGACATCATTATTCAAATTAATTCAGATCTTGTCTTGTCCCTTTCTGTTAGCTGTCCACATGAAACCTTTGGCCCTGAGGGTAATAAAGAAATATGATGGACTCAAGAATGGGAAAGCTGCTGGGCACCAGTAGCTCACACCTGTAATCTTAGCTACTTGGAAGGCTGAGATCTAAGGACTGCAGTTGGAAGCCCACTGGGCAGGAAAGTCCATGAAACTCCTATCTCCATTTAACCACTAGAAAACCAGAAGTGACACTATGGCTCCAAGTGGTAGAGCACTGGCCTTGAGGGAAAAGCTCAGAGACAATGCCCAGGCCCTGGGTTCAAGCCCCACAACCGACAAAAGAAAAAAGAACAGGAAAGCTGAAGCCATGCCTGCAGTTCCAATAGGTGTATCTATAAGTATAGGTGTGGTAAAGAAGAATCCAAGCAGCAGCTAGTGAGAGCACAGTAGCTCCCCATATATAATACATAACCTCTCTAGTCTAATTATGTCCTTGGAGTTATTTTACAAACAGGATTTGTACCCATTCATACTACAGCTGTTCATTATGTTGGCTGGTGCAAGGGTGTATGTCTGTTGAAAGTGGAATAATAGATAACAATACAATTTGGAAAATATGTGCCCTCTGTCTGTTTCCCTCCTTCCCTCCCTCTATTTCTGCTGTATTCCCCCTCCACCCCTACCTTACCCCCCAGTTTGAACTCAGGACCTTGTTGTTAGGTTCAAGCTTGTTCAGCTTGCTCCCTCATACTGTTCTTTTTTATATATATATTGTTGTTGTTGTTATTGATGTTCTCA
This sequence comes from Dipodomys spectabilis, assembly GCF_019054845.1. Classification (NCBI taxonomy): domain Eukaryota; kingdom Metazoa; phylum Chordata; class Mammalia; order Rodentia; family Heteromyidae; genus Dipodomys; species Dipodomys spectabilis. Next base: position 1,407,124 of record NW_024871037.1, read on the forward strand.
TTGGTCACAGGGCTTGAACTCAGGGCCTGGGCACTGACCTTGAACTCTTTTGCTCAAGGGTAGTATTCTACCACTTTTGAGCCACAGTGCCACTTCTGGTTCCCTGGTAGTTAATTGGAGATAAGAGTATCACACAGGGACTGAGACCCTCAGATCTCAGCCTCGTGAGTAGCTAGGATTATTGTGTGAGCCACTGGCACCCAGCTCATCTTGTTTTCTTACACATAACTCCAGTCTACTTCCCCACCCTGGTTATTTTGGAGATAGAGCCTATTCAATTTTCTGCCTAGAGTGGCTTTAAACTGCAGTCCTGGATTGCAGTCTCCTTAATACCTAGTATTATAGCTATGAGCCACTGATGAAGATACTTTTATCTGAAGATCCCTTCTCAAGATTTTCTTCCCAAAATGAGAGCGTTCACAGTTTCAGGATTGGTTGGTTTGGTTTTAGTGAGAAGGATTTAGGTTTAAGAAAATTGCTTATCCATATTAGGAGCAATTATTTGCTACCCTACTCGGGCAGTAATAATCGCAAAGGCAGCTTAGGGTGCCTTTGCTGATTTATGCTTTTTCATTGTGGAGAAAGAACAGTAATAAAGAATCACTCTGGACCTAAAGGAACTCAGCTCCGAAACAAAAAAAACAAATCAGAATCTACCTCAGGTACTCAAGGCTCATGGGCGGTATAGAAAATAGAGGAATGTTTATAGCACCAGAAGCTGAAACAGACTGCGTAGAGACACTGCACAGAGAGCTGCCCGACTCTGAAACTACAAATCATGACAAAAAGTCAAGTAATGGGTAATTTAGGCAGAGCATAATGAGGTTTCCCCCAAATGTGCAGTTCGACCAATCATGTAAATGATCAAAACAAATTCTAACGACAACACAAACCATATTAAATGATTGATGAGACAAAACAAAGAGAAGAATTAGGATACATTTGATGAGCTGTAAGGGTATTAAAAAGCAAAACAGAATGAAGATAAAAACGCTAGCAAGACAAAATCTAAAAAAAAAATCTGTAGTACCTATATTGAACTTGAGTTCAATTCCTATCAACCCATGCGTTTGTCTGTCTGCCTCTCTGCCATCCTCCACATACCTGCCATTTTATTGCCTATGTCCATCTCAGGCTTGTGCAAGTACTGTTCATCAAGTCTGATTCCCTCTGATTCTCGTTCCTAGAGCATGCTGTTAATGAATGAATAGATATGTGGGTCTAAATTGCCATGAGTTTTTCTTTAAATCCGAGGGAACAACATAGAGCTTAGAGCAATAATAAAAAGACAGCGTTCTACTTCAAGCTATATCCCCAATAGAGGCATACTTAAAAGAATGAAAATACTTGATGAAACTTTTAAAAGAAAAAATAAAATTAGCCCTAGTTTGTTGTATGGCAAAAGTAAAAGGGTAAAATGGATTATTGAGCCTGGGCTACAATGATAATAAAGCTTTCTGATATTTTCAGAAGAAAAGGAGACTGAAGAGAACAAGGAACTCTCTGATACATGTAAAGAAAGAGAAAATGATACCGGAAAGAAGAAAGTAGAACATGAAATTTCTGAAGGAAATGTTGCCACAGCCGCAGCAGCTGCTCTTGCTTCAGCTGCCACCAAAGCCAAGGTTCGCCCCTGCAGCCCTTTTTCTCCCATGCTCTCTTAAACCATGAATAGTCGTATTGTTTTTAGTTAATTGGGAACATTTAGTATAAAGATTCTAGCTCCCAATAGGAGATGACTATTTGCTTGAATGGCATTTCTAGGTTAAGAAATCCGCAAGCAGGAGAATGGTAGAATAAATCTGGTTGTGATGGGGATGGAGTTCAAGTGGTTAAAAAAAGGATAGATCGGGTCTTAATGAGTGAATTTTTTCATTCCATTCACTGTGTCATTTAGCTTTGTGAGGACTTCAAGGCAAATTTTAAGGTCTCTTTAAGGAGTCGATTGTCTTCCTGTTTTTAATTTGCCTTCAGGGCTGGTCTTGGACCATTATACCCATACTTCTTTTGTTTATGATTTTTAAGGCAAAAATCTGTTTTCTTGTATAAATACTTTGCCCTGATATTACATACTGAAAAGAAAGAGGGACCTAAAATAGCTCTTTTTCTTCTTGAATTTGCCAGCTTTTCTGGGGGTGGCTTTTTCTATTTATAACACTGTATCGACTGCATAGCATATTTAAGAAGACAAGAAAATGTTATTTTCCCTGCTTAGAGTTAATTTAGCATTTTAAAGCATTCCAACATGAATATATGAAATTTTTAGAAATCTTGTCACCTTTTATCCATGCTACCTCTGAACAAGTTTCCTTCCATTGTAGATTACCACATTTCAAGAGGCAATAGTTACTAGAACATTCCTAATCTCTTTATCTTGAGCTGTTTTTGACCCCTGGGTAAAGATGTTCTTTCAAGTGTTTAATCTGTGGAGCATGATTCATAATAGACCCATACACAAACTAACTCAAATCCCAGAACACGGTTTTGAGTGCCAACTCATCTGACCCAAGTCTAGTGGTCTGCTGAAGAGGTCTTTACAGACCACAATAATTCTCAGTCAACCCAGACCAGATACTACAGCAAAAATAATGTTTGTTTGCTATTTCAACTTTTCTTGAAGGTTAACTTAACATTCAGATAAACAGAAAGATTAAAGTCTACAGCTCAGTGAATTTCTCCCAATTTAAGCCCATCTATGTAAGCACCACCCACTTCCAAAAACATGATGTTACAGCCCTTCAGAAGCAGCCTCATTTTCCTGTGCAATCACTGTACCTCTCCCCAAGAGAGGTTACCAGCCTGTCTCCCAACATCATAAGTTAGTTTCTTTTTTTTGTTGTTCTACATAAAAAGAATCCCATAGTATAAATGGGAATCTTTCTTTTTTCTTTTTTTCCTTTTTTTTGTTATTGTTGTTGTTGTGGTGCAGGGGTTTTGTACTAAGGGCCTTGCACTTGTTAGACACACTGCCACCTATGAACAGAATCTTTTTTTCTTTCTTTTTTTCTTTTCTTTTTTTTTAAATCGGTCGTGAGGCTTGAACTCTGGGCCTGGCCACTGTCCCTCAGGTCTTCAGCTCAAGGCTAGCACTCTACCACTTGAGCCACAGCACTACTTCTGGTCTTTTGGTGGTTAATTGGAAATAAGATTCTCATGGGGATTTTCCTGCCTGGGCTGGCTTTGAACCATGATCCTCAGCTTCCAGCCTCCTCAGTAGCTAGGATTACAGGAGTGAACCCTGGGTTCCTGGCTTGAACAGAAATCTTTAGAAAACTCCTCTTAGGGGCTGGGAAGGTGGCTCAGTGGTAGAGCGCTTGCCTTGCATGCCTGAGGACCTGGGTTCAATTCCTCAGCACCACTAGCCTTGAGCTGAAAAGCTGAGGGACAACGCTCAGGCCCCACAACCGGACCCAAAAAAAAAAAAAAGAAAAGAAAAAGAAAACTCCTCTTAAAATAACGATTATTGAAAATTTACTTTTCTTCAGTTAACTGCTTTGTCTTTCTTAGCCTAAAATTTCAAACTCTTGGTAATTCAGAACTTCCTTGATGATTTGGGCCCTTACGAGATATCAAGCCTCCTTTCTTGCTTGTTCTTCCCAAACTGTTCTGTCTTTTGCAATTCTAATAAACAGAGTCCAGTCTTTTTTCTTCCTTTTTTTTCTTTAGAATTTCAGCACAATTTCCTCAGAAATCATGGTTTTTCTTCCTAATTATTTTCCTTTTTCATGCCTTTGTTCTGAGACATTATAAAAGTACATTGTATGAAAAAGAAGTGAAACTTCTTCAGAAGTTGTACAGTGTCCCTTGCATCTTGTAACTATTATTATGTCAACTTTGGGCCGAAAACAATGTGTCTGTTGCATAGCACTGACCATCTTACAACTATATGACTGGTGGTCGCATAGAAATAATTTTTGTCAACTATTAAATCTGACCTTTTGCTGTTTCATATGAAGTTGAGAAGACTGTTGAAACATAATTTTTTCTAGGTCACTGGATTTCCACTCCCTCCTCATCAAGGGCTCTCATATTTCTAGTAGTTTGTTTTTATTTTTGAGACATTGATTTTTTTCCTGTAATTTGTGAAAATAGTACAAATGCTCATGCTATATGACTTGGCTCGTGTGAGCAGTTCAGTACCACTTACAGCTGTATCTGATACATGTCACAGCACATAATCATTTTTGCACTACATAGTAATCAGGGATAAGGAACTCACCTAAATTACTGTAATTAGTATAGCTTATCCAGCCAATCCAAGTTTCCCTAACTCTCATTATGTTCTTCTGTGTCTATAAACAGCTTTATTATTAAGAGTTTGTCACCCTCTGGCATGGAGTGATAATTAGGGCCTCTAGATCTAGCTGCTGAACAGGCAAGGTGCTATGTTCTCTGCCTTCTCCCCATACTTGTCATAGAAAAGTCTCTTCAGGAACAACCCATTTGCTCATTGCCCCTCCTGCTAAGCTGTGAATTGCCACCTCAGACTGTAGCAGCAGGACACTGCTAGGTGGGTGCTCTGGGTTTCTGCCTTTCTAGGTATTTAAGCTTAGAAGGGAGAGAAAAATTGAAAACTATTGGTGGAATAAACTGGAATCCCCAGAACAAGCTCTTTTTCAGTGATAATAAGAATCAGTTCTTCCAAGACAGCAGAGATCACACTTTCTTGAGACCACAGACATTTCCCTTTGATTTATTTATAAATGACTTCATATCCATATACCCCACAATGGCAAACAGTAGTTTTATGTTCATTATCATGAACATGATAATAACATGGCCATTAGGTCTGATTAACAGGAAGATACTTTTTTTTAACCCATCAGAAATAGAATTTGTTCCTTTATGTGTGAAATTCCTTCTTGAGAAGGGAATGTTATTGCTGCTATTTGGGTCACAAGGCTTCTCCTTGTGTCACAGGTATGTGTTGGTGATTTACAGTAAACACATTGGGCATGGATATCATAACCTGGTAATACTGTGCATAGGAAGCAGAAGGCTGGCATCACTCCTTCTCCATTCATCCTCTCTACAATCCTAGCTTGTGAGGAGTAGTCTTATAAGAACTGTTTTGGAAAAGTGGAAGACTGAGGAGAGTGTTAAGACATAAGTAAACTAAACAGGACTCTACTAGTGTCTTGGATGGCTTGGAACCCCAAATAAGTGCCACATAACTCCCAGTTAAAGATCATGTCCAAATTCAAGGGGGCGTAGAGAATACCTGTGGATGGAATTCATCCCAGTTTAACCCATTACAGTCTACTCTTTGGTCACAAATCATACAACCTTTTCTCACTTGGCAGAATAACCATCTCAAGGTTACACCATCTCACTATGGTATCAGGCTAGGGGTGGAGGATGAGATCTTATCAGAATAAGATCCAGGTACCTGGAGGCTCCTTAGGGTAGGGCAGCTCTTTTTTAGTGTTGCAGTTACTAATGTTGAGATCTTTGTGTCCTGAATTACTGTCAGTGGTGGGACAGATAGAAGCCAGTTACACTCATTTAGCAAATGTATTTCAATGAGTGTTAGTTACCCCTACTGTCACTCTCCCTTTTCCTTTTCCGCCCTTCCCAAAACAATTTCAACAGGTTTCATTGTTTTCATAGTTGCAAACATTCTCTTTTGACTGTATTCAGCCTTTTTCATCTTTGTTATCCCAACCAGTCTCTACCACTCATTCCTGGTTTCTTGATCAGAGCCTAGTCATACTCCTTGAGAGAATTCTCTTTTTAAAATGCACTGTGACTGCATATGGTGGCACATGTCTAGAGTCCTAGTACCTAGGAAGCTAAGACCAACCTTAGCTACATAGGAATTTCCTGTCTTTAAAAAAACAAAAACAAAACTGGGCACTGGTGGCTCACCTATAATCCTGGCTACTCAGGAGGCTGAGATCTGAAGATCACAGTTCAAAACCAGCCCCAGCCCAGGGAGAAAAGTCTATGAGACTCTTATCTCCAATAAACAACCAGAAAACTAGAAGTGGCGCTCAAGTGGTAGAGGGCTAGCCTTGAGCTGAAGAGCTCAGGGACAGTGCCCAGACCCAGAATTCAAGTCCCACGACTAACGAAAAAAAAGGAGCTAGGCTTGCAACCCAGTCGTAGAGCACTTGGCTAGCATCCATAGAGCCTTGGATTCAATTCCTAGCACTCTTTTTTAAAAAGAAAAGAAAAGAAAAACTTAATTGAGCACCAGTGACTCATGCCTGTAATCCAAGCTCCTTGGCAGGTGAAAGCCAGAGCATCATAACTTGATGCGAACCCCCATCTCAACCAGTAACTGGGCATGGTGATGTTTACTTGCTATCCCAGCTATGCAAGTATGCAAGAGTCAGAGATCAGGAAGATTGAGGTTCTAGGCCAGTCTAGTCTCCCCTCCTTGTCCCTTTTCCTCCCACTCCCCCCCCCCCCCCCCCCCCCCAATCATAAGTCCCTAACTCCACATAAAAGGCCAGGCTTGGTGATGTGTGACTGTCCTCCCAGCTGCTGCTTTTTCACTCATAGCTGTACCTTGAATCATGCATTTGGTCACCCTGGCTTTTTGTTTATTTTTTGGGGGGAGGGGAGGTCCTGGTCTTGGCCTGGGCACTGTCCCTCAGCTCTTCAGCTCAAGGCTAGCGCTCTACCACTTGAGCCACAGCACCACTTCTGGCTTTTTCTGCTTATGTGGTGCTAAGGAATCGAACCCAGGGCCTCATGCATGCAAGGCAAGCACTCTACCACTGAGCCACCTTCCCAGCCCCTTTGTTGATTATTTTTAAGACAGTCTCATGGACTTTGCTGCCCAGGCTGACTTCAAACCATGATCCTCCAAATCTCAGCCTCCTGAGTATTCAGGATTACGTGTAAGAGCCACCAATTCCCAGCTTTCCTTTATGCCTTTGATGATGAACATTTTTTAATGTAAGTTCTTACTTTGAGATCTATGGTCCATTGACTTTCATTTTTGTAGATGGTGTGGGGTAATAGGGGATAGGGATCCAAACTCATTCTTTTGTATTTGGATATCTAGCTGCCCCAGTTCCTATTGTCCAGCTCCAATGATCAATGTCTTCTTGCTCTTGTTTAATATTTGTTCCTCTGTTGGTTTGTTTTTATTGTTTTATATTTTGTTTATATTGGAGTTTGACTTGGACCTGATACTTGCCAGGCAGACACTCTACCACTTGAGTCATACCTCTAGTTTCCTGTTTGTCTTTAACCTGTTGATGTTACCCACCCCCCACCCCCATGAATTCATTGCTTCATTCATTCTTAGGTTTTGCCTACAACTTCTGTATCTCATGGTCTATTATGGTAATTCCCTACGTCAGCTTCAACATTAACATGTGCAGGAAATAAAACTTCATTCAGTCATCACTGACATTCTGTTTGTATTAGGTGTTTCATGCCTGTCCCTAGGAAACGCAAAGGAAAGATTCTGGGAAGAGACAGGGTTATTTTGTGTGTGTGTGTGTGTTCTTTTTTTTTTAATTTTTTTATTGTGAAAATACTGTTACATGAGCAAGGTAAATGAGTACATTTCTTATCCAGCATTGTTGCCTCCTCCTTTGTTTTTCCCCTACCGTTCCATCCCTCCTACCTCCTCAACTACACCTCACCCACCCCCATCCCCACCCCCACCCCTGTGCCTAAATTTTAAAGTTCACTTTTCGACATAGTGCCTTGTACATCTCATTGTTGCAATGGGTCAATCTGTATCCCTATTTAAACAATTTTGGTTTTTTTCCCTTCCCCTCCCCAAATTATACCAACATCAAATACAGTGAAAACAGGGGTTATACAGTGGGGGGAGGGACATACAAAGCAACAAAAAAATCAATATCAAGGAAGAAAAAAAACCACTTGTGTCCCTGTCTTGGGGTTCATATCACTTATCATCTGAGCTTTTCTGCTTATCCCAGACATACACTAGTAGGGTTATTTTTTTTTCTAAGTATTTACCTAAATTATTTCCTCTTTTGCCCTTAGCACCTGGCTGCTGTGGAGGAGAGAAAGATCAAGTCCCTGGTAGCTCTCCTGGTTGAAACACAAATGAAAAAACTAGAAATCAAACTTCGACATTTTGAAGAGCTGGAAACTATCATGGACAGAGAGAAAGAAGCTGTAAGTAAGGAGAATTCCACAGGGCATTTTGATAATTCATTCTTGACCAGCTTTCAGAAGTATAAATTAGGGTAGTACTTTAATGCTGGTGTATGTACAAGTCTGTCATTTTGTCTCTGATTTCACTTGTCCTTTCCAAAGAGAATTATTAGCTAAATAGTAGAAAGTAGAAATGAATCTCATTTTAAGAGCCCATTTTTCGGGCTGGGAAGGTAGCTCAGTGGTAGAGTGCTTGCCTTGAATGCATGAGGCCCTGGGTTCAATTGCTCAGCACCACATAAGCAGAAAAAGCCAGAAGTGGCACTGTGGCTTAAGTGGTGGAGCGCTAGCACTGAGGGACAGCATCCAGGCCCAGAGTTCAGGCCCCACGACCAACCAAAAACAAAACAAAAAAGAATCTTAACAAGGAGCTGGCATAGGCAAAAGCATCCATCTTAATTTAAGGGAAGATAGTAAGCTGGCAATGAGTTTAGATTGGCACACACAACAGTCAAGAGAGCACTTTTCAGTCCTGGCTGGTTGGAGGACTTGAATGCACTGAGAGAACTGAGGTGCTTGAGCTTTACTTGAAACAGTACAGTTGGTTTTAAATACACACACACACACACACACTTTGAACTCAGTGTGAATTTGCTTCTGGACTAAGTGCTCCCTTGGTTTCTGAAGTTTATTTAGATAGGAGCAGAAATTGTGTTTATCTTCAAAAAAGAAAGGCATTTGAGGAAAGGCAAAGCTGTAAGAAACCCAGCCTGTGTTTACAAAGGTGAATGAGATAGTGACATGTGAAGGAAGCAAATACTATATGAAAATATGAAAAGTCAGCTCAGATTATCGGGAAAAGCTTTCTGGAGAATGAGAGATCTAATTGTAAAGCTGGCTCAAATCTTAAAATATGAAGAAAAAAGGAAGCCTTTTTTTTTCCCCCTCATAGGGTTTAAACTCAGGGCTTGGGTGCTGTCTTTCAGCTTTTGCATTCAAGTCTAGTGCTCTTCCACTTTGAACCACTGCTTCACTTCTGGTTTGGGAGTAGTTCATTGGAGATAGTCTCATGGACTTTCCTGCCTGGGGTTGGCTGTGAACCATGATCCTCAGATCTCTGCCTCCTGAGTAGCTAGGATTACAGACATGAGCCACCTGTACCCAGCAAAAGAAACCTTTGAAGAGATGAAAGGTTAAGTCATTTGTGCATAAACATGTTGGTGTATGTTTCATGTACTTATGTACTAGGGATACAGTGTTTAATAAAACCTTGCAAAGTGCTAGTGGTTCACACATGTGATCCTAGCTGTTCAGGGGGCTGAGATCCGAAGATTGAGTTATCAAGCTAGCCTGGGCAGGAAAGCCCATGAGACTCTATCTCAAATTAACCAGCAAAAAGCCAGAAGTGGAGGTGTGGCCAAAGAGTGGTCGAACATCAGTTATGAGCAAGAATATGGGCCAAGTTCAAACCCCAGTATCAGTAACAGTGAATAAATAATAAAGCCTAGCAAAATTCTGTGCCTTGGTGGAGCTTAAGTAGCTAGAAATGGTGGAAGACTTAAATTATGAAATGTCCTCTGTGTTAGATGTACATGCTTTGTTGTATACAGTCACATGTTGAAGGCTGTGTCAGAGATTAGGGTTTGCAGGTTTAAGTGGTATCCTCATAGTCTTTATGAAGGAACACAGTTGGTAGCCAGGCTCCGGTGGCTGATGCCTGTAATCCTAACTACTCAGGAGGCTGAGATCTGAGGATCACAGTTCAAACCAGCCCAGGCAGGAAACTCCATGAGACTCTTATCTCCAATAAACCACTAGAAAACCGGAAGTGGCGCTCTGGCTCGAGTGGTAGAGTGCTCGCCTTGAGCTGAAGAGCGCAGGGACAACGCCCAAGCCCAGAGTTCAAGCCCCACGACCGACAAAAAGAAAGAAACAGTTGATGACCAAGAAATAGTATGCAGAGAGCTGACATGGGAGCATAACTACCAGGTTAAGGCACTAGGAAGTAGTTGGATGGGTTGGCCTCAGGGCCTTTTGTTCTTGCCTTTTCCATCATGTCTGGAACTCTACCACATACGCCATGTTTCCAGCCCGGCTTTTTGCTAGTTAATTGGGTATGAAGTCTTAATGGGCATTATTACCTGGGCTGGCTTCCAACTGTGATCCCCTGGCTCTCAGTCTCCTGAATAACTAGAAAGATAGGTGTGAGCCACCAGCACCTATCCATACATAACATTCTTGTAATTAAAAAACAAGTCCTATAAACTTCCAAGTTAGGTTCTACAAACACTTTTCCTTTTATTATCTGCTACCTCCATTTCTCAGACCATGAGTGAAGCCTACAATTAGAAATGAGCAGTGTGTAAATTACTCATGTAAGTAAAGTGTCAGTGAACCTGTTGGTTTTCTTCCTGATTCCCACGGGGCCTCTAGGGAGGCAAGCCACATAAAGCTGCTCTGAAGCCTCCCCTCCCCACCCTGCAGCATTCAAATGCCATCTTCCTCTTCCCGAGACCCTGAACTGAGTATGTATGGTGCAGCCACATCCAAGCGGAACCTACAACAGAGCACTCTTCAGCAGAAGACACTGAAGGCAGACACAGCTGCAAGTGCAGCTGAACCACACAAAGCTCTTCTCCTATCTTTGATTTGCATAAAGTAGGGAGGAGGGGTGAGAAAAAGAAAAAGGTGGGTGAGGGCCACAAAAATCAATCCACACTGCCAAAGCCTGAAATACCAGCTAAGACTCCATTAAAGCCTCACAACTAAAGTTAATAATCACACCTCGCTTTGCAATGTTTCATGTCAGCGATGGAGACATTCACTGAGGAAAAATCAAGCCGGAAAGAGACATACCCGGTTCCTTATCACACCTTAAGGAGAAAAAGAATAAACGCAACTGCGTTTTGCTACTTCCATATGTGCTTCTGGTGGCAGAAACCCAAAGCCTGGAGCATGTCAGGCCACTGTCCTTTTGGAAACATGTTTGCTTCGAGAGGCCATGTACTTCTGCACTTCAGAAGGCAACTCACTTCCTGGGATATAGCTTTCTTCACTTCAAACTAAGTATCTATAATGTAATGTACATGTCTAACAATAAATTGTATGAAAGGAAGTATGAACACAATTACAGACCGATCTTTCTAAATTTTAAGGAAAAACCATGTATATCTTCCATTCCAGGCCTCAGCTGACATTAATCTACCCTATTCAATTCTATCCCTAGCCTATTTTTTACCCTCCTATTTACCCTTCCTATTTCACTTTAAATCATTTTGTGCTGAATATCAAACTCAGCGCTTATGCAGGGTAAGAATGAGTTCTACCACTGAGTTATACCCTGGCCCCAATCTCCAATTCATTCATTCTTCCTTCCTTCCTTCCTTTCTCCCTCCCTTTCTCCCTCCCCCTCTTCCTCTCCTTCTCCCTCCCTCCCTCTCTCTCTTTCCCTCCCTCCCCCCCTCTTTCTTTCTCTCTTTCTTTCTTTCGCCAGTCCTGGGGCCTGAACTCAAGGCCCAGGCTCTGTCCCTAAGACTCTGTGCTCAAGGCTAGCACTACCACTTGAGGCACAGTACCACATCCCGTTTCTCTGCATATTTGGTAGCGAGAAATCAAACCCAGGGTTTCATGCATGCTAGGCAAGTATGTACTCTAAAATTAAGCCACATTCCCATCTCCCCCAATACTTCAATTAAAGTGAAATGCCACTGGATGGCTTACAGGGACTGAGTTTAGTCTCAAACTACTCCAAACAGCACAAAAATGAGAAACAATGCTTTAATGACAGTCTTTTTTGTTGTTGTTGTTGTTGGTCATGGGGCCTGAACTCTGGGCTCGAGCGCTGTCCCTCAGCTCTACAGCTCAAGGCTAGTGCTCTACTACCATTTGAGCCACAGTGCCACTTCCAGCCTTTTCTGCTTATGTGGTGCTAAAGAATCAAAACCAGGGCCTCATGCATACAAGGCAGGCACTCTACCACTGAGCCACCTTTCCAGCCCTGATGACAGTCTATTTATATACATACATAATAGTCTAAGGACAGTTTTCCAGATGTCAAATCACTGGGTCAATCCCTTTAAAGTATGCTATTACTTCCAAATTTTACTAAACTCCCTAGGTCACGTTCTCTCTGATTGCCACAAAAGTCAAGGTGGCTTTCAACTGAACCCAACAAAAATAAAGTTTCCAGAATGAAAGATTTCTCCTTTGCATGATGAGGCCAGGATATGTTACAAGCCCTGCAGCCTCTGCTCCAGAGCAAAGATGAACTTCCTGGAGCCCCATAGGAGCCTGCTGTCTGAGCATGCTGTCACCTCAGGGGACCTGCTTGTCCTGTATTCAAGCTTTAGGTTTATAATCTGGATTTTGCTTTGAGATATAGGTGTGTATTTTAATCACTTACCTTTTTTAATTCTTCTGATTACTTTCTCTTAATTACTTTCAGTGTTTTAAAAGGACAGCTGAAGTTCAGAAGTAAATAGGATAATTGAGGGTAATTCATATTGTAGATGGTAAAATTTGATGCATTTTTCCTCCTTTCTTCTTTATTGACACATTGATCTTTTTCTTACCAAAGAAAAAAAAGGAGTGACAGAGGTCTTTGTGTTTTCTAAAAGAAAAACCAGGAGCCACCCACTGGTAGTTCACACGTGTAACCACCCTAGCTACTCAGGAGGATGACCTCTGAGGATCGAGGTTCGAAGCCAGCCAAGGCAAGATGGTCCAGTTAACACTAGAAAACTGGAAGTGGTGCTGTGGGTCAGAGTTGTAGAGCACTGGGAAGGGGAAAAAAGCTTGGTGCTAGTGGATCATGCCTATAAACCTAGCTACTCATGAGGCTGAGATCTGAGGATCACAATTCAAAGCCAGCCCAGGCAGGAAGGTTCACAAGACTCTTATTTCCAATGAACCACCTGAAAACGGGAAGTGGAGTTGTGGCTCAAAGTAGTAGACACTAGGAGGCACTAGCCTTGAGCAAAAAGAGTTCAGGGATAGAGCCTGACCCTGAGTTCAAGACCCACAACTGACAAAAAAAAAAAAAGACAACTCTCTCATGGTTATGATACTTACACTGGAAAAGTTTTCGTTCCTATTTAAGTTGGCTAACTGCATTGGTTGAACTATTATTGGGCATATGATTTCTGTAATCTACATGTACAGTAGTTTCTCTTAAGGTCCAGAATAATGCAACATTCTTACTATCCTCAAGTGCCATGAAATTTTTTTTAATTGTATTTATTTTATGTAATTTTATTCATTTATTTTTGTCAGTCATGGAGCTTGAACCCAGAGCCTAGGCAGTCCCTTATCTCTTTCAGCTCAAGGTTAGCCTTGTCTACCACTTTGAGCCACAGTTTCACTTCCAGTTTTCTGCTGGCTCGTTGGAGATATTTCACAGTCTTTCCTGCCTGGGCTGGCTTCATACTGCCATCCTGAGATCTCAGCCTAGTAAATAGCTTGGAATGCAGGTGTGAGCCACCTGTTCTTGGCCCCATGCAAATTTTTATTTGGGCATCTTTAGTAATCTGTAAATGTGTAATTTGAGGTACCTATAAGCTAAGATTTTCAGTGGCACTGCCAAAGTTCAGCATAGACAATTGTGACTTTGCAGCTAAGATCACATACTTCATTCAGAGGTTGTAACTGCTATTACATTTTAACCATAAGAATCCCTTCTAGAAGAGAGGACCTGAGAAGATTGCGGGAACTTGAAATGATGGCATCTAGGGGACTAATAAAATGATAAAAGGGACTCAGGTAGTCATATATTTTCTTAAATATCTGAAAGTATGCAGGGGCTGTGGCACATGGCTATAGTCTTAGCTAATGGGAGACTGAAGCAGGAAGATCACTTGAGTCTAGAAATTAGAGGCCAACTTGGGTAGCATAGCAAGATGCTGCCTCAAAAAGAAAGGGTGGCAGGCTGGGAATGTGGCTTAGTGGTAGAATGCTTGCCTCGCATACATCAAGTTCTGGGTTCATTCCTCAGTACCACATAAACAGAAAAAGCTAGAAGTGGCGCTGTGGCTCAAGCAGTAAAGTGCTAGCCTTGAGCAAAAGAAGCTCAGGGACAATGCCCAGAACTTGAGTTCAAGCCCCAGGACTGGCACCAGAAAAAAGAAAAAGGAAGAAAAAAATCTTGACAGCTTCTCAAAGAGGATTGCATTGTTCTGAGTAGTCTCAGAGCTGAAGTTGAAAAGAAAAGCAGGTCTTAGAAGTGGTCTGGAGAAAGCTAGGGACTGGTGGCTCACACCTGTAATCCTAGCTATTCAGGAGACAGAGATCTGAGGATTGTGCTTCAAAGCCAACCCAGGCAGTAAAGTCTGTGAGACTCTTGTTTCCAATTCACCACCAGAAAACCAGAAGTGGTGCTGTGGCTCAAGTGGTAGAGCATTAGCCTTGAGCACAGAGACTCAGGGACAGCACCCAGGCTAGGAGTTCAAGCCCCACACTGATCCATAAAAAGTGGAGTCTTTGGCAATGGATAACAAGTATCCAAATGGAAAGTGTATGTAGCAGGAGGGAACTCAGCACCAAGCAAATATGTTTATCTCCAATCCTGCGAGCCTTTCTTACTGTCATCTTTCTTCTCTCACAGCTGGAACAACAGAGGCAGCAATTGCTTACTGAGCGCCAGAACTTCCACATGGAACAGCTGAAATACGCGGAGTTAAGAGCCCGACAGCAAATGGAGCAGCAGCAGCAGCATAGCCAAAACCCTCAGCAGCCACACCAGCACTCAGGAGGACCTGGCCTTGCCCCTCTTGGAGCAACAGGACACCCAGGCATGATGCCACATCAGCAGCCCCCTCCCTACCCTCTGATGCACCACCAGATGCCACCACCTCATCCCCCTCAGCCAGGTGAGAGGAAAGCATGGCTTACATTGAAAAGCTTGTGGTCTGCTTATTAGGGGGGGTTACCGTGCATGTGGTAATTTCTGAAGTCCTTTCAGAATTTCCATTGTCAGCAAGAAAATCATAGGCAAAGTCCAAAGTCCTCTTGGTGAGGTAGGTTAATGCTATAAAGAGGTACAGTCTTATAACTCGTTTATTTGTTTGTATGTTTTTGTCAGTCGTGGGGCTTGAACTCAGCCTGGGTGCTGTCCCTTAGCTCTTCAGTTCAAGGCTATCACTATCACTTGAGCCACTATGTTGCTTCTGGGTTTTGGGGTGGTTTATTAGAGATAAGAGTCTCACGGACTTTTCTGCCCAGGCTGGCTTTGAACCACGATCCTCAGATCTCAGCCTCCTGAGTAGCTAGGATTATAGGCATGAGCAACCAGTGCCCAGCCCGGGGTCTCATGCATGCAAGGCAAGCACTTTACCACTGAGCCACCTTCCTAGCCCCTTGTTTTGTTTTTTTTAAAGAACTTTTACCTTTTGGACTGGCTCCCATGGTTTATGCCTGTAGTCATAGCTATTTATGAAGTTGAGATATGAGGCTTTCAGTTTGAAACCAAGCTAGGTAAGAAAGTCTGTGAGATTCTTATTTCTCATTAACCACCAGAAGCAAAAGTGAAACTGTGGCTCAAGTAATAGAGCGCTAGTCTGGTGCATAAAAGCTCAGGAATAGTGCCCAAGCCCTGAGTTCAAGCCCCAGGACAAGCACCAAAAAAAAAAATTATCATTTAGAGGGTAGGAATATGACTTAGTGGTAGAATGCTTGCCTAGCATGCATGACACCCTCGGTTCAATTCCTCAGTGCTACATAAACAGAAAAGGCCAGAAGTAGTACTGTGGCTCAAGTGGTAGAGTGCTAGCCTTGAGCAGAAGAAGCTCAGGGACAGTGTTCAGGCCCTGAGTTCAAATTCCAGGACTGGTCAAAAAAAAAAATTTAGGGCTGGCTGCCAGTGGCCCACACATGTAATCCTACCTCTTCAAGAGGCTAGGCATGAGGGTTTCAGTTAGAAACCAACCCAGGCAGACAAATCCATGAGACTCTAATAACTTATATATATGTGTGTGTGGGCCTGGGCCTTGTCTCTGAACTGTTTTGCACAAGGCTAGTGCTCTACCACTTTTTGAGCCACATCATAACTTCCAGTTTTCTGGTGGTTAATTGAAGAAAAGAGTCTCACAGGTTCTTTTCTGCCTGAGCAGCTTCCAACTGTGATCCTAAGGTCTCAACCTCCTGAGGAGCTAGGATTGCAGGTGTGAGCCACTGGCACCTGGCTAATGATATATTTGTATCAGTTCCTTTTCACCGTTGGGAAGGAGATAGATTTCAGAATGTCTCATCAGCCAAGAGAATGTTACTTATTAAATAACTATCATCATACCAAAGAAAATAATCATAATCCCTAATATCGTTAGTTAAATGTCTGAGTACTTTGTTTGAATCCGTATTCAAATAAGATCCACACACATGCATTCACATCTCTTTTGTTAAAAGGGCACTTACATGTTAAGGAAAATGCAGTTTTCAGTAATGCAACTGTGCCTGATTTATGCTCTACCTTGGAGTTGTACCCTGTGCGGAGCTCATATCCCCTATACCGTGTCTGTGTCTGTCTGTGTCTTCTGTGTCTGTGTGTATTTCCTCCCATAGTATTACATCACTTGTCCTGTATCTCCATCCTCCCTCCGAGCCCACCCACCTTCCCCCCTACACACACACACACACACACACACACGCATGCACGCACGCGCGCGCGCGCGTCCCAGAATCAATCTAGGTACTGCTCTTATAACAATTGTCCAGAAGTAGTTTGATACATGTCCTGGGTAGGATACAGTCTACTCAGGATTGGTGGCTCTACCATTTGAGCCACATCTTCAGTTCCAGCTGTTTGCTAGTTAATTGGAGATGAGAGTCTATGGATTCATCTTCCTGGATTGCTTTGAACTGTGATTATAGATCTCAGTCTCCTGAGTAGCTAAGATTATAGGTGTGAGTCACTCATGTCCAGCTGGTATTCAGTTCCTTTTTGGTTTTGAGGCTTTTTTGGTTTATTGTTGTTTTGAGGTGGGGGGGGGGGTTGTTTGTTTGTTTGTTTTGTTTTGTTTTTTGCTGGTCCTGGGACTTGAACTCTGGGCATGGACACTGTCCCTGAGTCTCTTTGTGCTCAAGGCTAGCAGTGTACCACTTGAGCTACAGTGCCACTTACAACTTTTCCTGAATAGTTTATTAGATGTAAGGACTTTCTTGCATGGACTGGCTTTAAGCCACAGTCCTCAGATCTTAGCTTCCTGGGTGGGTATGATTATAGGCATGAGCCATAGCTGCCTGGCTAGTATTTGGTTCTTAATGGTGGTGCCATATCCACAGTACCTGTTCACAGAGAACATCTAAGGAGCTACAACATTGAGCTTAGAGCTGAATATGGCTTGTGTACCCCTGTAATGCCAACAGTCGAGAGGCTGAGACAGTAGGATTGCCAGTTCAAGGGCCAGCCCAACATAAACAGTAAGTTGTGGCACACTGTGCACACATGAGACTCTAGTCTTTAAAAAAAAAAGCCTGATAATATGAATTAGGCTCATCACCCACATCATTTCACTTCTTGTTAATATCTTTGCTTCATATTTGAAGACCTAGTGCATGACACAGCCATATAGCCTAGCTTCCTGTCAGAGCCAGGATTCACACTGAGCTCCATCTGATTTCATAGAGAAGCCAGAGCCACAGAGGCACTATGGCAGGGCTGAGGTAAAATTTTCAGCAGACTTGGAAAGAACTATTTTCCTAGTGAGGCAGTGCCAGCAAATTAACTGATAAAAATAGCCTTTAAAAAAGAAATAGGTCACTTTCTTCTTCACGCTCTCTACAAGATAGGGTCTCCACATTGAATTTGTAATAGAAAGAATCATTCAGGGTAAGGCAAGGTCTTTTTAATACATGACAAAATATTCTCTTATATTTGAGAGATACATACGGAAAAACATAAATCATAGGTAGTTATTGACTATATAAACACCTAAGTAAACCAACACTTTGCCCTACAATTTCCCCACTTCTCAAAGTATGTGTCTTTTGACTTTCAACCCTGTTCACACTAGTTGGGCTGAATTTCATTGTTATCTGAATAGAAGAACATAGTGAATTTCCTCTGTCTGGTTCCCACACTCAACACCATATATAAGACGTGTGCACTGTGTAAACGATTTGTACATTTGTTTTCTGTTACAGCATTTCACTGCATGTCTGTGCCCTACTACACCAATCCATTTCCCACTGATGAACACACACCCAATTTTCAAGCTTTCAACTAAATAGTGTGTCTGTGACCATGGTAGGTAGGACATAATGTACACATTCTGTTATATGTATCACTAAAGGAATAGAATTGGGGTATGCCTGAGGATGGTCCAATGGGATACATATCTTGCATATATTTACCTCTCTAGTCTCTGGCTGACATAGGTGTAAGAATTACAAGCAGTGATTCATGCTTGTAATCCTAGCTACTCGGGAGGCTGAGATCTGAGGATTGCATTTAAAGCCAGCCTGGGCAGGAAAGTCTATGACACTCTTATCTCCAATAAACCTCCAAAAAACCGGAAGTAGCACACTGTGGCTCAAGTGGTAGAAGGCTAACCTTGAGCTGAAGAGCTGAGGGACAGCGCCGAGGCTCAGGAGTTCAAGCCCCATGACCAACCAAAAAAAAAAAAAGAATTACAATCAGGTCCTCCAAACAGTGTTTATTACATTTTAGAAATGAATAGGAGCACTCTCTGCTCTTTTCTAGCTTTTTCCTTCTCTTTCCCAGCTCCCTTCTCTTTTCTAGCTCTTTCTCTGCTCTTTTCTAGCTCTTTCTCAGCTGTTTCCTTCTCTTCTCTTTCCCAGATCTCTTCTCTTTCCTAGCTTGCTCTTTCCCACCTCTTTCCCAGATGCTCTCTTTTCTAGCTCTTTTCTCTTTTTTCTAGCTCTTTTCTCTCTCTTCCCAGCTCTCTCTCTTTCCCAACTCTCCCAGCTCTCTTTCCCAGGCCTTTCTCCACCACATGGAGGACCAAAATGGCATGGTGCCAGCCGGGACAATGAATAAACCTACCCCTTACCTGGGGGGGGGGGGAAATGAATAGGAGCAACGTTTTCCTTAGTTGCTGAGCAATTGTCCTAGATAGTTGACCAGGTCAGTTAGCTAGGATTTTGATTTTCACTTACATTTTGTAGTGTAGGAAGAGACAGGAAGAGTCAGTCTCTGAATGATAGCATTATCAGGGAAGTAGCAGGGGAAGGATCAAGGCAGATTTATTGTTGAATGATGAACTTGTTCAGATTTTCTTGCTCTGTAGAATTTATATAAGTATGTGATTTTTCTCTGCAAAACTGTATCAGGTAGTGATAGAGCCCATTCAAATAGCAGGTTGGTATTCTACATCGTGGGTGGAACTGGGACATCAGTAGCTAGTGTTAAATGGCAACTGTACGTATTCCATTTGATTTGTCTCTTTTTTTCCTCATTCTTAACCTTATTTTCATTCAAGTACTTGGGATTTTCACAGAAAACCCTTATGTACACTTTTGTCTCTTTCACTATTATTTGGTTGTACTCTTTTTTTTTTTTTTTTTGGGGGGGGGGGGGGCCAGTCCTGGGGCTTGAACTCAGGGCCTGGGCACTGTCCCTGAGCTTCTTTGCTCAAGACTAGCACTCTCCCACTTGAGCCACAACACCACTTCCATTTTTTTCTGTGCATGTGGTACTGAGGAATCAAACCCAGGGCTTCATGCATGCTAGGCGAGCACTCTACCACTAAACCATGCTCCCAGCCCCTTCATCGTACTCTTAACTTACCTGCAAACTCCAGCTGTGTGTATATGTTTGTGTGTGCATATTTGTGCTGCGCACGCATGTGTATGTGTGCACACGTGCGCCTCTGCACCAGTCCTAGAACTTGAACTCTGCCTGCATGATTTTTTTTGCTCAAAGTTTTGAACCTTGATCCTCGGGTCTTAGCCTCCTGAATAGCTAGAATTATAAGCATGATCCACCAATCCCCGGCTATATTTACTTAAATTTGTCTTAAAGTGTCTCAGATTGGTTTGTTCCCACCAAACAAAAAAGCTGGGGAATTACATGCAGTAGAATGTTTCTGCTTACGTACTTGCACACCCATTTTTTACCATCTTTATTTCACATTTTGCTGAACTGGATGAAATCCACAAAAGTGCGTTTTATCCCTTTTCATGTGAGCTGTAAAATAGTTTCATATGATTCCTAAACTACAGTAGTTCTCTCTAAGGCTTACCCATTTCAGATGGTACAAAATGAATTGTCATGGGGGCTGGGAAGGTGGCTCAGTGGTAGAGTGCTTGCCTTGCATGCATGAGGCCCTGGGTTCCATTCCTCAGCACCGCATAAGTAGAAAAAGCTGGAAGTGGCGTTGTGGCTCAAGTGGTAGAGCGCTAGTTTTGAGCTGAAGTACTGAGGGACAACGCCAGCCCTAGGGCTCAGGCCCCACAACCTACCAAAAAAAAAGATGCATAGTCATTATAGCAACCAATCAGGCACATGTAGTGTATCTGTTGACTACATCTGGGCTCCAGGATCCAGGAAAGCACATGGAAGACCATGAAGGAGTGGCCTGGGTGGTAACTGCTGCTTCTTGAGGTCCTTTAGTGTCCACATACAAGCAAGCAGGAAGGCCACAAGTGACTACTGGAGATCTCCTCGGTGGTGAGGTGATCAGAACTCCAGGGTTCTTGGCACTTGTTTGAAGGATGATTGCCTAAAAGTGGGTGCCGTCAAAGTGACAACAAAAGCCTAGTATGCCAGGACAGTGGTGAACCCTGCCTCCTTGTGTGAGTGGGAAATGAGACTCTTGATTATTTATGCTTCATGGATCTCAAGCAAGGCGCCTGCAGCAGGAAGCCTTTGTGTGGGAAGAGAGCTTGTTAGTTTCAATATCTTCATGGTTTCCTTTTGAAGTATCCAGAAAATCAGAATAGAAATTGGTCTAGCTTGATGAGAATTCATTCATGATATTATTTCAGTGACAAAAACTATATTTTTAGTCTGTGTCTGTGTGTCGTGCATGGGGCTTGAACTTTGGGCCTGCATGCTGTCTCTGTGCTCTTCAGCTCAAGGCTAGCACTCTACCATTTGAGCCACAGTACCACTTCTGGTTTTCTGGTGATTTATTGGAGATAAGACTCACGTAATTTCCTGCCCCAGTTGACTTTGAACTGTGATCCTCAGAGCTCAGCCTTCTATAGTAGCTAGGATTACAGGCATAAACTACCTGAACCGGCAAAACTAGAATATTTTATGTCAGTAAAATACAGGTTCCAGGACATTTCAACCAAGGCAAAAGGCTCCTAGTTTTCTTTGTTTTGTTTTGTTTACCTAAGAAATCGTATCCTTGCCTTGACCTCATGGTTCTCCTGCCTCAGCTTCCCAATTAGCTGCTATTACAGGCATGCACCACCACACCAGACCCAGACACTTGGGTTTAATTTTAAGCCCCTTAGTTAGACCTACTTACTTATCCAACACTACTAAGGAAATAGTACCCAGGAAAGGATTATAATTAATCGTCTCTCTTTAGCCCTTTCTGTGGTCTTGACCCCATACTGAAAAGAGAAAAGGAATAGCTCATCACATCAGCAGTTTTTGGTATCTGTGGTACCTCTAGTCCTGCTTGCATTGATGATAAGGCTGCCATACACTTTCCGGAATAGCAGGTTACTCTCACAAAGAGAACAGTGAGGGCCCAGTCCTTCACAAAGAGTGTCTGTGGCAGGCTCTCCCAGGAAGCAGCTATGGGGAGGAGCAATCTCTAAGGAGCCTGGGCTTCCCCTCACTTGGCCCTGATTGTGTTATTTCCGTTCTGCTGGGGACTCAGCCAGAGGATGCCTGCATAGTTCAAAATGGATGCATGAAATACAAGACAAGATATTCACAGGTCTCTTTTCGCAGCTTTATTTTTTCCTTCCCACCTTCCCCTTGCATTTCAAAGAATAAAAATAAAATCCTTAGCTAATATCCCATTAGAGATGATGGGTATCTAGCTTTAATAAAAGACCTAATAAACCCAAGAAAGTATAAGGAATTTTTCTACTAGCTAAACTTAATTTTAGACAGCCTTTCCATTTTTTTCTGACTTAGGATGCCTGCTGTTTTGTGTATGTGTGTTTTTTAAGGAAGGGGAAGAAGAAGAAAGAAAGCTTGTATGTAGGTCAGACTCCCACTTTCCTATGCTTTGCTACTGATGGTTTGAAGCCATATTTCTCTTTCTTCTCATTTTTCCTATCTACTATGGAAGGAAATACCTGGGGGGAAAAATGCACACACAGCATTTAATTTGTTTGATAAGGGCTCCTTTTAGTCTGATATGGGCCTATATAGTTATTTTATACTAGTAAGAATTAGAAGCCGGGCACTGGTGACTCAAGCCTGTCATCCTAGCTACTCAGGAGGCTGAGATCTGAGGATCGCGGTTCAAAGCCAGCCCAGGCAGGAAAGACCGTGAGACTCCTATCTCCAATAAACCACCAGAAAACCGGAAGTGGCTCTGTAGCTCAAGTGGTAGAGCGCTCACCTTGAGCTGAAGAGCTGAGGGACAGCGCCCAAGCCCAGAGTTCAAGCCCATGACCAACCAAAACAAACAAACTAGTAAGAATTAGAAGGGAGTACCCTCATACATGGTGGTAATCTATTGAAAAACGATGACAGTGATATTTCAGACACCACAGAAACCTCAAGATCTTTCCATTTCAGATGGACAGCATTGCTTGGCAAGAAAAATAGTTCTGTCTTCTCTCCAGTTCCCTTCATTTCTCCCCTGCTTCCTTTTAAAAGGAAGGAGGGGAAAAAAAAAGATGCCCCTTTAAAGTAGAATGGAGTGGGGGTGGGGGGGGTAGTGGGAATGTGGCTTAGTGGTAGCGTACATGAAGCCTTGGGTTCCATTCCTCAGTACCATGTACACAAAAAACGCCAGAAGTGTTGCTGTGGTTAAGTGGTAGAGTGCTAGCCTTGAGCAAAAGAAGCTCAGAGACAGCACCCAAACCCATTAAATTCAAGCCCTACGACCTACCAAAAAAACAAGAAACAGCCGGGCGCTGGTGGCTCACGCCTGTAATCCTAGCTACTCAGGAGGCTGAGATCTGAGGATCACGGTTCAAAGCCAGCCCAGGCAGGAGAGACCGTGAGGCTCCTATCTCCAATAAACCACCAGAAAACCGGAAGTGGTGCTGTAGCTCAAGTGGTAGAGCGCTCGCCTTGAACTGAAGAGCTGAAGGACAGCGCCCAGGCCCAGAGTTCAAGCCCCGTGGCCGACCAAAAAAAAAAAAAAAAAAACAAGAAACAGAAATCATTATCTGTCCTGTAGTCCTTCCTTTTTTGCTGTCATTCCTTCCAAGGAGCCATTGTGCTGTCACACTTTGCATGCATATATAGACCCTGTCAAGAAGGCTTCAGGCTTCACAGTTAAGTGAAAAGGAGTTATTTGGTGTGTTTTTGTTTTTTGTTTTTTGCTCTTTTTTTTGGTCATGGAGCTAGAACTCTGGGCCTAGGTGGTGCCCCTCACCTCTGCACTCTACCACTTGAGCCACAGCGCCACTTCCAGCTTTTTTTTTTGCTTATGTGGTGCTGAGGAATCGAACCCAGGGCCTCATGCATGCAAGGCAAGCGCTCTACCACTGAGCCACCTTCCCAGCCCTTCTTTGGTGTTCTGTTGTTGGTTTTTTTTTTTTAATCCTTCATAGAGACTATCAACGATAAGTAATGCAGTTCGTATTTTTAAGTTGTCATAGTGAGATACTGAGAAGAAAATTTCAACTAGCAATAGTCATGCCTCAGATAAACCCCAGTAACTGTGATACTGCCACTTTGCAGAGTTGTTTTAATTTTTTTTTTTTTTTTTTTTTTTGGTTGATTTGGTCTTGTAGACTTGATTTTTTTTTTTTTTTTTTTTTTGGGGGGGGGGGTTCCGGTTGTGGGGCCTGAACTCTGGGCCTGGGCGCTGTCCCTCAGCTCAAGGCTAGGGCTCCACCACTTGAGCCACAGCGCCACTTCCGGCTTTTTTCTTTTTTGCTTATGTGGTGCTGAGGAATCCAACACAGGGCCTCAGGCATGCAAGGCAAGCGCTCTACCACTGAGCCACCTTCCCAGCCCCGGTCTTGTAGACTTGAAAACTCCTAAAGCTGCTCTGTCTCAGCTTATTAACATGAAGATATAGGGAACTAGGTAAATGGGCCACTGGCTCAGAGCAGGTAGCTTTACAAATAACACTGCTTAGCCTGAAAGCTTATTCCCAGCACATGATGGACAGGCGTCACCATGGGTTTGTGTTGATCTGCTAGGGATGTTTCCCTCTGCCAGATTGTTTCTTGGATAGCTCTTTTCTCTGCTGGAACCCACACTCTGAGGTTGCTTTCAAGAAACTGTTTTTGTCAGGATCTTGCCATGGAGCAAGCAACAGATCCATCAGTTTGGTGGTACCAAGGTTTGTATCATTCAGTGTCTCAGCACCTGCCAGAAGAGAGCTGAAATGTATCCGTAGGAGGGCTCTGGTTACAAAAGCACCATCTCTAGAGCTCAAGGCCCAGGTCTGGTGCCTCCATTTCCATGTTCTGTGTTGTTGGGGGACTTACTCAATCTTTCTACCTTCCCTATTCCCCCAGAAGATGAAATGACTATTGGGATCAAATGAGTTAACCTTTATAAAGTTCTTAAGTAAAGTCCCTTAGGTATTTGGCATACTAAATTATACCATACAAAGTATCTGACTCTGCTTTTCACCAGCATGTTGGATGAGCTAGTGATATCATAAGACACTGTGAAAAATCAAATCCTACCTACTCAAGAGGTAAGAGATGAAGACTGGTCATAGCCTCACACTAACCCGGGGGGGGGGGGGGGTCCTAAGGCCCCATCTTTTTTTTTTTTTTTTTTTTTTTTTTGTCGGTGTGGAGTTTGAACTCAGGACCTGGGCTGGGCACTGTCCCTGAGCTTTTTCACTCAAGGCTAGCACTCTGCCATCTTGAGCCACAGTACCACTTCCAGTTTTCTGGTAGTTTATTGGAGATCAGAGTCTCAGGGACTTTCTTGCCCTGCCCAGCTTTGAACCATGATTCTCAGCCTCCTGAGAAGCTAGGATTACAGATAGGAGTCATTCACACAGCTCAGGCCCCATCTTAACCCATAAAAGCTAGGTAGAGTCATGAACACCTGTCATCCCTGCTACACTTGAAGGACGAGGCTCACAGTCCAGGCCCTCTTGGACAGAAACATAATACCACATTCAAAGAGCAAAATGAAGCTGAAGATGTGACTTAAGTGGCAGAGTCCTTGGCTAGCAAGCACAAAGCACTGTTTGTTTTTTTAATAATTTTCTATTGAGATTAAATGATTGCATAAATTTCATAATATTATGGGATAGTGAAACTTAAAGTCGCAAACACATTTTAACCTTCACAAGGCAAATCATCGTTATCCTGGTCTATCAGGTTTGTGAGTTGTATAAATTTCAACAACACAACTATTTCTTCCAAATCAGGTGATCGGTACATTGCTTTCCTTTTGCTTAGTGGAAGCTGTTCCCTCTTTTCCTCTCATTCCCTCCCTCCCATCGCTGCCCTTGAGTTGCGAGGCACTGTTTTTTGTTTTGTTTTGCTTTTTTTTTAAATAAAAATAAAAAGAACAGTTCCCTCAATCACTGCAAGTCCTGTGGTAAAGGAAGCAGCTGCTTAGCTTCCCTCAGTATAAATAAGCTCAGAAGCTCCACACGTGCCGAGTGACTCGGCCAAGAGTGCACATCTAGGGTAGGGTGAGTGCAGCCAGATTGTGGCTGTTTAGATTTTAGGCCGCTACATCTGTACCCCATGTTGAAGAGAGCTGCTGCCGGGGATGGCCCACTAGTTAGACTCTTCAGATACGTCATCAAAGTGTAAAACTTCTGTGCTGTGGGAAATGATGGGGGCTGAGCAGTGTGTGTCATACTTAGATGAACACACACCTGCAGTGTTCCCCCACTCACCCACCCAGTACTGGCTCTGGCTCCTTTATAAAGGTACACTTTACAGCTGTCCTGTAGAAGCTGGTAGAATGTGTTCTTCCTTGCTTGCCTAGGGTTCTATCCAGTCTAAACCTGATGGTAGGAGGCAGCACATACCCATTGCTAGACTTGGTTTCTGTTGCTGGTTCCTATATTTGGCTTTCTTTATTGTAAGACTATTCATTAGAAGTATTCTTTTGTGGAGCTGGGAATGTGGCTGGCTGTGTGGTAGAGTGCTTGCCTAGCAATGCATAAAGCCCTGGGTTCGATTTTTCAGCACCACATAAACAGAAAAGGCCGGAAGTGGCGCTGTGGCTCAAGTGGTAGAGCCCTAGCCTTGAGCACAGGGAGGCTCAGGGACAGTGCCCAGATCCTGAGTTCAAGCCCCAGGACTGGCAAAAAAAAAAAGTATTCTTTTGTCTCTGGGCCAGAATTCTATAGTGGGTTCAAAAGTAGACCTCCTTTCTATCCAACTACATGCTACAGCAACAGAGTTGAATAATTACACAGAGACCCTGAGGTCTAAAATATTTTCTGCCAGACTCTTTAAAGGACAAATTTGCAGGCTGGGAAGGTGGCTCAGTGGTAGAGCACTTGCCTTGCATGCTTGAGGCCCTGGGTTCGATTCCTCAGCACCACATACACAGAAAAAAAAGCCAGAAATAGTGCTGTGGCTCAAGTGGTAGAGCGCTAGCCTTGACTGAAGAGCTGAGGGACAATGCCCAGACCCAGAGTTCAGGCCCCACAACTGGACCCAAAAAAAAAAAAAAAAAAAAAACAAATTTGCTGAAAACTCTATAAAGACTAAATGAAATTGAATGTAAGAAATATCCTTCAGGGCTCAGTGGTCGAGTGCTTGCCTAGCATTTATGAAGCCCTGGGTTCGATTCCTCAGTACCACATAAACAAAAAGCCAGAAGTGGTGCTGTGGCTCTAGTTGTAGCGTGCTAGTCTTAAGCAAAAGAAGCTCAGGAACAGTGCCCAGGCCCTCCCTGAGTTCAAGCCCCATGACTGGCAAAAAAAAAAAAAGTCAGGTAGCTACCTATCTTCCTGTCCCCTCCCCCTTGCTTCTCCTAGTCCAGTACTTCATGATGGGCTCTGTAGGAAAAGGTTTTTTTCTTGTGAATAGACTTCAGAATCTTTTTTTCTTTCTTTCTTTCTTTCTTTCTTTCTTTTTTTTTTTTTTTTTTTGCTAGTCCTGGGGCTTGAACTCACCCTGGACACTGTCCCCGAGGCTAGCACTTTACTACTCGAGCCACAGCACCACTTCTGGCTTTTTCCATTTATGTGGCTGTGAGAACTCAAACCCAGGGCTTCATGTATGCAAGGCAAAAATTACCATTAAGTCACATTCCCAGCCCCAGAATCTTTTTGAATGATGATCTTCATGCCCTTCAGCTAGACATACCCTCACAAAGCATGGTCTGTGCTGAGTTGTAGCTGTTGGGACTTTGAGCCAGTCTCTACTTCTCTATTCACTGTGGTCTGTACCTGGCATTGTGTCTGCCCAGGAAGACATTTGACAATCCCTTGTTCACACAAACTAACCAGAATGAATGCTCTCTTTTAGGGATGTGCTTTTTTTTCCCCTCCTTCCTGGTCATAAGGCTTGGACTCAGAACCTGGGTGCTGTCCCTGAATTTTTTTCTACCAGCTTTATCACTTTGAGCCACAGTGCCATTTCCAGTTTTCTGGTAGCTCATTGCAGATAAAAGTCTCATGGACTTTCCTGCCGCGGCTGAGTTCAAATGGGGATCCTCAGATCTCAGCCTTGTGAGTAGTTAGGGTTACAGGCATGAGCCACCAGTGACTTAGGGATGAATTTCCTTTTGTAGATTAAAAAAAATAAAAGCTGGGGTTGGAGGCATGGCTCAGGTGATAAGAATTCAAGCCTGTTAATGAAAGCATCAGATACTCAGTTTGAGTCCTAGTCTCAGACAAAAACAAAAGAAAAAGAAAAAAAAATCTGATCATAGGAGTAAGCACAGATCATTGTTCTGTTGGTATGTCACATCCTTTGGTGAGTTATTGTTTGTTTTAATCCTCATGGACAGTGAGTTGTTCCCTTTCTTCTGCCCATTCCTTGTATACTTAAAGTGCTTGAACTCTCCCTCCACAGGTCAGATACCAGGCCCAGGTTCTATGATGCCTGGGCAACCCATGCCAGGCCGCATGATTCCCACTGTTGCAGCCAACATCCACCCTGCTGGGACTGGCCCTGCCCCTCCTGGTATGCCTCCAATGCCTGGAAACATCTTAGGACCCCGGGTACCCCTCACAGCACCGAATGGCATGTGTAAGTAGGAAGACCTCTTACCTCAGAGCAATGTAGGAGGGTTGTGGAGAAGACAGAAAGACTTTGTTCTCTACTTGAGAAGGGCTGTAGACGGTACAGTCTGCCTACGGTGGGTTCCACAGGATCCATTTTGGTTACTGTTTCTCAGTATGGAATACTAATGAGTGAAATACTTCCATTAGCTCAGGCTTCATTCTCAACATTTAAGCCTGTGGAGAAGCCAGAGAGGTATTCATCTCCCACTCCTGTGTATACCTATCTGGTTTGAAGCTCAGTAGCTATACATAGCTTCTGGTTATTTTCCTTGTAGGAGCTCTTATGCATACAGAAGTCCAAGTGATGGACACAAAGGAAAAAGAATAAAAGGGTTGGGGTGTAGCTCAAGCCCAGCCCTGTTTTCTGTCTCTAGCACTGCTTCTGTCTCTAGCACTGCAACAAGAAAAAAGAAAAAATGAAGAATACAGAGTAGGAGAAACAAATATGTTTCTCATAGTTATTCTTAAAATAGTACTAACGGCTGCATAGACTAAGAAAGGGAGTATTCGGGGCTATGTTAAGAAAGAAATATGACAAAGCCCCTACAGGCCAACAGTGGAAACAGCACTGATAATGCTCAGCAAGCCTGAGACTGCAGAGGCCAGGTCACTTCTTCCCGAAGCGAGGCCCTCTGGAGAGTTGGCCTCTGTCTACCCTTTATCGTAGATCTTCCTAGTGAAAACAGTCCTGGAGGGTATAGCATTGGCCAGGACTCAGCTATGTCTGTGATGCTTCATTTTAGAAGTTTATGTTGTAAGAAGCTAGCTTCTAGTCATAAGACAATAAAAAGCAAGAATCAGCTGGGTACTGATGGCTCATACCTGTAATCCTAGCTACTCAGGAGGCTGAGGAGCTAGGATCACTGAGGATCTGAGGATCACTGTTCAAAACCAACCCAAGCAGGAAAGTCCATGAGACTTTTATTTCCATTTAATCACCAAAAAAGCTAGGAGCTGAGGCTCAAATGGTTGAGCACTAGTTTTGAGCAAAAAGAAGCTCAGAAATTATTTCTAAGCCCCAGGACCAGCACCACAAAAAAAAAAGAAAAACAACAATCAGAATACCTTGTCTCCAGAAGCTTTTTAGATAGGGGAAGGGGTGTCAGAATTTACTAAAAGTTATGGGAGACTACAAAGTACCTTGAATGCACTGTGGTACTCTGAGAAGGAAGACATTACAGGGAAGAAGGCTTTGCATGCGCATATGTATGTGCACACACCCACGTCCCTTCCGGACTCCCAAAGGCTGAAGCAATGTAGAATGTACAGGAAAAAAAAGACTGGTTTAGCTGGATGTAGCAGGACTAGAACATCTGCCCCTCAGATCATATATATAAGGCCTGCAAACTCATTTGGTACATAATAGGACAGATACATATGCTTTTTGTAGGCTGCCTGTAGCCATCTGCCTGCATAGCTAATTCTGTATGGCCTGTAAATGATGTTATAAATATCTAAATGGCCGTTGGCAGAAGAAAGGTACCCTGCCCCTAGATAGTATTATTCCTATAGAAAAATACAAGAGGGGTCTGGGAATGTGGCTTAGCGGTAGAGTGCTTGCCTAACATGCACAATTCCTCAGTACCAAATAAATAGAAAAGGCCAGAAGTGGTGCTGTGGCTCAAGTAGTAGAGCACTAGCCTTGAGCAAAAGAAGCCCAGGGATAGTGCCCAGGCCCTGAGTTCAAGCCTCAGAACGGGCAAAAACAAAATGCAGATGATCTCCCCATGAGGGAGAGCGTAGGCAGAGCTGATAGTATACCTCTGTACTATAGCACCTGTCTTGACAGATTACCAGCAAGGCACATGAACTGGCCTGCCAAGGAAATGAACCAGTTTGCCATTCTTAGTATGGAGATATTAATAGTTACCACTGTTCTAACCAGCTGATCCCCATCATGTGTCTTTATGATTCCACCCTAAAGGGTCTTGAGTGGTGACCTTGAAAAATGAATGTTTTAGAGGGTGATCTTCCTTAAATGAACATGCAATGGATTCTGAGCTGCTGACATAGCACTGGAGTGCTAGGCAGGCTTCCCACTTAGTTCCCACTACGGAAGGATAACACCCAGGATGAGATTATTGGATTTAAATGTGTTAAGTTTGGTAGAAACCTGAAACCTCTCAGGAATAGGGTTGGGTGCATTGACTGGTAAGCAAAGCTGTGCTTTTGTTATTTGTTTTATATTTCATTTTCTGGCAAGATCTAGAAACTTGTAAAACCTCTAGATTAAATAATCTCTAGGGTTCCTTTGTACACTAAAGCAGCTCAAGTTGAAATGGAAAAGGGCTCTACACACTCACACTAATTGTTCCCTTCAGGACTTGACCTAGTTTCGTTCAGAAATCCATGGATTGCAGTTCAGGAGTTGTGAGGGACTCCCCTGACTCCAGCTTGTCAGCATCTCCTCTGTGAAGTCCTGGCGCTGGCAGAAACAGTTAACCAGCAAAAACTAATTAATAATCTAGTTTCTGGCCAGCTAGGTTACATTTATACTGTGATAAAAAGAAAAAGAAGTCAGCTCTACATGGTTCCTGACACCAGAAATGCTCGCTGGTCTGGAGGCTGAGATGGGAAGATCTTGGTTCCAGGCCAGCCCCAGCATAGCTGCGAACTCCTTCTCACCTAGTAGACACCATCTCAACAATTAAAAAGCAGACCAAGATGGTATGCACCTTTCACAAGACCTGATCTTATACCAAAGCAAGCTGGGTACAATTGGCTTGCACAGATGGTCGAAACTACTCAGGAGGCTGAGATCTGAGCATCATGGTTCACAGCCAGCCCAGACAGGAAAGTTCATGAGACTAACGAAACCAAAAGGGGCTGGAGGGCATAGCTCCAGTGGCAAGAGCCTGCTAGCAAGCACAAGGCTCTGAGTATAGACCCCAGTACCACCAATTAAAAAAAAAGAACTTGACCAGCACTGAGTCTATTATTCAACTGCAAAAAATACAATTAGCAGAGAGCACTCTTAGAGTACACTGACATCAAAATCCATTGGCGTTCTGAAAGGGACTATAGTGACGCTTGGAGTGGGCTTTGGGGGAGGACAGGGTGGATTCAGACACCCCATCTTTTGGGAAGATGAGGGTAAGTAATAAATGAGCAGTGACCACATAGACTTCAGTGGCAGCAGGGCCTCATGGCAATCATGGCCAGCTTGCTTTGGCATTTTAATGTAGACAGGCCTCACTGCAACCTCTCTATCTAGGCTTCCCACCATAAATAGTTTCCTGTGTCCTTTTGCACTGAGTGGGCTTCCCCAAGCACCTTGCATTTCTAGCAGTAACAAGTTACTTTGGATGTCTTTGCAGATCCCCCTCCACCACAACAACAACCACCGCCACCTGCAGATGGGGTCCCTCCACCTCCTGCTCCCGGTCCACCAGCCTCGGTCACTCCTTAGCCTGGAAGATTCAGGGAGCCCACCACCAGCTGGAGTGGGGCTGACAAGACTTGGGTTTCTCAACTTCCTTGGGTTTCTTTCAGGATTTTTCTTCTGGCATCCCCAAGCACATGTCCCACTCTTTTTTTTTTTGCCCCCCTCTTTGAGCCCTGATGTGTCAGCTCCTCAGCTGACACTCAAGGCAAAGCCTGTGGCGACCATGTGCTCTGGCTATCCTAAAATCACCTGCGTCTCCCCTGTTCTGGTGGGGCCCCGTGTCGGCAGTTTTACCTGCAGGTCTCCTGTCGATGTTAGTATTCTCTTGTCTTTTGTCACTTTTTCTCTCCCACAGTTTGTTGCTTTGTCTCTTATGCTTCTATAGATAATACTCTGTAATTATTTTTTTTTTCCCCTGTTAGGATCCTTTGAAAGGAAAGCATCCTAAGTTAACAGGAACCAAAAATGGTGATGGGCAGAAGGAGCTAGCCACAGGGGGCACACCTTAAAAGGCATTAAAAGTGACCTTATTTCTGCTTATCTGAGCTAAGAATGGTGCTGCTGGTGAAGTTTCCTGAGATTTTTGCCACACATAAATGCACCAGAATTTACGAGGGGGGGAGGGGAAGGAAGGACTGCCCCATTGATTTATTCACACATGAGGAATGTGAACACCTCATCCTGCCTGGCGGAACATCCCGCTTTAACTAGTGTGTAGTAGAGGAGAGCCCAAGCGTTAGAACATATGGACTCGTCCAGGCCCACTGCTTCTGGTTTTCTAGGCAGAGAATTTTCTGGACTGGAGGGAGGAGGGTGTTTGGCTTTTTGAGGGCAGTTTGAGCTTTGAAGGATGGGATTTGGGGTGGCAACACTTAGCTCCTAGACTAGCTAGGAAAGTTTCAGGAGTCTGGGACAATGTCATCCATCCTCATCTCCCATGTTCCCCATCATCGTCCCCTTCCCCCCCCCTCCCGCCCCCATGAATCTAGCCTACTACATTCACTGCTATGTATGTGTTGTTGGGGGTTTTTTCCTCTCAAAAAAAAAAAAAGGAAAAAAAAAGTAGATAGTGATAATAACTTTTTGTAGCTCATGGAAATTGGTTAGAATGGCTGGGGGTGGTACCCAAGTCCCTAAACTACCTCTTGCAGTAGCCAGGGTGAACGGAATTTCTAGAAGCGGTACTTTCGGTTCCGGATGGGATTAGAAAAAGTGAGCAAGACTCTCACCCTCCCATGGGTACTCCCTTCCCTCTCAGATCTCATAATCCACTGTCACAGGGTTGTCACGGAGGTTCTAAGGGTACCAACAACCTCACTTGGATGCATCATGCTTTAAGGTTTGGGGTGCTAGGGCTGAAAGAGTGGGGTGCCATTCCAGAGGAAGATCCACTCCACACACACACACACACAAAAAAAAAAAAGCCTTAATTTGAGTCCCAGTCTTCCCCTGCTGATGAGTGACTTTGAGAGTTTCTAGTTTTCTCTTCCTGTCCTTCCCTCCTGTCTGTCCTTCCACTAGTAGTTAAAGGGTATTTGGGGCAAAGCTTGTTTCCAAAGGATCTGGCTTCACTTCACATTCTTAAGTGGCAGTTTTATTATTTAA
Organism: Dipodomys spectabilis; assembly: GCF_019054845.1. Taxonomy (NCBI): domain Eukaryota; kingdom Metazoa; phylum Chordata; class Mammalia; order Rodentia; family Heteromyidae; genus Dipodomys; species Dipodomys spectabilis. Next base: position 1,440,472 of record NW_024871037.1, read on the forward strand.
AATGCAAAGGTTTTAGGACATCTTTTAGGTATCTTTTTCTAAATGTTTTCTAAAGCTTTACATATAAGACGGTATAGGGAGGTGTTTTTGTAAACACCTTAGAGCTTCTTCCCTTAATATTAGGATGCAAAAAAGTAAAACCACAATTGAGATTTGCCTTTCAAAAATCCTCAGGTTTGCCTTGAACCAGGTGACCCTGGTCACCCAGAGGACTGGAATATTGGAACCAAGGAGACTTCCAGACTCGGCGGGTGGGGGAGGTGGAAATGAGTTTGTTCCCACTGGAGTTTATTTGCCATGCATTTCCTTCCAGAAAGACCCAGTGCCTTGACAATGGCCGGGCTTATCTCAACTTCGTTCCTGTCTCTCCCACAGGGAACTCCCAACGCTCACCTTTTTTTTTCCCCCTGGAGTCTTAGAAGAATGAAATTCTGGTTCATACTGTGGTCCCTTGTAACCTCAGGTCTTTAATATGATCACTTTCAAATTTAAGAGATCCAGGCGGACATTATTTTTTACTATGCTGGTAATCTACAAAATACCCGAATTCAACAATTGTTACGTTTTAGTGTAAATGGTAACTTTTTTTTTTCTTTTCATGTCTTTAATCTGGTTTCATTCCTGTAATGCAACAACCCAATTTTGTGAGGGGCTGGGGAATAATACGTGGTTTTTGTACAAACCTGTTTCTCGGTGTGTTATTTTGGGAAAATGAGGAGAGGGGGGAAATTTGAAAGGTTGGAGGAAATGGATGAAAGTGGCTTAATCTCTTTTTCACTGAATAAATGAAATGCCAGTTCTGGATTCTAGTCCCATTTTCTGCATTCATACACCAGTTTCCTCACGTACCCCATGAAGAACCTCAATATTTAGAAGTGGCTCCTAAGAACCCTGCATCTGGTGATCATAAAAACCCATTCCTAGAGCTTTATCACCTCTGTTGAAGGGGCTTCTTGGAAACACCCTGTCCCTGTGGATGGATTATCTTCATTTAAGGAGGTCATCTCTCAGTCAGAATGGGTACACAGGTATGTCATGGACTCCTCATTTTATCTCCTATAGACCCTTCCCACAACTTCATTTCCTCTGTGGTTCATGTTTAGGCATGTCACCAGTCTGGTTAAGATCCTTTGAGGGGCTCAGTAGTAGAGTGCTTGCCTTGCATGCATGAGGCCCTGGGTTCAATTCCTTAGCACCACATAAACAGAAAAGGCTGGAAGTGGCGCAGTGCCTCAAGTGGTAGAGCCACGCGCCTTGAGCTGAAGAGCTGAGCGACGGCGCCCGGGCCCAAAGTTGAGATCCCATAAACTACAGGAAAAGAAAAATCCTTTGAGCCTGAAGTTAGGGAACATTGAAGCTGGACTTGAAGTAAACCAGAGAGTATCTAAAGGGAGGGATAAAATTCATCAAATCAACCCAAAGACGTTCTAGAACCAACTACGGCTGAGACCAACCTGCCCTGTTCTGATTCTTGGGGACCTTTAGGGTTAAGAAGTACTCGGTCCCTCTTGCTTCCGCTGGCCTGCCTTATAGAAATGCCCTTCCAGCTTGGGAGCAGCCACATGACCGAGACTGTTAGCTGCCTTTTACTCTTCAGGGGAGGCTCTACCACCTGCCCTGAATACACAACTTTGCAGACCTCAGCAAAATAGCCATACAAATGACAGGAGGAAAACACCCTCCCCACTGTACAGCAACCTAACATGTACCATGCCTTTGCTACTGGATAAGGTGAACGGAGTGGGTGGGGGAGGCACACAACACTGTAAGCACCTTTTGCCCAGGCTGATTTCTGTGCCTGCTTTGGCCCCAACAATGTTGGGACTTCCTCATCCAAAGGGATTTTGGCATGCCTTACTTGAGCTGATTCTGGAGTAGTTACAGGGTCCCCAACAAGCAAATCTCTTGTGCAGACAATCTATTTGTGGCTGTGTTGGCTTGTTACGGTGCTTTCTTCCAACAGGCTTAACTCTGGAGTTAGGAATAGACATTCCAAAGGACTTTCCAAACTGATGGCAAACCCATTACCTAGACAACCACTTCCAGGTTGGTATCCATTTCTGAGATTAGAGCACTGACTTAGTTTAAGAATCCAGGATACCCTGCAGTAAGGAGGCTGTGGTCAACACGAAGGTCCCAGCTCCCTGAGCTCTGTTCTTGAGACAAGTTTAAGCCTAACCCCAACATCTCATCAACCAGAAAATCACAGCAGAGGGTTCCACAGCCCTAAGGTTCTGTGTACTCTTGCTTCAGTTCCCTGTTCTTAACAGATCATAGCATTAACTCTTCGATGTGTGGGCAGGGGAGTGTGCAGGTCTTCCATTGATGCTCCTAACTAACTATGCATCCTGATTCTCTTGTGAGATTAAGAAGCACAATATTAGCCGGGTGCCAGTAGCTCACACCTGTAATCCTAGCTACTCAAGAGACAGATCTGAAGATTGCAGTTTGAAGCCAACCCTGGCAGGAAAGTCCATGAGACTATCTCCAATAGACCACCCAAAAGAAGCTGGAAGTGGCTTTATGGCTCAACATGATAGAGCACTAGCCTTGAACATAGAGAGGCTCATGGACAGAGCCCAGGCCCTGAGTTCAAGCCCAGGACCCGCAAATAATAATAAAGCAAATAATGGTTAATACTAAAAATGCAAAACTAAGAATTGTAATGTTTCATGTCTAAACCCAAGTATGCACTCTTGATAGTGGAGCAGCTCCTCCCCTGCAGGAAGCCTGGTGAAGCCAGTGGCTTTCTAATCCACAGGGATGATAGGCAGTAGCCATCATCCTTGTGCCTGCCTTGGCTTTGGAGGCAAAGCTGCCAAACCCAGTAGGAAACATGAAGAAGCCATTACCACACATCTCTGGTACCCAAATAGACATAGGAATTAGAGGGACATGAGCAGGACCTGTAGAAAATGGTCGTTTCATTCTCTAGTTTCTACTTCTTTTCTCGTCAGCCTCCCAAAATTGTGTGCCCAGAAATAAAATATGACATTCACTTTTAATTCCCCAGTTGGAGAAAGTGGTAACAGAATTTGCCTCCAGGGAAGGAGAAAAATGGAAGATAATCCAACATTTTGTACCATATGCTTGTTGATTTAAAATTTTAAAGGGAAAAAAAAGCTATTCAGGCGGCTGAGAGCTGAGGATCCCAGTTCCAAGCCACTCAGTAAAAAAGTCCCTAACACTTACCTCCAATTAGTCACCAGAAAAGCTGGAAGTAGCTGGGTGCAGGTGGCTCACACCTGTAATCCTAGCGACTCAGGAGGCTGAGATCTGAGGATCAAGGTTCAAAGCCAGACCCGGCAGGAAAAGTCCATGAGACTCATCTCCAATGAACCACCAGAAACAAAGTGGAGCTGTGGCTCAAGTGGTAGAGCCCTCACCTTGAGCTGAAGAACTGAGGGAGTTTTAACATGAGTGGTAGAGATTCTGTCTTCAGAGCATGTACAGATAGGAAGAAACCTAGTTTCTATAGAAACATATAGGAAAGGGAAGAGATGAACCATCCAACATCCACTCTTGATAAATCATCCAAGAGTCAAGGAGAAACAGTAACACCAGGACTGGGAAGGTGGCTCAGTGGTAGAGTGCTTGCCTTGCATACATGAGACCCTGGATTTGATTCCTCAGCACCACATAAGCAGAAAAAGCTGGACTTGGGGGCTGGGAAGGTGGCTCAGTGGTAGAGCGCTTGCCTTGCATGCTCAAGGCCCTGGGTTCGATTCCTCAGCACCACATAAGCAAAAAGAAAAAAGCTGAAAGTGGCGCTGTGGCTCAAGTGGTAGAGCTCTAGCCTTGAGCTGAAGAGCTGAGGGACAGCGCCCAGGCCCAGAGTTCAGGCCCCATGACCAGACCCAAAAAAAAAAAAAAGAAAAAGCTGGACTTGGCACTGTGGCTCAAAGTAGTAGAGCACTAGCCTTGAGGTGAAGAACTGAGGAATAGCACCCAGGCCCAGAGTTCAGACCCCCATGATTGACACACACACAAAAAAAGTAACATATATACAGTGGGAAATGGACTAAATAAGGATGTGTTTGTGGTCTCTGGCTGAGTACAAACTCCTACCTTGTTCTCTGCTTGGAGCAGAGATGTTTTTTTTTCTTCTGTCGGTTGTGGGGCTTGAACTCAGGGAGGGCCTGGGCTCTGTCCCTGTTTGTGCTTAAGGCTAGAGCTTTGAACCACAGCACTGATTCCAGTTTTTTTGGTGATTCATTGGAGATGAGTGCTGGCTTCGAACTTCAATCTTTAGATCTCAGCCTCCTGAGTAGCTAGGATTACAGGGGTGAGCCACTGGTGCCCAGCAGAGGAGGGATTCTTGTTGTTTGCTGTGCTGGTCCTCTGGTTTGAACCAGGGCCTAGGCACTGTCCCTGAGCTTGTTTTGCTCAAGGCTACCACTCTACCACTTGAGCCACAGCTCCATTTCCTACTTTTGTGGTGATTGGTTGAAGAGTTTCATAGGCTTTCCTGCCCATGCTGATTTCCAACCTCCAGCCTCAGATCTCAGCCTCCTGAGTAGCTGGGATTACAGGAGTGAGCCAAGAGCAAGTACTCCCACTGGTATTTTATTTTCCCCGGAGGCAGCACAAGGTCATGAAAAAGAGCCATAGGAAGTTATCCCCTTGAAGCTTAGTGCTCCAGACTGGAATGCTGAGAGGGTGTGGGTAGTTACTGTTCATTGATGCTTTTCTTAGGTCCTACAGAGCCTACTTCCCTACCTGGCACCAGTTGGAGACAGAAATCTACCTGGGCAAGCTGAGCCGACCTCATAGACTGGAACGGTAGGACAAGATCTTAGCTTTTCTGCAGGGAGTTTGCCAGTCATGGAGCTGGGGGTGGGGGGTCACTAGGCTGGGCAAATAGACTGCCAAAGAAATGAAACAACCCATCAAGACACATAGGGTGAGTGTGTGGTGGGGGGAGGCATATTAAAAGATGAAGTCTCTATTCTAGTTGCCTGACCAATGGGAGTCTCTCTCAGACCAGCAGCAGAGTTTGCCCTGGGACTGAGACTTGAACATAATCATTTGGACAGTAAGTTACACATCAAGAGGTAGATAGATGGTAATTTGGCTTGGGGGAGGGGGTTGAGGGGAAGGGAATGTCATAAACTACTGCATCTGCATGCCTCTCCCACAAACAGGTCTCCTAGATCCCCCCACCCGCACCCCCCACACACACACACACTGTGATCAGAAGACAGGTACCCCCTCCCCAAACTAACATTAGCCCAGTCTCGCATTCTCGCATTGACATCTGCCTGCCCTTGGATGGGCATTGGTGGTCCAGGACACCTTAGAGGAAGAAATACATCGCAGGGGGTGGGGGGGGTAGAAAAGGGACCAGAATTAAAGGCCACTCTCCAGGCTCCAGGCTGCCCAGAGGGTCTCCCACATTCACACACACACACACACACACACACACACACACCGTCGATGATGAGCCGTGTGAGATGCGAGCTCTCATGGCTTTGGCTGTGGACGGATTAGACACGATCCGATTAGAGCCTGTGCCCCCCACCCCACCCCACCTTTCCAGGCTCTGCCAATGTCTGCCCCACCCTGGTGGGGACCTCCCCCCAAAGGAACCCTCCCTGCAACACGGGGGGGGGGGTTGGGGTGGGGAGTAGAAGGGGGGGAGGGTTTGGCACAAAAACCCTTTCGGGCTCTTCCAGATTCCATATTGGGGGCTCCACCCCGAGCTTGCAGGTGCTGGGGGGGGGGAGGGAAAAAGGGGGTGTCTGAGCCTACCACGTTTCCCCCCCACACTCCCCGCCCCCATCCTGCCCCCACCCCTGCCTCCATACTCCCCGCGTTGGTGGATGGGTTGTGTTGGGGGGGTGGGGCTCGCCCCTCTCTCCTCCCCTGCGCACCAGGTCTGCAAGCCCTTGCACCTGTCGGCTCAGCGCCTGCCCCCCCCATCCCCGGCCCCCTCCACTCCCGGGGAATACAGCTTCCCCCCCACCCCCCCCCACCCGCAGGCCCCCTGCAGGAAGAAGGAGAGAGGCGGGCGTCCTCGCTACGTGCGGGGTGTGGGGGGGAGGTGGGGGGGGAGGTGGGGGCGGCGCCCAGCGCGGCGGCGGCGGCGGCGGCGCGGGAGGCGGGGAGGCGCGGCGCGCGCGCGGGGACAGCAGCGGACGGCGGCCGGCAGCGGCGGCGGCAGCGGCGGCGGCGGCGGCATGCGGCGGCTCGCGCTGCCCACCTGGGGCTGACTCGAGTCCGAGGGGCGGGCGGCCCGGGGGCCGGCGCGAGGCTGCGGCGCAGCGGGCCGGGCGGAGCGCGGACGGCGGGCGCGGCGGCCTGGAGACCGGGGGGTGGTGGTGGGGGTGGTGGGGGTGTGAAGGGGGGGAGCGCCGCCGCCGCCGCCGCCGCCGCACCATGGGCCGAACCCGGGGTGGGGACCCGGGCCGGGGACCACCCCCGCCGCTGCTGCTGTTTCTGGGGGTCACGTTAGTCTTCACTGCTGGGGCCGTGCCGGGTAGGTAATCGACTGGAATGGGGGGGGAGGATTCGAGGTAAACCCCTCGCGCCCCACCCCGAGCTGGTGGGGTGCAGCGGTGGGTGAAATGTGGGTGACGGTGTGTGGGGGGGGTCCCCCCCTCTCCTGGCTTCACATACAGGTGGAGTCTTGAGAGCTGTGGCCAAGGGGGCGGGGCACCGCCTTGCCCGCCGCCTGGGACCCAGACGGGGAGTTGGGGGGGGGGGGAGAGAAGGGAGGGAAAAGCGAGAGGAGGGGGGGTGCACTGCAGGAGAAAAGGAGGGGTAGCACGGGAGGGTGGGCAGACGGTGGGGGTGCTGCCGGGAGCAGAGCGCGCGGACCACAGGGTGGGATGGGGAGACAGGAGGGGGTGTGGGGAAGGTCTCTGTGGGCGTGGCCTACATGCCGGGGCGTGGTCTTTAGGTTCTGGGCGGGGCCTTATGGGGCGTGGTCTTGCGCGCTGGGCTGGCCTATTCGAGGGCGTGATCTGCACGTGGGGCGTGGTCTTGCGCGCTGGGCTGGCCTATTCGAGGGCGTGATCTGCATGTGGGGCGGGGTCTATTCGGGGCGGGGTCTGGCTGGAGGGGCGGAGCCCGGAGGGTAAGACTTCTGACCCGTCCTCTTCTCCCCCCCCCATCAGAGTTGGGGGCCCTCCTGGGGCTTAGCCTCTCACTCCGCGGGTACTGTCTATCTGTAGCTGGGCTGGAGATGGGGGGGGCAGTGGGAGATGGGGGAGTAACCACGGATTTATGTATATTTCTTTGACGGGGGGGCGGAGCTTAATCTTGGGGCGCGGGACGGTGGGGTTCTGAGAGCCGAGCAGCATTGGTTGCCACTAGGGTGGACGGACTCTCCCCCCGCCCCACCTCCTGGATGCCCTCCCACTCCTGACACCCCCCCTCCCGCCCACAGCGCGCGAATCAGGCAGCGCCATCGAGGCAGAGGAGCTGGGGAAGAGCGGCCTGGCCTGGGCACCGCGTGCCAATGACACGCGGGAAGAGGCTGGGGGAGACAAGACCAGGTGGACGGCGCCTGGCGGCGACCCGGCGGCCGCTGCTGCCGTGGACCCCGGGGTGGGGCCCGAGGAGACACTGGAGGCCTCGGCAGCCGTGACGGGCACAGCCTGGCTGGAGGCAGACAGCCCCGGCCTGGGCGGAGTGATGACCGCAGAGGTGGGCAGTGGCGAGGCCCAGGCCCTTCCAACGACCCTCCAGTCCCCCGATGAGGCCCTCGGGCGATCGACGATGCCCCCGCCCTCCCCTGAGGCCACTGTAGCCCACGGACCACCCTCCCCTACTACTACGGATGGCCGGCTGGGCGCAGGCTCTGAATCCCCCAAGGAGAGCCCCTTGGAGGTTTGGCTGAACCTGGGAGACAGCACACCCGACCCTCAAGAGCCAGACCCCACCCACCCCCTTAAAGGCACCCTAGAGCCCCAACTGCCGTCCGAAATCATTGACATCGACTATTTCGAAGGCCTGGATGGCAGAGATCGTGGTGCAGACCTGGGGAGGTTCCCAGGCTCCCCCGGGGTCTCAGAACCTCACCCCGAGGCTGACGGAGAGACCCCTTCTTGGAGTCTGCTTGACTTATACGATGATTTCACCCCCTTTGATGAATCCGATTTCTACCCCACCACGTCCTTCTATGATGATCTAGAGGAAGAGGAGGAGGAGGAAGAGGAGGAGGACGAAGACAAGGATGCAGTGGGAGGTGGAGACCTGGAAGATGATCGTGACCTTCTGCCCTCTCAGAAGCCCGGGGTGGGGCCTGGTGCAGGCCAGCCCACTAGTCGGTGGCATGCTGTCCCTCCACAGCATACTCTGGGGATGGTCCCTGGTGGCAGCATCGCCCTCAGGCCCCGCCCAGGAGAGCCGGGCAGGGACCTGGCCAGTGAAAATGGCACTGAGTGTCGCAGTGGCTTCGTGAGGCATAATGGCTCCTGTCGGTCAGTGTGTGATCTCTTCCCAAGCTACTGTCACAATGGCGGCCAGTGCTACCTGGTGGAGAACATAGGGGCCTTCTGCAGGTAAGGGTGTGTCAGGCATTTGAGTTGGAGTTTATTAAAAAAAAAGAAGAAGAAAAAATCACCTGAAGAGAGTAGATGGGGGGAGGGAGGGAGGCTGGGAATGTGACTTTAGTGGTAGTGCATGAAGCCCTGGGGTCGATTCCTCAGTACCACTTTAAGCAAAAGCCGGAGGGGGCGCTGTGGCTCAAGTGCTGGTTTTGAGCAAAAGCAAGCTCAGGGACAGTGCCCAGGCCCTGTACCCAGAGATTGTAGATTCCCAAGTCAAGAGAGATTTTATTAGCCACTCTCACACTTATCATCCTAGCTACCCTAGGAGGCTGAGGATCATGGTTTGAAGCCAGTCCAGGGAAAGAAACTCCATGAGACTTATCTTCAGTTAAGCACCAAAGAAGCCAGAAGTGGAGCTGTGACTCGTGATAGATCACTAGCCTTAACCAAAAAAAAAAAAAAAAAGAAAGGAAAAGAAAAGAAAAAAGCTAAGGGACAGTACCCAGGCCCTGAGTTCAAGCCCTAGGACCTGCACAAAACAAAAGAAAGAGATTTTACTCAAAGCCAGGTGTGGTAACATATGACTGTGATCTCTGTTCTGGGCTGGGGATGGAGGGTAGAATTGGGAGGATGACCATTCTCTTATCACTGAGAGAGAGGTTTCTAAGAAATAAGATTTTGTGAGTCCTCTACACATTGTGTCTTCACCCAAATCACTCTATGCAAAAGGCAAGGCTTCTCTGAAGGTTTTAGAAAGAAGCCTTTGTGAGACTGAAGGTTAGTGTGTGCGTGTGCGTGTGTGTGTGTGTGTGTGTGTGTGCACGTGTGCGTGTGTTTTCCTGGAGAATGTTGGCCATGTTCATAAACAGGGCAAGCACTGGGCTGGGAATGTGGCTTAATGGTAGAGTGCTTGCCTAGCATGCATGAAACCCTGGGTTCGATTCCTCAGTACCACATACACAGGAAAAGCCAGAAGTGGTGCTGTGGCTCACATGGTAGAGTGTTAGCCTTGAGCCAAAGCAGCTCAGGGACAGTGCCCAGGCCCTGAGTTCAAGTCCCAGGAATGGCAAAACATAAATAATAAATAAGAAGCAAGCCTGGAAACTCACTCTGGAGGAAGGATGGCTTCTGCAGGCAGCAGGCAGGCTAAAACTGAAGGCAGGAGGTAGGCATGTCAAGTAATAGTGATGACCCTGGAGGAAAAGCCAGAGGAGTGTCCACTTCACAGGAGAAATCAAGCTGGGTCTTTCCTCAAACCTTGTGGATGGGAGGTGTTTCTTCATTATGTATGAAGAAACACGTGTGTGTGTATGTGTGTGTGTGTGTGTGTGTGCTCGTCCCGAGGCTTGAATCAGGGCGTAGGCATCTTTGGCTCAAGGCTAGTTAGTGCTCTACCGTTAGAGCCATAGCACCACTTCCAGATGTTTCTAAATAGTTTGTTAAAGATAAGAGACTCAAAGACTTTCCTGCCCGAGCTGGCTTTGAACCACTCTCCTTAGATCTCAGTCTCCTGAGTAGCTAGGATGACAGGTGTGAGCCACCAGTGCCTAGCGGCTCTTTACTTTCTATTTCCATTGAAGAGTTTAAACATCCCTGAAATGGCCTCAGCCACTATCCTACACCTTGTCAGTGAATACCTGTGTCATCTCACTCACCAGGGAAGTTCTGCTGTCTCCTTGAGAGCATACTGCCTTCTCCTGGAAGGATTGCAAGTCAGAGTTGATCCAGGTGCTGCAAGTGAAGTACTGCACTCAACTCCCCTGAGTCTTATTCCCATTGGTTTTGGGAAGAACATGACTCGTTTTCTGTAGGTTTCTTTTTTTTTTTTGGTCCGGTCGTGGGGCCTGAACTCTGAGCCTGGGTGCTGTCCCTCAGCTCTTCAGCTCAAGGCTAGCACTCTACCACTTGAGCCACAGCACCACTTCCGGCTTTTTTCTTTTTGCTTATGTGGTGCTGAGGAATTGAATCCAGGGCCTCATGCATGCTAGGCAAGCACTCTACCTTAGTAAGCCACCTTCCCAGCCCAATGCTGCTGCTTTCTTTTTTTTTTGTCGGTTGTGGGGCTTAATCTCTGGGCCTGGGCGCTGTCCCTCAGCTCTTCAGCTCAAGGCAAGTGCTCTACCACTTGAGCTACAGTACCACTTCTGGTTTTCTGGTGGTTTATTGGAGATAGGAGTCTCATGGTCTCTCCTGCCCGGGCTGGCTTTGAACCGTGATCCTCAGATCTCAGCCTCCTGAGTAGCTAGGATTACAGAAGTGAGCCACCAGCGCCCAGCTGCTGCTTTCTTTAGAACTATGTGAAGACTAGTTTCATACAGAAAGCCATGAGGCCTGGCTGGCAGCTCATGCCTGTAATTCTAGCTACTGAGGAGACTGAGATCTGAGGATCAAGGTTTGAAGCTAGCCCTAGCCAAGGAAATCCATGAGACTCTGATCTCCGATTAACTACCAGAAAGGCTGGAATTGGAGCTGTGTTTCAAGTGATAGAGTGCTAGCCTTGAGCAAAATAGCTCAGAGGCAGTGCCCAGGCTCTGAATACAAGCACCAAAAAGTAAAAATAAAAAATAGAGAAGGGGGGATAGGAAGGAGGAGGAAGAGGAGGAGGAGGAGGAGGAGGAGGAAGAAGAAAAGGAAGAGGAAGAAGAAGAAGAGGAGCAAGAGGAAGAGGAGGAGGAGGAAGAGGAGAAAGAAGAAGAGAAAGAGGAGGAAGAAGGAATAGAAGGAGGAGGAGCACTGAACGTTGTACCTTTGGCACCGAAGCTGAGTTCCAGTTCTGTTCTATAGATGATCATGATCTGTAGGGTCACTAATACAGGATGTGACCCACACAGTTCTGGTTGGAGTTGTCCAACCATTGCCAAGAATAGGTTCTCTGATTTAGAAATTAAGGCAGGCCAGTGCCCGTGGCTCATACCTGCAATACTAGCTACTCAGGAGGCTGAGATCTGAAGATCAAGGCTCAAAGCCAGGCCAGGCAGGAATGTCTGTGAGACTCTCATCTCCAGTGAACTACCAGAAAACCAGAAGTGGCACTGTGACTCAAGTGGTAGAGTCCTCGCTTTGAGCTGAAGAGCACAGGGACAGTGCCCAGGCCCAGAGTTCAAGTCCCACGACCAAAGAAGCTCAGGGACAATGCCAAGACCCTGAGTTCAAGCCCTAGAACTAGTGAAAAAAGAAAAAGAAAGAAATTTGGAAGACCTTGCCCACTCATTAAGGGCTACCAGAAATTTGAGGGAACTCTGGTTTTACTTCTATCTGGTAAAGTGTAGTAATGTTTACCTTGAAGGATGGAGAATCTCTAATGTAAAATCATCTCATCCTACTGAAGGTCTAGGGGTGTGTGTGCTGTGTGTGTGTGTGTGTGTGTGTGTGTGTGTGTGTGCTGGTTCTAGGTCTTGAACTCAGGGCCTGGGCACTGTCCCTCAGCTCTTCAGCTCAAGGCCAGGGCTCTACCACTTGAGCCACAGCTCCACTTCTGCTGGGGTTTTTTGTTTGTTTTGTTTTTTGTTTTTGTTTTTGGTGGTTAATTAGAGATAAGAGTCTCATGGGCTTTTTTTTTTTTTTTTTGCCCTGGCTGACTTCTAAACATGACACTCAGATCTTATTGAGCCACTAACGCCTGGCTTTTTTTTTTTTTTTTTTTTTTTTTTGCCATTTCTGGGGCTTAAACTCAGGACCTGGGCACTGTCCCTGAGCTTCTCTTGCTTAAGCCTAGCACTCTACCACTTGAGCCACGGCACCATTTCTGTTTTTTCTGTTTAGGTGGCACTGAGGAATCGAACCCAGGGCTTCATGCATGCTAGGCAAGCACTCTACCACTTAAGCCACCTTCCCAGCCCACAAACCTGGCATTTTTAACCTTCCAAGCGAGCGCCCTCATCTGCGTGCAATGTGGAGTCTTTTGCTGGCTCTAGAGAGCTGTAGATGCACCCAGGACCTTCTAGAACTGGCGAGGAACTCCCAAGTGGAAGAGTGTGGTTGTCCTTTTGCTTAATCTGCTGGGCTTTGCTGCTCATGGGGTCCACAGTCTGTATCCACATGCTCGCTCCAGTCCTCCCCGCTTTAGCTGCCCTCCCAAGATCACCTTCCCAGACTCCTGCACCCACTCGGCACACCCAGGCCTGGCCAAAGGCTGGAGAACTATTTTACATTCCACTCACAGGGAACTGCTGAGCTTTTTAGTTACAGACCGCAGTGTGCCTTTGTCTCTGTCACCATGACCCACTGCAGGCGAAAAAACCGATGGGGATGGGGAGGGGGGGGGGAGGGTGGCAGGGGGGAGCTATGGCAGAATTCCTCTAGACCACTAGGTTAAGAGGGCCCCCACTTAGAGAGGGGGGATCCACATTTCCCTAGCAACCTCAAACACTATAATCTTTTCCCCTACCCCCACCCACCCGCCCGTGACTACAGAGGGGTTCGGTTTGGAAAACAAAAGACGAATGATTCCATTGGTGATGTAGAATAGACGATTCTTTGGCTACCTCCCCCCCCCCCCGCCCTCCCTCCCCCCCCCCCGCCCGCCCTCCCCCCCCCCCCCCCCCCCAGCTCTTGGGCCTCTTTCTCTAGTGTGTCATTCACCCTGAGGTTCATGTCCTCTCGCCTTTGCCTGCCACTGTATCCTTCCACATCTTTTCCTCTTTGAAGCAGCCTGGTTCCCATGGAAACAGCAATGTCATTGGAAGAGTTGGAGCCTGGGAATGTCCCCAAGGGCAGAAGAAAGTCACTCCACAAAAGGACGGAGACCCACCCAGAGAGTTGCTTCTCAGTCTGTTTGCTTGATAAGTTCTCCTAGTCAGAGGGCCGCTTGAGGGTCCAAACTTGTGGGGTATGAGGAGAAGGGGAGGCGGCCGAGATAAGAAGAAGATATGCATCCATCTTTAGGTTTTTTTTGTCCTTGTCCGCCAGCTCCTGATTTTTTTTTTTTTTTTTTCAGTGTCTGGTTAACCAGATGAACTAGATAGGATACAAAGTAGCCAGCTCAGCTTTTATGTAGGGTGGATCCTGGGGCTAGTACCCATAGCTCTTGTTTATCCTGAGCCTTCATCTGTCTTTTATCCAGAAAGAGGCCGGGGCAGGCAGAGGACCTGATAGAACCCTGTGGTTGTCTTGCTTGAGGCTGCAGGGCAGAAGATGCAGGTTCCTGTTTGTCTGCAGTCACTCAATAGCCAAATTAAAACTCAGCTGTTGGTCTGGGAATGTAAGGATCACTGTTCGAAGCCAGGCAGGAAAGTCCCTGGGACTCTTACCTCCAATTAACCACTCAGAAAAAGTCAGATGTAAGGCTGGGAATGTGGCTTAGTGATAGAGTGCTTGGCCTAGCATGTATGAAACCTTGGGTTTGATTCCTCAGTACCACCTACACAGAAAAAGCCGGAAGTGGCACTGTGTGGCTCAAGTGGTAGAGTGCTAGCCTTGAGCAAAAGAGGCTCAGGGACACAGTGCCCAGGCCTTGAGTTCAAGCCCCAGGAATGGCCAAAAAAAAAAAAAAAGGATGGGATGAGATCTGTACAGATTAAGGGGTAGACAGTCCCAAGAGCAGGTTGTGGGGGTGAGCATTGGGCTCAAGGACGTGACCCACGCTGCCTGCCCCATCCCCTCCGTCTCTCTATGGTATTGCTGCAGGTGTAACACACAGGACTACATCTGGCACAAAGGGACGCGCTGTGAGTCGGTCATCACTGATTTCCAGGTGATGTGTGTGGCCGTCGGCTCGGCCGCCCTCGTGCTGCTCTTGCTCTTCATGATGACCGTGTTCTTTGCCAAGAAGCTCTACCTGCTCAAGACAGAGAACACCAAGCTCCGCAGGACCAGGTGAGGCGTGGCCATCTGACATCGCTGGGTGGAAGGTACCCACCGACCTCTGACCCCAGGAACTTAATCATGAAGGTTTCTGGCACCTGATGCCTACCTACCACTAGCCCTTTTTTGTTCATGCTAAACATTCACTCCCAAGCCGGGCACTGGTGGTTCACGCCTGTCATCCTGGCTACTCAGGAGGCTGAGATCTGAGGATTGTGGTTTGAAGCCAGCCTAGAAAGAAAAAAAGTCCATGAACTCTGATCTCCATTTAAGTAGCAGAGTGCTGACCTTGAGCAGACAAAGCTAAAGGGTAGTGCCCAGGCCATGAGTACCAAGACTCAGTACAAGCACCAAAAAGAAAAAGTAAAAGCAAAGAATCTCATTTCAGCAACTGCTTCGACAGCCATGCCTTCGTGGGCATCTGAGAGTCAGCCCGCACTTCCCATTAGATATCTGCTTCCAACAGTCTCGTGTGACTTATACACTATGAGAAAAACCACTCTTGGGTTTGTGGGGGGGGATGTATGTGTGTGTGCACTGTGTGTGTGGTGTTTAGCTTTTTGGTTTTGTTTTGGATTTTTTTTCCCTTGGTGATTGTCCTGGGGCTTGAACTCAGGGCCTGGGCGCTGTCCCTCAGCTCTTCAGCTCAAGGCGAGCGCTCTACCACTTGAGCTACAGCACCACTTCCGGTTTTCTGGTGGTTTATTGGAGATAGGAGTCTCAAGGTCTTTCCTGCCCGGGCTGGCTTTGAACCTCAATCCTCAGATCTCAGCCTCCTGAGTAGCTAGGATGACAGGCGTGAGCCACCAGCGCCCGGCATAATCATTCTTATCACTAAGACAAAGAAAAGTCTTTTTAATGGAGCTGGGAAGGTGGCTCAGTGGTAGAGTGCTTGCCTTGCATGCATGAGGCCCTGGGTTCGATTCCTCAGCACCACATAAGCAGAAAAAGCTGGAAGTGGCGCTGTGGCTCAAGTGGTAGAGCATTGGCCTTGAGCTGAAGAGCTGAGGGACAGTGCCCAGACCCAGAGTTCAGGCCTCATGACCGACGAAAAAAGAGAAAGAGAGAGAGAGAGAAAGGTCTTTTTAATATGTCATTGAAGTCCCAAAAAGGGGATAGAAGCTGGGCATCGGTAGTTCATACCTATAATCCTAGCAACTCAGGAGGCTGAGATCTAAAGACCGTAGTTCAAAGCCAGCCCAAGCAAGAAAGACTATGGGAATTTTTTTTTTGTCAGTCATGAGGCTTGAACTCAGGGTCTGGGCGCTGTCCCTGAGCTTTTCTGATCAAGGCTAGCACTCTACCACTTTGAGCCACAGCGCCACTTCTGATTTTCTGGTGATTAATTGGAGATAAAGAATCTCACAGGTTTTCCTGACTGGGCTGGCTTTGAACCGTGATCCTCAGATCTCAGCCTCCTGTGTAGCTATGATTACCAGCACCCGGCTCCATAAGACTCTTATCTCCAATTAACCACCAAAATTTAAAAAGCCAAAAGTCGAGCTGTGGCTCAAGTGGTAGAACACCAACCTTGGAGCACCAAAGCTCAGGGACAGGGTCCATCCAGGCCCTGAGTTGAAGCCCAGAGAGAGAGAGAGAGAGACTGGACCTCAGATTCCTTAGGACCCAAGAGACAATTTAAGCAGTGCTGACCCCAACTTCTCTTTCAGCCCGTTGCCCCCATTAATTCCCCCTGGCCTTCATGCTACAGAGCATGTGACCGAAGGACTTTTTCCCGGGTCCTGGGAAAAAAAAAACAAAACACCATCTGTTGCTCGTGGGTTATGTAGACTCATGCAATGTGCAGACGCAGGCAGCTGCGCAGCCTTTCAACGAAGCACCATTGTGCCTGTGCGTTGAGGCGAGGGTTTATCTGCACACGTGATGACTCCGGAGAGACCCCATCCAGGACCCTGGGCTCCTCATTTCGAGCCTACTGTGAGGGGGTGGGGATGCAGAGGGCAGGAGGAAGAGACCATCTAAATCAGGGCACCAATGGGGAGCGGCAGCTTTCCGGGGAAGTGTGGAGGAGGAGCATCAGCCTCTTCCAAAGATGGGTCATCAATGTAGATCTTCTTCATCTGTTTGTTTGGGGTTTTTTTTTTTTGGTTAGCTGTGGGGCTTGAACTCAAGACCTGGGCACTGTCCATGAGCCTCTTTGTGCTCAAGGCTAGTGTTTTACCACTTGAGCCACAGCACCACTTCCAGCTTTTTCTGTGTATGTGGTGCTGAGGAATCGAACCCAGGGCTTCATGCATGCAAGGCAAGCACTCTACCACTGAGCTACCTTCCCAGCCATTTTTTTTTTTTTTTTGGTCGATTGTGGGCCTTGAACTCTGGGCTTGGGTGCTGTCTTTGAGCTCTTCAGCTCAAGATGAGCGCTCTACCACTTGAGCCACAGCACCACTTCTAGTTTTTCTGGTGGTTCAATGGAGATAAGAATCTCACAGACTTTCCCATTGGGCTGGCTTTGAACCATGATCCTCAGAGCTCAGCCTCCTGAGTGGCTAGGATTACAGGCGTGAGCTACAGGCACCTAGCTCATCTATTTTTTTCATAAAAATGACTCCATATGGGCAGGGAATGTGGCTTGGTGGTAGAGTTCTTGCCTTGCATGGATGAGGCCCTGGATTTGATTCCTTGGTACCACATAAACATAAAATTAATAAAATAAAAGGAAAAATAACCATTAAAATTATTTTATTTTTTAAAGAAGAGTCAGCCCGGCACCAGGGGCTCACGCCTGTCATCCTAGCTACTCAGGGGGCTGAGATCTGAGGATCACGGTTCAAAGCCAGCCCGGACAGGGAGGGCCGTGAAACTCTTATCTCCAATAAATCACTAGAAAACCGGAAGTAATGTTGTGGCTTAAGCAGTAGAGCACTCACCTTGAGCTGAAGAGCACAGGGACAGTGCCCAGGCCCAGAGTTCAAGCCCCACAATCAACAACAACAACAAAAAAAGAGTCTCATGGGGAAAAAAGAAATTGCTTGGTCACTCATACCTTGTCATCCTAGCTACTCAAGAGGCTGAGATGTGAAGATCGCAATTCAAAGCTAACCTAGGCAGAAGAGTTCCATGTGGTAGAGTGCTAGGTCACCTTGAGCCAAAAAGTTCAGAAACAGCACCCAGGCCCTGAGTTCAAACCCTGGGACTGGCATATACACACACACAAATCCTGAGCCAGGTTACTGCACCGAGAATGCTAATACGTGCTCACAGCTGAGACTTCTGCAGTTTTATTGATTCTACCATGCACATTTTTTTACGCACATATTAACATCTCTGAAATTGGATTGTGTCTTGCAATATCTGGCATTTTACCATCACTGTCATCCAGATGGTCGTCATGATGCAGTGGTAATTGCCTTGCATGTACAAAACACGGTCATAGCTGTTCATATCGTTGTCAGCTTTTCTTTCTTTCTTTCTTTTTTTGGTCTAGTTGTGGGGCCTAAACTCTGGGCCTGGGCGCTGTCCCTCAGCTCTTCAGCTCAAGGCGAGCGCTCTACCACTTGAGCCACAGCGCCACTTCAGGTTTTCTGGTGGTTCATGGGAGATCAGAGTCTCACGGACTTTCTTGCCCAGGCTGGCTTTGAACCATGATCCTCAGATCTCAGCCTCCTGAGGAGCCAGTGTTCTAGGCTTGAGCCACCATGTACCTGCTCATCTCACCAATGTTTCCTCTCCTCTTCCGTCCTACCAGCAAATTTCGGACTCCATCCGAGCTTCACAACGATAACTTCTCCCTCTCCACCATAGCAGAGGGCTCTCACCCAAACGTAAGGAAACTTTGCGACACTCCCTGTATCTCCTCCCCCCCTGCCCGTGCCTTGGCTCACTATGATAACGTTGTCTGTCAGGTAACTTGCCTTTCTTCACATCTCCCCTAATGCATGCCGTCCCAGCCCTCCCCACCTCACCCCTGCCCACACACTTGGGCTGTTTCACAGTACAGAAATTCCGTTGCTTTGGGGGTTAGCTCAGGACCTCTGTGGGGATGGGGGGGGGGGGACGGGATGGAGGGGGGAGATGGGGGAGTTGTCCTGTCTCTGACCAGCAGAGTTACAGGTAGTTGAGGTCTTTTTCTAAGATGACTGGTGATTTTTTTATTTTATTATATTTTATTGTTTGTTGGCTCTGGGGCTTGAACTCAGGGCCTGGGTGCTGTCCCAAAACCAGAAGTGGCGCTGTGGCTCAAGTGGTTGAGCACTAGCCTTGAGCCAAAGAAGCTCAGGGACAGTGCCCACACCCTGAATTCAAGCCCCAGGACTGGCAAAAACAAAACCAGCCTGGGCAGAGAAATTCAAGGGCCTTATATCTACTGAACCAGCAAAGTACTTGCAGGAGCTCAGGGGCAGGACTCAAGCGGTAAAGCACCAGCTATGAGAGAGCGTAAGGTGTGCGCATGCTCTCTCTCACACACAGGAAAAATAGATCTGCTGTTTGGGGATGTGGATGATGTCCACAGCCCTCCACTGGCCCCCCTCAGGTCTGCACCTTCGCCACTGTGAGTGGCTGAGCAGCCTGCCCTGGACGGAGACCTCAGGAGACTGGTGAGGGCAGACAGAGGAAGCCGAGCCAGCTCCCGTGCACCTGGTGAACAAAGTCACCTGCAACCCATGCACAACCTGCCCAACCCCCTCCCTCAAGCTGCCCATTTCTTCCTTATAATAGCAGCTATGGAAGGAATCCGGGGGATCCCTGGGCCCTCTAAAGATTTGACAGGCCTAAAGATCTGATCAGGGTGTGTGCATGTGTGTGTGTGTGTGTGTGTGTGTGTGTGTGTGTGTGTGTGCCTGTCTGTCTATCTGTCTGTCTGTGTCTATGTGTGTCTGTGCCAGTCTCAGGCTTGTACTCCAGGCTGGGCTTTTTCAGTCAAGCCTACGTCTCTACCACGTTGAACCACAGCTCTACTTCCGGTTTTCTGGTGGTTTACTGAAGAGTCTCAGGGATGTTCAAAGCCCCGACTGGCTTTGAACTGTGATCCTCAGATCTCAGCCTCCTGAGTAGTTAGTATTGCAGGTGTGAGCCTTCAGTGCCTGGCTTTACATTCGTCTATTCCCTGGACATTATGGAGCCATTTAGTGCCACCCCCTCTCTCTCTCTTTCTCTCACTCTTTTCCCCGTTCTGGGGCTTGAACTCAGGGCCTGGGCACTGTGTCCCTGAGCTTCTTTTGCTCAAGGCTAACACTCTACCCCTTGAGCCACTGCGCCACTTCCGGCTTTTTCTGTGTATGTGGTACTGAGGAATCGAACCCAGGGCTTCCTGCATGCTAGGCAAGCACTCTACCACCCTAGCCACCTTCCCAGCCCATCCTTTAGTGCTTTTTCACTTCATTTCAATCTTTCTT
This sequence comes from Dipodomys spectabilis, assembly GCF_019054845.1. Classification (NCBI taxonomy): domain Eukaryota; kingdom Metazoa; phylum Chordata; class Mammalia; order Rodentia; family Heteromyidae; genus Dipodomys; species Dipodomys spectabilis. The sequence continues at coordinate 1,460,123 of NW_024871037.1, forward strand.
ACTTGCCCTCCCTGCACTTACACGTGTGTGGTTGCCTCCTTCCCATAGAGCTTTGCATCTGGACTCCAGGCCTGCATCTGTCTTACCCGAGGGTAATGAGGTACCCATATGGCTGGGACAGAGCACTGGGAAAGGAGCCCACAGTGGTTTCCAGGACCTATGGCAGATGTCAATCCTACTCCCTCCTGACTAGGAATATCTTGCCAAGCCAAAAGCAATGGGGCCCTCTACTGTGGGATTCAACGACCTTGAGTCTGATAGGCTGGATTCTAGAGGAGACACTGGCAGGTTGGTGGGGGCGGAGGAAATCTCTGTCTTCGCCTAGCTACTCCTCCACCTGTTCCCTTTGTGGGCACTCTGCTTGCCCAGGAGCCCTGTATTTTTGTTTTGTTTTGCTTTGTTGCTGGTCTTGGGGCTTAAACTCAGGGCCTGGGTGCTTTCCCTGAGCCTGTCTATGCTCAAGGCTAATGTTTTACCACTTTCAGCCACAGTTCCACTTCTGGTTTTTGGTGGTTCATTGGCAAGAAGAATCTCACAGACTTTCTTGCCCCGAGTCTGGCTTCCAACCACGATCCTCTGATCTCAGCCTCCTGAGTAGCTAGGATGACAGGTGTGAGCCACCAGCCCTGGGCTTGCTTCCCCGCCCCCCCCCCCCCACCCCCGTCCCCTTTTGTTGATCATGGGGGTTGAACTCAGGGCCCAGATGCTGTCCCAGAGCTTATTTGCTCAAGGCTAGCACTCTACCACTTGGAGCCACAGCTCCACTTTCTGTTTTCTGGTGATTCATTGGAGATAAGAGCCTCACAGACTTTCCTGATACGCTACGATGACAGGCATGAGCCACCAGTACCTGGTTCTGGCCACTACTTTTGTAAGAACTACTTTCCTATCAAGAACCTTCTAATAAGCAGGGTGCTTGTGGCTCACGCCTCTTATCCTAGCTACTGAGGAGGCTGAGCTGTGAGGATCATGGTTCAAAACCAGCCCAGGTAGGAAAGTCTGTGAGACTCTTCTCTCCAAGGAACTAGCAAAACCAGGGAGTGGAAATGTAGTTGAAGTGGTAAAGTGCTTTGAGGGGAACACATGGGGCTCTGAGTTCACACACACACGCACACACACAACACACAAAACAGTACCTGAAGAAACACCTTAGCAGATAGATATTCATTGTTGCTGCTGTTTTGTTGTTATTGGTGATGGTGGTGGTGGTGGTGGTAGTGGTGTGTGTGTGTGTGTGTAAGCATGCGCGTGTGTGCACACACACATGCATTCCAGTCCTGAGGCTTGAACTCAGATCTGGGCACTGTCCTTGAGCTTTAGTGTTCAAGGCTCTCAAGCTACCACTTGAGCCACAGTTCCTGCTTTTTGCTGGTTAATTGAAGCTAAGTGTCTCACGATCATTCCTGCCCAGGCTGGTTTTGAACCTCGATCCTTAGATCTCAGCCTCCTGAGTAGCTAGGATGACAGGTGTGAGCCACTGGTGCCCAGCTTACTTTTGGTTTTCTTTAAACCTTTGAGGTTTTCTGCTTCGTTCAACTAGACAGAAAAACTTGAGAGAATTATTTGATTGTTCTACCCATTGTCTCTATTCCTCTTTCCCCCCAACTTGTCTCCTCTTCTAGGATGACCCTGGTGCTCCCCACAAAATCCAGGAAGTCCTCAAGTCCTGTCTGAAAGAGGAGGAGCCCTTTAACATCCAGAACTCCATGTCACCCAAACTTGAGGGTGGCAAAGAGGACCAGGCTGACTTGGAGGTGAACTGTCTCCAGAATAATTTAACCTAAAGCAGAACAAGAAGAGAGGAAGGGGGTGGGGTGGGGACAGGGAAGGAAAGGAATTTCCCCTTGTACAGAGTCTATTTCTTGTAACCATTTGTTAAACTCTTTTTTCTTTTTTTTTTCTGATCTCATGGCATGCTTTGATGTATTTTGTACAGGAGGGGGAAACACTTAAAATAAGCAAAGGAACTGAACAGAATTGCATACATTGGATGTTTTGTCTGTACATTGCTACTGCTGTGATTTCTAAACCTACGCTGTTATATTCAACTGACTTTTTTTTTTTGTACTTTGACCCACCTTTTTTTGGAATACCAATAAACACACACACACACACACACACACACACACACACACACACAAGTTCTTGAAATAAAAACTTTTTAAAAAGCTATCCATTTTCTTTTCTGTTTAGGTGGTACTGAGGAATCGAACCCAGGGCTTCATGCATGCTAGGCAAGCACTCTACATTTCCAGTTCTCTCTCTCTCTCTCTCTCTTTTCTTCTCAAGTACTGGTGCTTTTTAACTGGACCTCTTCTCTTGGCTGGCATGCTCTACTATGAGAGCCAGGCCTCCACTTGTAGCTTTCTGCTGCTTAATTGGAGATAGGAGTCGTGTGGATTTGTCTCCCTGGAGCTGGCTGTGAATTGTTGCTCTCAGATCTCAGCCCCCTGTTGGCAGTTATAATCCAGCCACTTCTTTATTTTTTTGTTTTGTTTTTGTCGGTCGTGGGGCTTGAACTCTGGGCCTGGGCGCTGTCCCTCAGCTCTTCAGCTCAAGGCCAGTGCTCTACCACTTGAGCCACAGCACCACTTCTGGTTTTCTGGTGGTTCATTGGAGATAAGAGTCTCACGGACTTTCCTGCCCGGGCTGGCTTTGAACCACTATCCTCAGATCTCCGCCTCCTGAGATGCTAGGATTACAGGTGTGAGCCACCCAAAACCGGCTCCATTTCCCATTGAAGTTGTGGAGGCTGTGACCAGATGGGGAGGGTCTTAGCAGTCCAGGCACCCTATGGGAATTGATCCAACAGCGAACATTCCAATAGCCAGGTTTGCTATTTAGAGAACTTTCTAGAACATTTTGCCTGAGTTCAGTCTGTGATAATCCGAGTTGTTGGGCTCCTTTGGCTGCCTAATTCCTCCTGATCCTGGATTTATATTCTCCTGTGCCTTGTTGTTTTGTTTTCATTTCCTGCTAGTTCTTGTTTTTGAAAAGTGATTAAAATATCTTGAGTCCTGGGGCTGGAACTCAGGGCCTGGGAACTGTCCCTTGAGCGAGCTTCTTTTGCTCAAGGCTAGCTGCTCTACCACTTGAGCCACAGCGCCATTTCCGGCTTTTTCTGTTTTATGTGGTACTGAGGAATCGAACCCAGGGCTTCCTGCATGCTAGGCAAGCACTCTACCACTAAGCCACCTTCCCAGCCCCTTCTCGACACATGTAGGAGGGCTAGGAAAACCCAGGCAGGAAGGGGTGCAGAGGGAGACAGTGGAAGCCCATTGAGCAAAATCACCAGGTGTTGCCAAGAATTATTCCTGGGGAAGAAAGGCAGAGGAGGGTTGGAGGATGGATTGATTGCTATCCAGCCTGTTGTCTTTCCTGCCAGGGTTTGTGGCTACCCAATGAGTGTAATGGAGAGATCTGGACAGTGAGACTCTGGAGAATCCTCCTGCTTTCCTAATAGCTCTCCTCACCCCATTCCCAACAGCATTTGCTTCATTCTTGGGACAGATTTTCCCTGTACTCTAGTGCTTCTTTCCTCTGTCACTGTCTCTGTGTCTGTCTCTGTCTCTCTCTTTCTCGCTCTCTCTCTCAAGTACTAATACTTTAACTGGGCCTCTGCTCTTGCATAGTTCTTTTTCATTCCTTCCTGGCATGCTCTACTATGAGAGCCAGGCCTCCACTTCTAGCTTTCTGCTGCTTAATTGGAGATAGGAGTCTTGCGGACTTGTCTCCCTGGAGCTGGCTGTGAATGGTCCCTCTCAGATCTCAGCCCCCTGTTGGCAGTTATAATCCAGCCACCTCTTACTTTTTGTTTTGTTTTTGTCGGTCGTGGGGCTTGAACTCTGGGCCTGGGCGCTGTCCCTCAGCTCTTCAGCTCAAGGCGAGTGCTCTACCTCTTGAGCCACAGCACCACTTCTGGTTTTCTGGTGGTTCATTGGAGATAAGAGTCTCTCTGCCACTGGACCACTAAGTCACATTCCCAGCCCACCCGAGTGCTTTCTGATGTTGCAATTAATCACTGTAAAGTGATTTTTCCCTCCTTGATCCTGGGGCTTGATCTCAGGGCCTGGGCACTGTCCCTGAGACTCTTTGTGCTCAAGGCTAGCACTCTACCACTTGAGCCACAGCACCATTTCCAGCTTTTTCTGAGTGCTTTATTGGAGATAAGAGTCTCACAGACTTTTCTGCCTGGACTGACTTGAAAATGCAATCCTCAGATCTCAGCCTCCTGAGTACATACGATAACAGGCGTGAGCCACTAACACCCAGCAAAATATTATTATTGTTAATGGTATAAACCATTTATCTTTGGGCATTAGTGGCTCACGCCTGTCATCCTAGCTACTCAGGAGGCTGAGATCTGAGGATCATGGTTCAAAGCCAGCCCAGCAGGAACATCCATGAGACTCTTATCTCCAACGAACCACCAAGACAACCGGAAGTGGTGCTGTGGCTCAAGTGGTAGAGCGCTTGCCCTGAGCAATAAGAGCTCAGGGGAAGTGCTCAGGCCCTGAGTTCAAGCTCTAGGACTGGGGGGCGGGGGGAATCTTGGCTCTCTGTTTGGGTCTACCCTCTTGTTGCTGGGTGCCTCCCTTCTCTGCAGAAGAAAGAGAGTTGGCCTTCTCCTTTCTTGGCAGTGCCCGTGTTCATTTGAAGTTACCCACGCCAGGCCCAGTGGGCAATCTGAGCTTCCACCATTGATCACACGGCCTGCTGCAGCTGCCCCACGCAGCGAGCTTTGAGGGTCAGCCAGACCCTCTGGTGGGAAATGCTCACTGCTCTAATTGGGCCTCTCTAGGGAAGTAGCAGGCCCTGGGTCACATTTGTCTTTCTTCTGATGGCCATTGCACCCTTGCCAGGGGACAGCCGGCTTCCTGGTGCAGCCGGCTCTGCAGCCAGCCAGGGCAGAAGTTCACTCTTGTTCTACAGATGAGGGAACCACGGGACAGTCTGGGTCCCTGCCCAAGGCAATCACCAGGCCAAGTCAGGTTACCCAGAGTAACCATCAGAAAGTAGGTGACATGCCCCTGCCTCTCCTAATTTGCTGGCAATGCCAATGAGTTCCCACAGGAAAAAAAAAAAAAAAAAAGGACTCGCTTGGGCTTACATAGTCACCCAAACCCTGTCCAATACCAGGCACAGAACCGGGTGTCATGAAGAAATATCTAGGTGAGAATCATCACGCTCACCCAGAAAGCCTGCCAGACCTAAAAAAAAAAAAAAAAAGAGCCAACAGGGCTGGGAAGGCGGCTTAGTGGTAGAGTGCTTGCCTAGCATGCAGGAAGCCCTGGGTTCCATTCCTCAGTACCACATCCACAGAAAAATCCAGAAGTGGCACTGTGGTTCAAGTGATAGAGCGCTAGCCTTGAGCCAAAGAAGCTCAAAGACAGTGCCCAGGCCCTGAGTTCAAGCCCTAGCACTGGACAAAAAAAAAAAAAAAAAGACCCAACAAGCCAAGCACCAGTGGCTCACGCCTATAATCCTAGCTATTCAGATCTGAGGATCACACTTTAAAGCCTGCCTTGGGAAGAAAATTCTGAGAGATTCTTTGTGTTATTGCATTATTATTATTATTTGCCAGTTCTGGGGGCTGAACTGAGGACCTGCGCACTGTCTCTGAGCTCTTTGTTTTTGTTTTTGTTTTGTTTTGGGGGGTCCGGTCATGGGGCCTGAACTCTGAGCCTGGGTGCTGTCCCTCAGCTCTTCAGCTCAAGGCTAGCACTCTACCTCTGAGCCACAGCGCCACTTCCAGCTTTTTTTTTTCTTTTTGCTTATGTGGTGCTAAGGAATCGAACCCAGGGCCTCATGCATGCAAGGCAAGCGCTCTACCACTGAGCCACCTTCCCAGCCCCTGTTTCTGAGCTCTTTTTGCTCAAGGCTAACGCTCTACCACTTGAGCCACAACACCATTTCCAGTTTTCTGGTGGTTCATCGGAGATAAAAGTCTCACGGACTTTCCTGCCCTGGCTGGCTTTGAACCAAGATCCTCAGATCTCAGCCTCCTGAGTAGCTAGGATGACAGGCAAGAGCTACCAGTGCACAGCTTGAAAGAATTTTCTTTCTTTCTTTTTTTTTTAATTTAATTTTATTTTTTTTGTGAACATACTGCACGGAGGGGTTACAATTACATGGGCAGGATAATGCATACATTTCTTACCAAGCATTGCAGCCTCCTCCTTTGTTTACCCTTCACATCCCTTCCCTACCTCCCCCTTCTTTTTCTTTTTCTTTTTGGCTGGTCCTAAGGCTTGAACACTGGGCCTGAGCACTGTCCCTGAGCTCCTTTTGCTCAAGGTTAGCACTCTACCACTTTAGCCACAGTGCCACTTCCAGCTTTTTCTGTTATTTTATTGGAGATAAGAGTCTCACAAGGGGCTGGGAAGGTGGCTCAGTGGTAGAGCGCTTGCCTTGCAAGCCTGAGGCCCTGGGTTCGATTCCTCAGCACCACATAAGCAAAAAGAAAAAAGCCGGAAGTTGTGTTGTGGCTCAAGTGGTAAAGTGCTAGCCTTGAGCTGAAGAGCTGAGGGACAGCGCCCAGGCCCAGAGTTCAAGCCCACGACCAGACCCCCCAAAAAAAAAAGAGTCTCACAAGCCGGGCGCCGGTGGCTCACGCCTGTAATCCTAGCTACTCAGGAGGCTGAGATCTGAGGATCGCGGTTCAAAGCCAGCCCGGGCAGGAAAGTTCGTGAGACTCTTATCTCCAATAAACTGCTAGAAAACCAGAAGTGGTGCTGTGGCTCAAGTGGTAGAGCACTTGCCTTGAGCTGAAGAGCACAAGGACAGCGCCCAGGCCCAAAGTTCAAGCTCCACGACTGACAAAAAAAAAAAAAAAGGAGTCTCACAGACTCTCCAGCTCCGTCTGGCTTCAAACTGTGATGCTCAGATCTCAGCCTCCTTTGTAGCTAGGATTACAGGTGTGAGCCACCAATGCCCAGCTGTTCAAAGTATTTTTTTTTTTTTGGATGGTCAAAGGGCTTGAACTCAGGGACTAGGTGCCATCCTTGAGCTCTTTTGCTCAAGGCTAATGCTCTACCACTTTGAGCCACAGTGCCACTTCCAGTTTTCTGGTGGTTCATTGGTTCAAGCCCCAAGACTGGCAAAAAAAAAAAAAAAAAAGCAAGAAGTGGAGGTATGGTTTACATGGTAGAGAAGGCACCATCCTTGAATTAAAAAAAGCTAAGGGACTCTGACCATTCCCTGAGTTAAACCTGAGTACTGGGCTGGGAAGGTGGCTCAGTAGTAGAGCGCTTGCCTTGCATGCGTGAGGCCCTGGGTTCGATTCCTCAGCACCACATAAGCAAAAAGAAAAAAGCCAGAAGTGGCGCTGTGGCTCAAGTGGTAGAGCGCTAGCCTTGAGCTGGAGAGCTGAGGGACAGTGCCCAGAGTTCAGGTCCCACGACCAGACCATAAAACAAAACAAAACCTGAGTACTGGCATGCACACACACACACACACACCACACACACACACACCACACACACACACACACACACACACACACATGATCCAAGACTACCAGAATCACTGGTGAGCCAACTATAATTGCCAGGTACCACCTGTTCCTCTGTTGCTAGCTCTAGAAGCCGGCATCCATTCTTCTGGCTGTGTTGGTCCTAGAGGATGTGCAGAGCTAGTGGTGTTAAAAGCGAGCTAATGATGACGAGGAGGGGAGGAAGTGTGAACAGTGCTTTGTCAACTGCGAAGCTGGTGCTCTTCCTGTTCCTTGGGCTGTTGTTTCTCCCTAGCCCTGGGTTTCCCTGCATGACACTTTAGCCTAAGACAGGGGGTCAGCCCGTTCCTTGTCCCCCTCCCTCACATCATTGGAGCCTCCGCTGGCACAGATCCAACCACAAGCCACCTGCTTCCAGAATCTTGTGCCCCAAAATGGCACTGATCCTGTGTCTCTAAGGATTAGGTCTGAGAGGAGACCGAGGCAGTGTGCATACAATTGGAATAGGTGGGGCTGGGAAGGTGGCTCAGTGGTAGAGCGCTTGCCTTGCATGCATGAGGCCGTGGGTTCGATTCCTCAGCACCACATAAGCAAAAAAGAAAAAACCGGAAGTGGCGTGCTAGCCTTGAGCTTGCGGCCCCACCTGCAGCCATCCGTGTGTGTGTGTGTGTGTGTGTGTGTGTGTGTGTCTCCTTCAAGGCAGCAGTTCCTTGCAGGGATAAGTTGGCTGCAAAGCCCTGCTGGGTGTCGGTGTCATCCTAGCTACTCAAGAGGCTGAGATCGGAAGGTCATGGTTCAAAGCCAGCCTGGGCAGAAAAGTCCGAGAGACTCTTATCTCCGATCAACCACCAGAAAATGGGACATGGAGTTGTGGCTTAAAGTGGAGTATGAAGAGATCAGGGACAGTGACCAGGCCCTGAGTTCAAGCCTCACAACCCACAAAAAGAAAAACATTCAAACAAACAAAAAAACACAGCCTGGTTATCTTACTCTAGGCTAGAGAAGCCTGATGGTAGATTATTCCAAACCTCCTGGAGAGATCAAGGAATTGTCAAGGGCTGACATTAGGTTGTAGCATCTGGGATGTGTGTGTGTGTGTGTGTGTGTGTGTGTGTGTGTGTGTGTGAGTGTGCAGCTTAAATTCAGGAGCCTGGACACTTTTCCTTAGGTTTTTCTCTCAAGGCTGGTGCTCTACCACTTGAGCCACACATCCACTTCTGGCTTTTTGCTAGTTAATTGGAGATAAAAGTCTCCTTTCCTCCTGACTTCAGTTTCTGTCTTCTCTTGTCCATTCTTCAACATTCACTCCTTTATTTTTTGTGCTGATTCTGGAGCTTGAACTCACAGCCTGGGCACTGTCCCTGAACTTCTTTTGCTCTAGGCTAGCACTCTACCACTGAGTCACAGCACTACTTCTGGTTTTTTTTGTTTGTTTTTTTTTGGTGTTTCTTTGCAGATAAGAGTTTCACAGACTCTCCTTCCCAGGCTGGCTTAGAATCACAATCCTCAGATCTCAGCCTCTTGAATAGCTAGGATTACTGTTATGAGCAGACAGTCCTGGGGCTTGAAGTCAGGGCCTGAACACTATCCCTGAGTTTCTTTTGCTCAAGGCTAACATTCTACCACTTGAGTCACCAGGCCACTCCTGGCTTTTTGTGTTTATGTGGTACTGAGGAATCGAACCCAGGGTTTTATGCATGCTAAGCAAGCACTTCCCCACTAAGCCAAATTCCCAGGCTCTCCTCCCCTTTAAAAAAATATAGCACAGAGATTTGAACTCAGGACCTCATATTTGCTAGGCAGGTGCTCTACCACTTGAGCCACACCTCCAGCCCAACATCTAGACATCTTACTTGTTTCGTGGGGAATCTGACTGGATGTTGTGTTTCTTTCTCCATTTTTGTTTTTCTGTCACTCGTGGGGTTTGAACTCAGGGCCTGGGCATTATCCCTCAACCCTTTCACTCAAAGCTAGTGCTCTACCACTTTGAGCCACAGCTGCTCTTCTGGTTTTCTGGTGATAAGAGTCTCATGGACTTTCCTGCCCAGGCTGGCTTTGAACCATGAATCTCAGATCTCAGTCTTCTGATATAGCTAGGATTACAGGCATGAGTTACCAGTGCCCAGCCCCGGCTTATTGTGTTTCTGTGTCAGGCTCCATTGGAGGTATGTTGCTTCCAGCTGCTCACCGAAGTGTCTGGCCTCTCCACTATTACAGTGGGAATCTGCCTGCCAGAGTTGGGGTTCTATCTCAGCTTCCTAGAGGGATGACTGAGCCAGGAGAGACCCTGTGTCTACCTACCCCTCCCAGGCAGAAGCCTGGGCCAGGCTTGGGGCTCTGAGTGGTCTTCTGACTGCGCATGCCCAGTGCAGAGATTGCTGCCTGACTATCTTTTGTGATTATAGGCAGTTGGCACAGGACAAGGTTCGAATTGGCAGAGAATCAGAGTGGGCCCCTGGCTCTGGCTTTTCTGCCGGTGATAGGTAGGAGGATTAGGGCTCAGAAACTTGGGACAAGGGGCTTTTCTTCTCAGGGCTGCATTTTCATTGGCCTGCAAAGCCCCAGAGACAGGAACACAAGGTGAGCCTGGTGCTTTTTGAAGTGGGGCTAGGGATTCGAACCCCCGCCCACACTTGTGATGGGTGAAAAGACTCTAGCTCCCACCACCACAGCGGTGAGTCTAGAGGTCCAGAAACCCCTGAGGGCTCAGGGGTGGTGCATCCTCAGTCTGCTTAGAAGTTTGAGGCCACTCATGCAAAAGCATAAGGGATGTGGGGAGCCAACAGGGGCTTAGGCTGGGAAGGTGGCTTAGTGGTAGAGTGCTCGCCTAGGGTATATGAAGCTCCGGGTTCGATTCCTCCATATCACGTACACAGGAAAAGCCGGAAGTGGCTCTGTGGCTCAAGTGGTAGAGTGCTAGCCTTCAGCAAAAGCAGCCCAGGGACAGTGCCCAGGCCCTGAGTTCAAGCCCCAGGACTGGCTAAACCAAACAAAACCAAACAGTGGCTTGCAAGAGAATCAGTCCTGGAATATCAGGGAGGAAGGAGGCAGAGGGGTGGCCTACTCTTTCACCCTTTGTGAGAATGTGGGGAAACTGAGGCACACAATGAGAACCACTGAAACCTGGCAGTAGATACTCCTCAGTCTATCTAAGGACCATCAACGAGACCAATGATTAGCCAGGTGCCAGCGGCTCACGCCTGTAATCCTTGCTACTCAGAAGGCTGAGACAGGTGGATCATGGTTCCAAGTCACCCTTGGCAGGTAAGTCCTTGAGACTCCTCTCCAAATTAAGTGCCAACAAAGCCAGCAGTAGAGCTGTGGCTCAAGTGGTAGAGCGCTAGCCTTGAGCAAAAGCAGCTCAGGGATAGTGCCCAGGCCATGAGTTCAAGCCCCCTCCCCCCCAACCAAACTGGACAGAGTTGAATGGGGGGCTGAGGGAGCAGCTGTCATCATGACTCCGCCCATTCTGCCTGGATCACAGGATTCTGGCCACACCCCCCATTCTTTCATGTTTCTCTCTGACCAATGGGATACAAGAATTGGGACCACGCCCACATTCCATGCTGCTGGTAGTACCGGGATTCCCTCTGTTGGTTGACACCTCTACCAACAGTTGAGGAAGGTAGAGGTGGCTGAGTGGTGAGCAAGAGAATCGAGGTGACTTTGGAGATAAAATAGAAAAATAGAGGGGCTGGGAAGGTGGCTCAGTGGTAGAGTGCTTGCCTTTCATGCATAAGGCCCTGGGTTCGATTCCTCAGCACTACAAAAGCAGAAAAAGCTGGAAGTGGCGCTGTGGCCCAAGCGGTAGAGTGCTAGCCTTGAGCTGAAGAGCTGAGGGACAGCACCCAGGGCCAGAGTTCAGGCCCCAGGACCGACAAAAAAAATAGAAGAAGAAAATGAAAATGGGAGGAAACCCCAAGACAAACACCACTGGGGACTGTGATTCAACTGAGGGTCCAGCCAAAGATCACGCCGATCCCAAGCCTCCCCTGCCTTTGGACCACTTCACATCCAGATTCAGGAAAACCAGAGAGTCAGAACGTGGAGCAGTTGTGAAAACTGGAGAAGAAGGCTGAGGAATGGGATCGGCCTGTCAAGGATCAGCACCAGATCCTTGAGACAATGCGATGCGCCCGTGTGCACAACAGACAGCCGAAGTTGCAGCTGGCCCAGCTGCAGGATGCTCTCCACAGGCTGAGCGGGGAGGAGGAGGAGCTCGCCAGCATCCTGAACTCAGAGCGGCAGGTGAAGAAACATCTGCAGGACCATCCAGACCAGTTAGAGGAGATGATAGAGGAATGGAAAGAGGTGGCTGAGAGAAAGAGCTAAGAGGTTCAGGAGCTGCGGGAGCAGGCCCTGGCCCCGCTGCAGGAGCTCAGAGCCACCTGGGAGCAGTGCATCACCTGCCATCAACAGCGGAGCTCAAAGAAAATCTGCTTCATCCACGACCTGCCTGACAGGGTGGACTTCCAGAGTCCAGCGGATGAGCTCCACCGTCGATGTAGCCAGCTGTTGGCACACATCTGCACCATCCAAAGAACAGCTGTTCGTACTGGATGAGCTGTATTAGAAAGAGGAGAGCATCCATCGGCTGTCCTAGGAGAAGATGGAGAGGCTGGGGTTCTTTGTCCCCTAGAGAAATTCCCCAAAGAGCACATCGTACTGCTGATGTCTGATATACAGCACCATCAACAGCTTGCAGGCTTGAGCAATGAGTGGCTCTATCCCTTTCTTCTCCAGACTGATGGCCTGGGCAATGTCCCTGAGCTGCTTTTGCTCAAGGCTAGCACTCTAGCATTTGAGTCACACCACCACTTCTGGCTTTTTCTGTGTATGTGGTACTGGGGAATCGAACCCAGGGCTTCATGCATGCTAGGCAAGCGCTCTACCCACTAAGCTACACTCACAGCCCACAAAGATGGTTTGGAAGGCTATATCTCAAGGCCATTGTTGGAGGCATTTGTTCTGACTCAAGGATAGTTCTTTTATTTTTTGGTCATTTGCTGGGCTTGAACTCAGAGCCTGGGAGCTGTCTCTGAGCTCTTTTGCTCTAGGCTAACATTCTATCACTGAGAAACTTTTCAGTTTTGAGTAGTTAATTGGAGAGAAGAGTGAGTCTCCTGGGGGACTTTTCTGCCCAGGCTGGCTTCCAACCAGAGTCCTCAGCTCTCAGTTTCCTGAGTAGCTAGGATTACAGGCATGAACCACTGGTGCCTGGCTGAAATGACTTCATTTCTTTTTTCTTTTGTCAGTCATGGGGCTTGAACTCTGAGTCTGGGCACTGTCCCTGAGCTCTTCAGCTCAAGGCAGGCACTCTACCACTTGAGCCACAGCACCACTTCTGGTTTTCTGAGTGGTTTATTGGAGATAAGTCTCATGGCCTTTCCTGCCTGAGCTGGCTTTGAACCATGATCCTCAGATCTCAGCCTCTTAAATAGCTAGGATGACAGCCACAAGCCACCGTGCCTGGCTTGAAGTGACTTTCTCTAGCTACGTTCTTGCCTTGTTAGCTCAAGCAAAATCTCTGAGCTATTACTGCAGAGCTGGAGTCCAAGACTATGACTATGGCCTGTGTCTTTTTTTTTTTTTGTCGGTCATGGGGCTTGAACTCTGGGCCTGGGCGTTGTCCCTAAGCTCTTCAGCTCAAGGCGAGCGCTCTACCACTTGAGCTACAGCGCCACTTCCGGTTTTCTGGTAGTTTATTGGAGATAGGAGTCTCACGGTCTCTCCTGCCCGGGCTGGCTTTGAACCGCGATCCTCAGATCTCAGCCTCCTGAGTAGCTAGGATTACAGGCGTAAGCCACCAGCGCCCGGCTGGCCTGTGTCTTGTATGGGACACCTCTATGTGTAAGGGAGTGGCTTCTAAGCCTTTCTGGCTTGTGATTTTCTCATGAAGCAAATTACAGGGATATTCAGGGCCTTGACATTCTCAGGGACATCACTCTCAATCCTAGTTACTCAAGAGACTAAGATGACAGTTCAAAGCCAGCCCAAGGAGTGAAGCCCTTGAACTCATCTCCAATGAACCCACCAGAAAACCAGAAATGGTGCTGTGGCTCAAAGTGCTTGAAAAATTATTAGATTTTGCCAGAGAACCACGCAGACATCCAGGTACCGAGAACAAAGATTTATTTCGGGAAAGGGGGCCGGCAAGACCCTTCTCACGAGGGAGAAGTGAGAAGAAGAATTGGCGATTGTCTGGGGTGACCTATATAACCTAGAAGGTTTAGGAGGGCCTAGAAGGGGCTAGGAGGCTGAGACCCCCATGTGAACGTGTGGGCCAGCGGCTTCATCATGGAGGACTAGGATTTATGGCTGCTGCCCAGATAGTAGATAAGGGGTCCTGCAGCTGCCCAGACCTGAAGGACACTCTAAGGGGCTCTTGTGGTGGTAGCTGCCCCAGAAAAGTGCCATCCCAAGGTAAAGGGGATTAGAAGTTGAATATTTACTGCCTTTACTACATGGGCCTGGTATTGTCCGGGAAGGAAGCGTGCTAAGCTATGGGAGTGGACAAAGCTATGGGAAGGGAGCTCATTTTGCTAACAGTGGAAGAGTGCTATCCTTGAGCAAAAAGAGTTCAGGGACAGCGCCCAGGCCTTGAATTCAAGCCCCACAACCCACACACAAAGTAGAACTCAAAGTAGAACCTGCTATTCCTTAGGTGGATTGTAGCAAACTAAGGAGTAACCATCACAGCAAGTCTGTCTGTCTCTCTCTCTGTCTCTCTCTTTGCCAGTCCTGAGCTGGGTTTGAACTCAGGGCCTGGGCACATTGTCCCTGAGCTTCTTTTGCTGACGGCTAGTGCTCTCCTACTTGAGCCACAGCGCCACTTTCGGCTTTTTCTGTGGATGTGGTACTGAGGAATGGAACCCAGGGCTTCATGCATGCCACAAAGCCACCTTCCCAGCTCTGTGGCTACACTCTTGATACAGAATTGAGCATCCACCACTGCAGGTGCAGCTAGGTGAGTAAATGAGTTCCTTAGGGGTTACTTACAGAGCGGTAGATGGCTCCAGTTACCCAAATCACAGGAAGTCACCCACACCCAGCCCTCCAAACTTCCATTCCACGTTCCACGCGTCTCAAAGGCTACAGCAGTACTGTCAACCTGGACTTAGCGCGCCCCCTGGTGTCCAAACTGGGAGAAGGCGCTACAGGTTCAGATGAACCATGGCACAGACAGAACCAAACACTAGGAAAGTTCTGTTTGTGTGCAACTCACGCATGTGGTCTCAGCCCACACCGCTGGACCGTGAGGTTGGCTTTGTTTTGCTGTGGTCTGCTAGAGAGAACAGCTGTGAGACAGTTACTCGGGCTAGTGTAAGAACTGAGAGGCGGGGCTGGGAAGGTGGCTCAGTGGTAGAGCGCTTGCCTTGCATGCATGAGGCCCTGGGTTCGATTCCTCAGCACCCCATAAGCAAAAAGAAAAAAGCCGGAAGTGGCGCTGTGGCTCAAGTGGTAGAGCGCTAGCCTTGAGCTGAAGAGCTGAGGGACAGCGCCCAGGCCCAGAGTTCAAACCCCACGACCAACAATAAATAAACAAATAAAAAGTGAATTGTAGTTCTGTATGTCAAGAGTTGAATTCACATAAAAAATAAGGAAACGTGTTATAAGTCAACAAAATTGAGTTCTCTGGGAATACTTCTAAGAGAAGTACCTCTAAGAATTATTGCAGGGGCTGGGAAGGTGGCTCAGTGGTAGAGTGCTTGCCTTGCATGCATAAGGCCCTGGGTTCAATTCCTCAGCACCACATAAGCAGAAAAAGCCAGAAGTGGCGCTGTGGCTCAAGTGGTAGAGCACTTGCCGTAAGCTGAAGAGCTGAGGGACAGCGCCCAGGCCTACAGTTCAAGCCCATGACCAAAAAAAAAAAAAAAAAATGCAAGTTATTTCATGACTTCTATATAACTATAAAATATGAGAAAAAATGTGTATTTTATCTCTAGATTTTTTTGGGCAGGGTAGGTTGTGGGACTTAAACTCAGTCCCTGAGCTGCTTTTTGCTCAAGGCTAACACTCTACCACTTGAACCACAGCGTCACTCCCGGCTTTTTCTGTGTATGTGGTACTGGGGAATCAAACCCAGGGCTTTATGCATGCTAGGCAAGCACTCTACCACTGAGCCACATTCCCAGTCCTTCCTGAGCTTTTTCACTCAAGCCTAGTGTTCTACCATTTTGAGTGTCAGTGCCACTTCCAGTTTTCTGGTGGTTTATTGGAGTTAAGAGTCTCACAGACTTCCTTCCTGGGATGGCTTTGAACCACAGTCCTCAGATCTCAGCCTCCTGAGTAGATAGGATTACAGGCGTGAGCCACCAGCATCCATCTTGGATTGGTTTTTAAATGGAACTGGACAAGTATGTCCTTAGGCCCAGGTCCTTGAAGGGACTGTGGTTGCTACCTCTAGCCTACTAACTCCCAGAAGGCAGTTTTCTTTTTTCTGCCAATCCTTGGACTTGAATTCAGGGTCTGGGCACTGTTCCTGAGCTGCTTTTGCTCAAGGCTAGCACTCTACCACTTGAGCCATAGCACCACCTCTGGCTTTCTCTGTTTTTGTGGTACTGAGGAATCAAACCCAGGGCTTCCTGCATGCTAGGCAAGCACTCTACCACTAAACTACATTCCCAGCCTCTGTGTTCTCTGTCAAGGTGTGGCTCTGTGGTAGGGCATCAGCCAAGAGTCAAAGCATGAGTTGGAGTTCCAGAATAGGCGTGCGCGCACACGCGCACACACACACACACACACACACACACACACACACACAGTGCTTTGATCTTCCTGGAGAAGTGAGCGTTCCTGTGTTCTTCATAGTGGGATGGAGAGAATGTTATTGGTATGAATGAAGACCAAGCCTTTGAATTGTATTTTGAAGGCAGTATGTTCAAAAAATAGTTTCTGAGGGGCTGGGAAGGTGGCTCAGTGGTAGAGTGCTTGCCTTGCATGCATGAGGCCCTGGGTTCGATTCCGCAGCACCACATAAGCAAAAAGAAAAAAGCTGGAAGTGGCGCTGTGGCTCAAGTGGTAGAGCGCTAGCCTTGAGCTGAAGAGCTGAGGGACAGCGCCTAGGCCCAGAGTTCAGGCCCCACAACTGGACCCAAACAAACAAAAGCTTCTGAGAAAATATCATTCCTTCTTCCTCCCTCTTTCCTCTTCCCTCCTCTCCACTCTCCTCCTCCTGATCTGATTTTTATTTTTATTTTTTGTGAACACACTGTACAGAGGGGTTACAATTACATGGGCAGGTTAATGCGTACATTTCTTATCAAGCATTGCAGCCTCCTCCTTTGTTTACCCTTCACATCCCTTCCCAGCTTCCCCCTCCCACCCCCCTCCTGATCTGATTTCTGCCTTGAGATGGTGAGGTGGAAGGTTGAGGATTTTCTTCTACTTTCCCCGTACTCCTGAGCCGACTGGCCACCAGAGGGCGCCCTGGAACCAGGATAATATTCTTTGGAGCGACTCGAGGTGAGCTGCTGGCTGGAAAGAGTTATAGACTAAGGCCCCCAATTTGGGGGGCATTTGTTTTCTGTTTTCAGAACTGCTTTTTCCCCCTTTTATTGCTGCTAATGAGCTCGCTCAGCTTGCTTGGCTGGTACTTTACTTGGGTATTTACCTCCTCTAGCTTTGCCTTTTTGCTGGTGATTTTGGAGATGGAGTCTTGAGGGCTTTTTTTTTTTTTTTTTTGCCCAGGACAGTTTCAAAACATGATCCTCTGGATCTTCTGGACTATTACCTCCAATGCACCACCAAAAAGCTAGAAGTGGGGCTGTGGTTCAAGTGGCAGAGAGTTAGCCTTGAGTGAAAAAATTCAAGGATAATGCCCAGGTCCTGATTTCAAGCCCCACCAGGACTGGCATCAAAAAAGAAGAGAGAGAGAGATAGAGAGACAGACAGAGAAGTAGTTCCCAATTTTACTCTTTGAAGGAATTAGCAAAACTAGAATAGAGAGAAAACTTCATGTGGAAGAGCTTGGAAACATCAGAGGTCTGGGCTGGGAAGGTGGCTCAGTAGTAGAGTGCTTGCCTAGCATGCATGAAGCCCTGGGTTCCATTCCTCAGCACCACATGCACAGAAAAAGCCAGAAATGGCACAGTGGCTCAAGTGGTAGAATGCTAATCATGAGCAAAAGAAGCTCAGGGACAGTGCCCAGACACTTGAGTTCAAGCCCCAGGACTGGCAAAATAAAAAATAAAAAAGATCCTTCTAGTTTATAGTTGCTCTCCACCCCTTCAATATACTTAGCAGAGAAGAAACACTGTGCTGGGATTGGTGGGGGCGGGGGGCAAGAAGAAGTGGGGAGCTAGGCAAGAAGAAGTGGGCAGGCCAGGCTTTGAGGTGTCATAATCCTGTCTAGGCCTGTCTCAATCCTTGGGCCTTAGTAGGAGCCATTGCTCCTGGGGCTGACCTATCCTGGCTGAGGTAAAAGCTTCTTGTACAATCTGCCACTGCTGCTGAACAAATTGCCCACATTGGGCAAGGTGCTGTGTGGGAGAGAGGCGGAGGGTGGAAGTTGGAGCTGACCTTCCCCCTTTTGACCTCTCTGAGCAGTGCCCGTCCCAGAGCGAACTGGAGCTGGGCCTCTGCACATCTTTCGAGTCTGAGGTCCACGACTCCGAGGCTGGCTCCAGGACTGTGCGTGCATTCTGTAGGAAAGGGGTAGAGCTGAGGAGAAAACCCAACCCAAGGGGTTAATCGTGAGGAAACAGGTTCCTTTTGTGTAACATTCCTCCAAGCCTTGAATGAGCTGTGAGTGCTGGGGCTCTAGGTCACAAGGCGGATGTGGCCTCTGTCCTGAATGAGGAGCCTTTTTCACAGGAATCTTGCCAGATGGGGCTGGGAAGGTGGCTCAGTGGTAGAGTGCTTGCCTTGCATACAAGAGGCCCTGGGTTCAACTCCTCAGCACCACATAAGCAAAAAAAAAAAAAAAAGAATCTTGCCAGACCACTGTTCTATGTGGAACGGTGAACAGTCCTATATGCATGGTTGGAGAGGAGGAAAGAGGAATTGACTCCCCACTCAACCCCCAGTTCCCCACCCCATCACCCTCAGGCTGTTTTGAGGTTTCCTGAGTACAGCCTTAGCCTCCTTCCCTTATACACATTCAAGATGGCCTGGCCGGGGTCTGGTAGGGTCTTCAGAGGAGAATTAGATTGTTTTGTTTTTGGCCAATCCTGGGGCTTGAACTCAGGGCCTGGGCACTGTCCCTGAGCTGCTTTTGCTCAAGGCTAGCGCTCACAGTGCTATTTCCAGCTTCTTTTGTGGATGTGGTACTGAGGAATCAAACCCAGGGCTTCACGCATGCTAGGCGAGCACCCTACCACTGAGCCACATTCCCAGCCCTATGGCCACACTTGATGCAAAATTGAGCATCCATCAACCACTGCTAGCATCTTGTCCTATTGTGTGAATTTCTAGGGAAGAGAAAAAAAAGTCTGCTTCTGAACTGGTACATATCCCAAGAACTCAATGAAATACAGGTGCAGCTGTGTGAGTAAAGAGTTCATTTGGGGTTACTTACAAAGCAGTGATGGCTCCAGTTACCCAAATCAACAGGAAATCACTGACACCCTGCCCTCCAAACGTCTATTCCACGTGTCAACGTAGACTTAGCGCGCCCCCTGGTGTCCAAAATGGGAGAAGGCGCCACAGGTTCAGATGAACCAAGGCACAGACAGAACCAAACACTAGGAAAGTTCTGTTTGTGTGCAACTCATCCACGCTAGACCGTGAGGTCGGCTTTGTTTTGCTGTGGTCTGGTACAGAGAACAGCTGTAAGATGGAGATATTCTGGCAAGGATTCTGAGAACAAGTCTCACTATACATGGCCCTCAATATTTACTGATGGCTGCTGCTCTCTCTCTCTCTCTCTTTTGCCGGCTTGAACTCAGGACCTGGGTGCTGTCCTTTGTGATCAAGGCTAGCACTCTACCACTGAGCCACATCACCATTTCTGACTTTTTCCAAGCAGTTTATTGGAGATACAGAGTCTCACAGACTTCCCTGCCTGGGCTGGCTTTGAACCATGATCTTCAGATCTTAGTCTTCTGGGTCCAGGTATGTGCCACTGGCACCCATTGTTTGTTTTGGTTGGTTCTTTTCTTTCTTTCCTTTGTTTTTTCTTTCTTTTTTCTTTTTGGTCGGCCGTGGGGCTTGAACTCTGGGCCTGGGCACTATCCTTCAGCTCTTCAGCTCAAGGCGAGCGCTCTACCACTTGAGCTACAGCACCACTTCCGGTTTTCTGGTGGTTTATTGGAGATAGGAGTCTCACAGTCTCTCCTGCCCGGGCTGGCTTTGAACCTCGATCCTCAGATCTCAGCCTCCTGAGTAGCTAGGATTACAGGCGTGAGCCACCAGCGCCCAGCTCTTTTTTTCTTTCTTTCTTTCTCTTTATTATTATTATTATTTTTTTTTTTGTCAGTTGTGGGGCTTGAACTCAGGGCTTGGGTACTGTCCTTGAGCTTTTTTGTTCAAGGCTACCAATCTACCACTTAGAGCCACAGCACCATTTCTGGGTTTCTGGTGGTTAATTGGAGACAAGAATTCTGTCCAGGCTGGCTTCAAACTATGTTTCTCAGATCTCAGCTTCCTGAGTAGCTAGGATTACAGGTATGAGCCACCAATGCCTAGCTTGCTTGCTTGCTTGCTTCTTTCCTTCTTCCCTCCCTCCCTCCCTCCCTCCTCTCCCTCCCCTCTTTCTTTCTATTTTTGTCGGTCATGAGACTTGAACTCTGGGCCTGGGCGCTGTCCCTCAGCTCTTCAGCTCAAGGCGAGCACTCTACCACTTGAGCCACAGTGCCACTTCCGGCTTTTTTTTCTGCTTATGTGGTGCTGAGGAATTGAACCCAGGGCCTCATGCATGCAAGGCAAGTGCTGTACCACTGAGCCACCTTCCCAGCCCCTTATTAGATAATTTGAGGGAAAGGAAAGGTCCTTTTCTTTTTGTGGTATTGGGATTTGAACTTGTCTCTGTATTTGCTAGGCAAGCACTTTGTAGGCAGGGGCTCTTCAGCTGAGCCACACCTCCAGGTCTAGGGAAGGCTTAAGGAAACACATTTTTGCTTGGGATTTGCTTATATTAGAAGGTGGAGTTGGGGGCTGGGAGGGTGGCTCTGCGGTAGTGTGTTTGCCTTGCATGCATGAGGCCCTGGGTTCGATTCCTCAGCATCACGGAAACAGAAAAGGCCGGAAGTGGTGCAGTGGCACAAGTGGTAGAGTGCTAGCCTTGAGCTGAAGAGCTGAGGGACAGTGCCCAGGCCTAGAGTTCAAGCCCCACGACTGACAAATATGTGTGTGTGTGTGTGCGTGCGTGCGTGCGTGCGTGTGTTATAGATAGATCTATAGATATGGTGGGGTTGATTCTGATCAGCTATTTTAATCAATTTGTAGCGTTGGATTTGAATGCCCAGGCTGGTTTTGAACCGGGATCCTCTGATCGCCTCACTAGTTAGAATCACAGGCATGCGACACCCTGGGCCTGGCATCATTTCTCGGGGCTTGAACCCAGGGTCTGGGCACTGTCCCTGAGCTGCTTTTGCTCCAGGCTAGCACTCTACCACTTGAGCAAGAGTCCCACTTCCGGCCTTTTATGTTTATGCGGTAGTGAGGAATCGAACCTGGGGCTCCACATTCCCAGCCCATTGCACCTTAATCGGAACCTCGCAGTTTCCATGGCAACGGGAGGGACGGCAGAAACCCTCACAGCCAATCAGTAGTGCGCTTATGCACATGCGCCGTAGCGGGCCAGTGAGCTACGACCGTGGCGTTTGCGCACGCGCATTCCTTGCAGAAGCGAGCGTGAGGTCGCCAGGCGCGTGAATGTGCCCCCGTCACCTTCCCGTCTTCGCTCATCCAGGGCGCTCGGTTTCAGAGCTTGGAATGTTCCCGGAACTTAATAACCTTCTCAACATCAGCCCTGACCGGGCGGAGCAGGCAAGATGTCGTGGAGGCCTGAAGGGAGACGGGCTTTGAGAGAATGGTGGAAGCCTTACATCCGGGACCTACGCGCGGGAACCGGGAAAGCTCGGGCTTCTGGGAGTTGTAGTCCATTGAGGAGGGGGCGTGGTCTGGGTCTGAGTCTGTGGCCGCAGCAGGCAAGCCCTGGCCCTGGGGAATGTGGATTTCTAGGTGGTCTTCCTAATGACAGGTGGTCTCCTCGAGGCCTCCAAGACGCCGTCTGTGCCTTGGTGTGGCCCCACGTGCTAGGCAAATTGTAGGATTCCATAGATCCTGGAGGATGGTAGTTAGCTAGCAATTGCCCTGCCCAAGCCTGCAGATAGCTCTGGTTATCTGGCCAGCTCTGGTTTATCTTAGGCTAGAATTAGAGTGAAAGAATGGAGGATTGAAGTGGACATCAGGAAATGACAGCCTGGGAAGTAGCCTTCAAGTCCTGATAGCGGGATCTTTCTTGATGTTTATTATTATTATTATTTTATTGTTGGGGTGCAGGCCCTTGGGCTTGAACTCAGGCCTCTATCCCTGAGCTTTTGTATTCAAGGCCAGCACTTTACCACTGGAGCCACATCTCCACTTCTGTCTTTTTGGTGGTTCATTGGAGGTGAAAGTCCCATGGATTTCCTGATTGTGCTGGCTTGGAACTGTGATCCTCAGATTTGACATTCCTAAGTAGCTAGGATTACAGGCATGAGTTGCCAGAGCTTCACAAGTCGAATTTTTTTGTTTTTTTCTGGTCCTGGGGCTTGAACTCAGGGCCTGGGCACTGCCTTGAGCTTCTTTCAGCTCTAGACTAACGCTGTTTCATTTGAACCACAACGCCAATTTTTTTTGGGGTGTTGGTAGTGGGGCTTAAACTCTGGGCCCAGGAGCTATCCCTCAGCTCTTCAGCTCAAGGCTAGCACTCTACCAGTTGAGCCACAGCACCACTTCTGGCTTTTTCTCCTTATGGGGTGCTGAGGAATTGAACCCAGGGCCTCATACATGCCACGTTCCCAGCTGGGAAGAAAAATTTTTCTACCCTAGTTTGCCTTCTGAAACTGGAGATCAACCTTTTTTTGCTCATCATAAGTTTAGTTATTGACTTTTCCCAAAATTCTGACTTATTGTCTTCATTTCCAAGTAGACTTGATATGTTTGCAGTTAATAAATACCTTCTCCAAAAAATACATTTTCCAGGTATAGAAATTTACATAGCAGGGACACAGGTGGCTCACGCTGTAATCCCAGCTCCTCAGGAGGCTGAGATCTGAGGATCACAGTTCCAAGCCAGCCCAGGCAGGAAAGTCTGTGAGACTCTTCTCTTTAATAAAGCTGGAAGTGGCGCTGTGGCTTGAGTGATACAGTGCTATCCTTGAGACAAAGACTTTAAAGGACAACACCCATCCCCAGAGTTTAAGCCACAGGACAGGCAAAAAAAAAAAAAAAGTTTACACAGTCAACTAGATTTCTGCACTATTTTGACTTCTTTCCAGGGAGAATAATTATCTTTTTATTTTTTTTTTTATTTTTTTTTATTTTTTTTTTTTGGGTCCGGTCGTGGGGCCTGAACTCTGGGCCTGGGCGCTGTCCCTCAGCTCTTCAGCTCAAAGCAAGCGCTCTACCACTTGAGCCACAGCACTACTTCCGGCTTTTTTCTTGTTGCTTATGTGGTGCTGAGGAATCGAACCCAGGGCCTCAGGCATGCAAGGCAAGCGCCCTACCACTGAGCCACCTTCCCAGCCCCTCCAGGGAGAATAATTATCTGTATTTCTCTTAACTTCTAGGGGAAACTGACTCTACTCTGTGATTCCAAGACGGATGGAAGTTTTCTTGTGCACCACTTTCTCTCCTTTTACCTCAAAGGTATGAGACTCACTGATGTTATAGGAAAAGAAACCTAGCCGGGCACCGATGGCTCATGCCTGTAATCCTAGCTACTCAGGAGGCTGAAATATGAGGATTGTGGTTCAAACCAGCCTGGGTAGGAAAGTCCGTGAGACTCTTATCTCCAATAAAACACCAGAAAAACCAGAAGTGGCATTGTGGCTCAAGTGGTAGAGCACTGGCCTTGGGCTGAAGAGCTGAGGGACAGCACTGAGACAAGGGACAAGCCCCACGACTGACCAAAAAAAAAAAGAAAAGAAGAAAGAAACCTAAGGCAAAAGGAAAAAGAGGCTGAGTGTTAGCAGCTCTTGCCTGTAATTCTAACTACTTAAGAGGCTGAGATCTGTGGATTGTAATTTCAAGCCAGGTGAGGCAGGAAAGTCTATTAGACTTTTTTTTTTTTTTTAACCAGTCCTGGGGCTTGAACTCAGGGCCTGGGCTCTATCCCTGAGCTTCTTTTGCTCAAGGCTAGCGCTCTACCACTTGAGCCACAGTGCCACTTCTGGCCTTTTCTGTGTATGTGATACTGAGGAATTGAACTCAGGGTTTCATGCATGCTAGGCAAGCACTCTACCACTAAGCCACCTTCCTAGCTCCTCCATTAGATTCTTATTTACAGTTTACACCTAAAGGCCAGAAGTAGAACTGTGGCTCAAGTGGTCAAGTGGTAGCTTTGAGTGAAAAAGCTAAAAGACAGCACCTACATCCTCAGACTAACTCAAAAAAAGAGAAAAGTAATCATCTGGGTGCTGATGGCTCACATCTCTAATCTTAGCTACTCAAGAGGCTGAGGCCAGCCTAGGGAGGAAAGCTTCTGAGCTTCTTTTTTTCTTTCTTTTTTTTTTCTTTTCTCAGTTATAGGGCCTGAACTTGGGGCCTGGGCGCTGTCCCTCAGCTCTTCAGCTCAAGGCTAGCGCTCTACCACTTGAGCCACAGCGCCACTTCCGGCTTTTTCTGCTTATGTGGTGCTGAGGAATCAAACCTGGGCCTCAAGCATGCAAGGCAAGCACTCGACCACTGAGCCACCTTCACAGCCCCTCTCAGGGACTTTTCTGCCTGAGCTGACTTCAAACTGAGATCCTCAGATCTCAGTCTCCTGAGTAGCTAGGATTATAGGTGTGATACACCAGTGCCCTGCTTCTTCCCCTTTTGTGTTTTTTGGTCAGTCATGGGGCTTGAACTCTGGGCCTGGGAGCTGAGGGACAGCTCAAGGAAAGTGCTCTACCACTTGAGTCACAGTACCACTTCTGATTTTTCTGGTGGTTTATTAGAGATAAGAGTCATGGACTTACCTGCCTGGGCTGGCTTTGAACTTCGATCCTCAGATCTCAGCCTCCTGAGTAGCTAGGATGACACGTGTGAGCCACCAGCACCCCTCTGGCTTCAGAGATTCTTATCTCCAATTAACTACCAAAAAAGCCACTGTCACTGTGGCTCAAGTGGTAGAGCACTACCTTCGAGAAAAATAAGTTCAGGGACAGTTCCCACAATCTTGAGTTCAAGCTCTAGGACCCCCCCCCCAAAAAAAAAAAACAAAACCCACCCCAAACAACTATCATGACCACCAATAAAAAAGAAAGAAAGAGGAGCTGGGAAGGTGGCTCAGTGGTAGAGTGCTAGCCTTGAGCTGAAGAGCTGAGGGACAGTGCTCAAGCCCAGAGTTCAAGCCCCAGGACAGACAAAGAAAAAAAAAAAAAGGAAAGATTAAATTTATTTATAGGAGAACAAAATTGAGTTATCTGGGAATACTTCTCAGAGAAGTATCTCTCAGAATATATCTCCTATATAACTATCAATATGAAAAAAATGGGTATTTTATCCTCTAAACATTTTTGTTTTGGTAGGTTTTGGGGCTTAAACTTAGGGCCTGTGCGCTGTCCCTGAGCTCTTTTACTCAAGCCTAGCGCTCTGCCCCACTTCTGGTTTTCTGGTGGTTCATTGGAGATTAAGAGTCTCATGGACTTTTCTGCCCAGAGTGGCTTTGAACCATGATGTTCAGATATCAGCCTCCTTAGTAATTAGGAGGTCAAGCGTGAACCGGCTCTAGATGGTGTGTGTGTGTGTGTGTGTGTGTGTGTGTGTGTGTGTGTGTGTGTGTGTGTGTGTGTGTGTGTGTGTGTGTGTGTGTGTGTGTGTGTGTGTGTGTGTGTGTGTGTGTGTGTGTGTGTGTGTGTGTGTGTGTGTGTGTGTGTGTGTGTGTTGATTGTGGGGCTTGAACTAAAGTTCTGGACAAGGTCCCTGAGCTTTTTTGCTAAAGGCTAGAGCTCTACCACTTGAGCCACAGCTTCACTTCTAGCTTTTTCAGTACTTCATTGGAAATAGGAGTCTCATGGAGTTTCTTGCCTGAGCTGGATTTGAACTGTGATCCTCACATCTTAGCCTCCTGAGTAACTAGGATGGTAGACTTGAGCCCCTGGTCCCGGCTGCCTCTGGATGTCTTGATCTGTTTGAGTGCTTCTGTTTCCAGAGGAATGAAGTACGTGCACTAAGGATCAGTTTTATTTCCTAGCTAACTGTAAAGTCTGCTTTGTGGCTCTCCTCCAGTCCTTCAGTCACTACAACACCGTGGGACAGAAACTGGTAAGTATTCTAGAATTTCCCCGAGTGATCCTGTGTGCCATGTTTGTATCAATGTAGGGTAAAGGACTTAGAAAAGGAACGAGGGCTGGGAATGTGCCCTAGTGGTAGAGTGCTTGCCTAGAATGCATTAAAACCCCTGAGGTTTCATTCCTCAGTTCCGCACATACACAGAATGCCAGAAAATGGTGATAGAGTGCTAGCTTTGAACTGAAGAGCTCAGGGACAGCATCCAGGCCCTGAGGTCAAGCCCCACGACCAACAAAAGAAAATAAAAAAGAATAACAACAACAACAACAAAAAGAGGGAAAGCAAGAAGCCCTGAGTTCAAGTCCCAGTCCTAGCGCAAAATAAAAAATAAGTTAAATAAATAAAATAAATTGCTACAATTGTGAGTGAAAATACATGTCTGAAAACAGCATAGAAAGTGTGGATGGGTTGGGCGATCAGAGGGAAGAAAAGGCATAGTTAGAGGTGAATGGACTTTTGTGACTTGTAAGCTCTCTTTTATTTTTTATTTTTGTTGGTTGTGGAACTTGAACTCTGGGCCTGGGCGCTGTCCCTCAGCTCTTCAGCTCAAGGCAAGCACTCTACCACTTGAGCTACAGCACCACTTCCAGTTTCCTGGTAGTTTACTGGAGATAAGAGTCTCACAGACTTTCCTGCCCTGGCTTTGAACCAAGATCCTCAGCCTCCTGAGTAGCTAGGATTCCAGGCGTAAGCCACTGGTGCCTGGCTGTGACATACAACCTCTTATGAGCCGTTGTCTACCCACTGGGATGGGATTTCCTACAAGATCCAGCTGCTTACTTCCTTCTTTGTCACGTTTAGGGTGTCAACCTGACCACGGCCCGGGAACGTGGGCAGCTAGTGTTCCTGGAGGGCCTCAAGTCCTCAGTGGACATCTTCTTCCACCCTCAGGAGGAGCCACACCCCCTCCGCTTTCTCAGGTGAGCCTGACACAGCTGGCAGGTGGGCCTAGACGAGGGTCACTGGGTAGAATCCCTTCTGCTTGTTATGTGGGAATGCAGAACTGGCTTCCTAGATCAGACATTTCACCTCCATGTTGCAGCATTATCAGAAAGCTCTTGGCTCCTGAAAGAAAAAAAAAACAACAACAAACTTCCAATAGGGCTGGGAAGGTGGCTCAGTGGTAGAGCGCTTGCCTTGCATGCATGAGGCCCTGGGTTTGATTGCTCAGCACCACATAAGCAGAAAATAGCTGGAAGTGGCACTGTGGCTCCAGTGGTAGAGCACTCACCTTGAGCTGAAGAGCTGAGGGACAGTGGCCAGACCCAGAGTTTAAGCCCCATGACTGACAGGAAAGAGAGAGAGAGACAGAGACAGAGACAGAGAACACACACCTCGCTCAGCATCTCTGACCCTGTGTTTCTTCATCTGGTCTCTTGTTTCTCCATGGGGCTGGTTATACCTGATTGTAGGATGTGAGCTATGGGGAGCCATCCTTGTTAAGATAACTCTGGAATGTGAGGCAGGGCGCTTGCCCTGGGCACTTTGCTCCATTTCTCTACCCAGTGTGGGAAAATGACAGCTGAGTATCCATAAATAGAAGAGGATGTGAATTGGTGGGCCAACTGATGTCAGAATTTCTATCTGTTGGCTGTTTAAGAAGCCTACAGTGAGGGCGGCTCAGTGGTAGAGCGCTTGCCTTGCATGCTCAAGGCCCTGGGTTCAATTCCTCAGCACCACATAAGCAAAAAGAAAAAAGCCGGAAGTGGTGCTGTGGCTCAAGTGGTAGAGTGCTAGCCTTGAGCTGAAGAGCTGAGGGACAGCGCCCAGGCCCAGAGTTCAGGCCCCACAACCGGACCCCCCGCCAAAAAAAAAAAAAAAAAGAAGCCTACAGTGGGGCTGGAAGGTGGCTCAGTGGTAGAGTGCTTGCCTCACATGCTATGAGGCCCTGGATTCGATTCCTCAGCAGCATGTAAACAAAAAAAGCCGGAAGTGGCACTGTGGCTCAAGTGGTAGAGCACTAGAGCACTAATCCTTGAGCTAAAGAGTTAAGGGGTAGGGCTGGGAAGGTGGCTCAGTGGTAGAGCACTTGCCTTGCATGCATGAGGCCCTGGGTTTGATTCCCCAGCACCACATAAGCAAAAAGAAAAAAGCCGGAAGTGGCGCTGTGGCTCAAGTGGTAGAGCGCTAGCCTTGAACTGAAGAGCTGAGGGACAGCACCCAGGCCCAGAGTTCAGGCCCCACAACCGGACCCAAAAAAAAAAAAAAAAAGAGTTAAGGGGTAGTGCCCAGGCCCAGAATTCAAGCTCCATGACTACCACCAACAACAAAAGAAGCCTATAACCCTCTACCCTTCACCACAAGGATTCCTGAAATTGCTGGTGTTCATTTATTTTTTAAAATAATTTTTACTATTTTTTTATGATCTACTGTTTAGACACAAAAACTTTGACAGTTTGCTAGGCATTCATACCTCCAGCTGTTTTTGCTCCAATTATTTGTAAGATAGGATCTCTCATGTTTTGTTTATCTTTGCACCAAGCAGTCTAATAATCTGTGATTGTATTTATGCTTCCCTTAGTATCTGACATGATAGGCACCCACTATCATACTAAGCTTTTTCTATTGAGATACGGGGTCTTGTGAATTTTTTTTTGGTCGATCATGGGGCTTGAACTCTGGGCTTGGATGCTGTCCTTCAGCTCTTCAGCTCAGGCTAACGCTCTACCACTTGAGTCACAGCACCACTTCCTGTTTTCTAGAGGTTAATCGGAGATAAGAGTCTCACGGACTTTTCCTTCCTCGAGCTGGCTTCGTGATCCTCAGATCTCAGCCTCCTTGGTAGCTACGATTACAGGCATGAGCCATTGGCCCCTGGCGGCCACCTGGCTTTTATGATATTTCTTTTTCCTTTTTTTTTTGTCGGGTCTGGGGCTTGAACTCTGGGCCTGGGAACTGTCCCTCAGCTCTTCATCTCAAGGCTAGTACTTTATCACTCAAGTCTCAGTGCCACTTCTGGTTCTCTAGTGGTTAAATAGAGATAAGAGTCTCAAGGCCTTTCCTGCCTGGGCTGGCTTTGAACCTCCAACCTTAGATCTCAGCCTCCTGAGTAGCTGGGATTACAGGCGTGAGCCACCAGGGCCCAGCCTGGATAAACATGTTTAGAGATTGAGCGCTAGGGACTTATTTCCTTATTTCTGTTTTGGTGGTTGTCTTAGGGCTTGAACTCAAGACATGGGTGCTGTCCCTGAGCTTTTTTGTTCATGGCCAACTCTTTATACCTCTTGAGTCACAGCTCCACTTGCAGCTTTTTTTTTCCTGGTTAATGGATGATAATAAGAATCTTACAGATTTTCCTGCTTGAGCTGGCTTGGAAGTGTGATCCTCAGATCTCAGCCTCCTGAGTAGCTAGGTGACAGGTGTGAGCAAGTAGCACCCACCTTTCAGCTTTGGTGACTTTTGGCCCGGTGTTTCTAGGGAAACCAGTGCTGGGAGCCTGCAGCCTTTATATGAGTTTGTCCGGGAGGCCCTAAAACCTGTGGACAGCGAGGATACTACGTGGAGGTTCCCAGTGCTGCTGGTAGATGACCTCAGTGTGCTGCTAAGCTTGGGTTTGGGAGCGGTGGCCGTGCTGGACTTTACCCACTACTGCAGAGCAACTGTGTGCTCGGAACTACAGGTACTAACAACCCTGCTCCCTGTATTCCTTGTTTGTTTGTGGCTCTAAGAACCCAAGTAGGCTCCCCATTTGGTGCTGAGATCAAAACCCAAGGCCTCGGCATGCTAGGCAAGCAGTTCACTGCTGAGCTATGAATATACACCCAGCCCCAAGCTGTCACTTTCTGATGACGTAGACCTCTTCCCTTCCATTTTCCTAGATGCAGGTTATACATGCCCATCTTCTGACTCCTCTTACGGGGTCCACGGGGTCACAGGGTGCTTTCCCTTTTGGGTTCCCCTAGCATCCATGTTTCCCTCTTTCCTGGCCATGTCATCCTTGATTTTTTTTTTTTTTTTAAATGTTTGCCAGTCCCAGGGCTTTAACTCAGGGCCTTTGCACTGTCCCTGAGCCTCTTTGTGCTCAAGGCTAGGTCTCTACCACTTGAGCCACAGCACCACTTTGGGCTTTATCTAAGTAGTTTATTGGCAGTAAGAGTCTCAAGGACTTTTTTGCCCAAGCTGGCATAGAACTGAGATCCTCACATTTCAGCTTCCTGAGTAGCTAGGATTACAGGTGTGAGCCACCAGCACCCTGCTTTTTAATATCTGTGTGGATAGCTCATACACTTCTGTGTGTGTGTGTGTGTGTGTGTGTGTGTGTGTGTTGGTCGTCATCACTATTGGCTTTTTCTGTGTATGTGGTACGGAGGAATTGAACCTAGGTCTTCATGCACGCTAGGCAAGGACTCTACCGCTAAATCCCATTACTAGTCCTTTCCTGAGCTTTTTTCCTCAAGCCTAGTGCTCTACCACAGTGCCACTTTTCTGCTGGTTCACTGGAGGTAAGAGTCTCATGGATTTTTCTGGCTGGGGTGGTATTGAACCATGATTCTTAGATCTCAGCCTCCTGAGTCACTAGCACGACCGGTGTGTGTGAACCACCAGCACTCTGGGAGGTAAGAGTCTTTTAGACTTTCCCACCCAAGCAGGCTCCAGCTGTGATCCTCCAGTCTCAGCCTTCTGATTAGCTAGGATGAGAGGCATGAGTCACTGGTCCAGTGACATTTTTCATAACGTTCAAGAATTGAAGAGAGGCCGGGCGCTGGTGGCTCACACCTGTAATCCTAGCTACTCAGGAGGCTGAGATCTGAGGATCGCGGTTCAAAGCCAGCCTGGGCAGGAGAGACTGTGAGACTTCTATCTCCAATAAACCACCAGAAAACCAGAAGTGGTGCTGTAGCTCAAGTGGTAGAGCGCTCGCCTTGAGCTGAAGAGCTGAGGGACAGCGCCCAGGCCCAGAGTTCAAGCCCCACAACTGACCAAAAAAAAAAAGAAGAGAGGAGTTGAGTGCTAGTGGCTCATGCCTCTCATCCTTACTACTCAGAAGGCTGAGATCTGAGAATTGAGGTTCAAAGGCAGTTGGGCAGGAAAGTCGAAAGCAATGCTGTGGCTCAAGTGGTAGAGCTCTTGCCTTGAGCAAAAAGAAGGTCAGGGACAGCACCCAGGCCCAGAGTTCAAACACTAGGACCAGCAAAAATAAAACTAAAAAAAAAAAGAACTGAAGAATGGAACCAATTTTGAAGATGCTAGGGTGAGCTTCGTCTTAGATGAACTGGATATTCAGGTTGGATTGGCTAGTGAAAATACATAGCTGGGGGCTGGGAATGTGGCTTAATAGTAGAGGGCTTCCCTAGCATGCATGAAGCCCTAGGTTTGGTTCCTTAGTACCACATACACAGAAAAAGCCAGAAATCAGCCGAGCGCTGGTGTCATGCCTGTAATCCTAGCTACTCAGGAGGCTGACATCTGAGGATCAAGGTTCAAAGCCAGCCCAGGCAGGAAAGTCCAATGAGACTCTTATCTCTAATAAACCACTCAGAAAACCAGAAGTGGCACTGTGGCTCAAGTGGTAGAGCACTAGCCTTGAGCTGAAGAGCTGAGGGACAGTGCCCAGGCCTAGAATTTTATCCCCACAACTGACAAAAATAACAACAACAACAAAAAAAAGCCAGAAGTGGTGCTGTGGCTCAGAGTGCTAGCCTTAAACAAGAGAAGCTCAGGGACAGTACCTGGGCCTTGAGTTCAAGCCCCAGGACTGGCAAAAAACACAAAAATGAAAATGTACATCTGATGATGGTAATTAGGATCCTGGTCCTTCCCACAAGAGACCAATAGCAGCAGCAGCAGCAGGAGGGAAGGTGACTGAGAGGACACGGTCCAGTCAGAAGCAGGTTTTCATCTTGTGTGACGTAGGGAAACATGGTGGCCCTCGTGCATGACAGTGAAGACGCCGAAGATGAGGAGAATGAGCTCCTGCTGAATGGCCTCAGTCATCAGAGCCACCTGATCCTGCAGGCTGAAGGCCTGGCCACTGGCTTCTGCAAGGATGTACACGGGCAGGTACGTCAGTCAGAGTTGGGGCCTACATGGGCTGCTTTACCCTCTGAGGGGCAGGGCCCAGACCCTGAGTTCAAGCCCAAAGACTGGCGAAAACAATTAATTAATTAATTAAAGAATAGGTAGGTGCTGGTGGTTCATGCCCATAATCCTAACTATTGCAGGTGGCTGAGATCTGAGGAGTGTGGC
This sequence comes from Dipodomys spectabilis, assembly GCF_019054845.1. Lineage (NCBI taxonomy): Eukaryota > Metazoa > Chordata > Mammalia > Rodentia > Heteromyidae > Dipodomys > Dipodomys spectabilis. The sequence goes on from NW_024871037.1 coordinate 1,492,185, forward strand.
TTAAAGCCAGCCCCGGTAGTAAATTTTAGGAGACTCTTCTCTCCAGTTAATCAGAAAGCTGGAAGTGGAGCTGTGACTCAAGTGATAGAGTACTAGCCTTAAGTCAAAAAGGGAGCTAACAAATGAGCTGATTCCTCTTAGTACTACAGTGATCTTTGAGTACTCTGCACAACACAACACTGTTCTTTAAAAAATAACGAGTTGGGCTGGACGCTGGTGGTGCATGCCTGTTATCCTAGCTACTCAGAAGTCTGAGATCTGAAGATCAAGGTTCAAAGCCAACCTGGGCAGGAAAGTCCATGAGACTCTAATCTCCAATAAACCACCAGAAAATGGGAAGTGGCGCTATGGCTCAAGTGGTAGAGAGCTAGCCTGGAGCTGAAGAGCTGAGGGACAGTGCCCAGGGTCAAGGCATGGTCCCTGAGCTCACTCAAGCCTACGGCTCTACCACTTTGAGACACAGCACCACTTCTGGTTATCAAGGTTCATTGGAGATGAGTCTCATGGACGTTTCCTGCCCAGGCTGGCTTCTAATAATGATCCTCAGATCAGTAGCTAGGATGACAGGCATGAGCCTCCAGTGCAAGGCTGGTTGTGTACTGATTTTTTTTTTGTTTTTTTTTTTTGGCCAGTCCTGGGACTTGAACTCAGAGCCTGGCCACTATCCCTGAGCTTCTTTTACTCAAGGCTAGCACTTTACCACTTGAGCCACAGCGCCACTTCTGGCTTTTTCTGTTTATGTGGTCCTGAGGAATCAAATCCAGGGCTTCATGCCTGCTAGGCAAGCACTCTACCACTAAACCACCTTCCCAGTCTCTGATGTTAGATCCTTTTAACCCAGAATGGACAATTGGCCTGGAATCATTTGGAATGAGAATGGCCAGGAATGCTATTGGGGTGTCTGTGGTACAGCATGGGTAGAAGGTTCTGGATGGGCAGCTGTGGTTCCTCTCAAACCTGTTCCTCAAGCATTTCAGTCAGCAGCAGCAGCAGAAGCAATGTGCAGCCTTCCCGCACCTCTGTGCAGAATGTACATTCTCTGATGTCAATAAGTATAAAACCAGATGTTGGTGCTCACACCTGTAATCCTAGCTCCTCAGAAAGCTGAGATCTGAAGAGCATGGTTCAAAACCAACACAGGAAAATCTGTGAGACTCTTATCTCCAATTAATCACCGAAGTGTAGCTGCGGCTCAAGTGGTAGAATGCCAGTCTTGAGTGAAAAAGCTAAGGGATGGGCTGGGAATGTGGCTTAGTGGTAGAGTGCTTGCCTGGCATGCAGGAAGCCCTGGGTTCAATTGCTTAGTACCACATCCACAGAAAAAGCTGGAAGTAGTGCTGTGGCTCAAGTGGTAGAGTGCTAGCCTTGAGTAAAAGAACCTGGAGACAGTTTCCAGGCCTTGAGTTCAAGCCCCAGGACTGGAAAAAAAGAAAAAAGAAAAAGCTAAGGGACACCACCCAGGCCCTAAATTCAAGCACTGAGACCGACAAAACAAAACCAAAAAACCAAAGGCCACACTGAATTCATCTTCGTGACCAGGATGAACATGCCTGATGTCGATCAGGACAACTAACCATCACTAGGGTATTAGAAGATACCTCATTTAAATTGGTCTAATTCAACATTTTGTTTATTTTTAGTGTTGGATCTGCTTATACCCTTTATGTACCCAGTAAGCAGGTCTTAATCACGTTTATGCAAGTGTTGTCTTTATAATTCTACTTTGGGAACTATCTGCTTGTCTGTCTCCCTGTAGTATAGACTTCCAGAAAAAAAAAATCACAGACTAACATTTAAACCCTAGATATCTTTATTTATTTGTTTTTTTGGGTCCGGTCATGGGGCCTGAACTCTGGGCCTGGGCGCTGTCCCTCAGCTCTTCAGCTCAAGGCTAGCGCTCTACCACTTGAGCCACAGAGCCACTTCCGGCTTTTTTCTTTTTGCTTATGTGGTGCTGAGGAATCGAACCCAGGGCCTCTGGCATGCAAGGCATGCGCTCTACCACTGAGCCACCTTCCCAGCCCCTAGATATCTTTATTTATTATTATTATTTTTTCTGGTCCTGGGGCTTGAACTCTGGTCTGGGATTTTGTCTCAGTGCTCAAGGCACTATAGTGCTCTACTACTTGAACCACAGCACCACTTCTGGCTTTTTCTGTTTATGTGGTACTGAGGCTGGAACCCAGGTCTTCACACATGCTAGCCAAGCACTCTACCACTAAGCCACATTCCCAGCCATAGATACCTTAAAAAAAAAAAAAAAGGAAAGAAAAAAAGCAGGTGCTGGTGGCTCAAACTTGTAATGCTACCTACTTTGGTGTGGTGGCTGTGATCTGAGGATTGTAGTTCAAAGCCAGCTCTGGCAGGAAAAGTCCATGAAACTCTTATCTCCAATGAGTTACCAGAAAACCAGAAGTGGAGCTATGGCTCAGGGATAGTACCCAGGCTCTGAGTTCAAGCCCCAAGCCCACCAAAAACAAAAAAGAAAAAAAAAGTTTCCATGGGAACTGTATTTAAAAAAAGAAAAAGAGACAATGGGAAATACCTAAAAATACTATTATAATTTTTTTTTCCCATGGGTGACATTTTTCTTTTTCTTTTCTTTTCTTTTTTTTTTGTTTTTTGGTCATGGGGCTTGAAATGTGGGCTGGGTGCTGTCCCTGAGCTCTTCAATTCAAGGTGAGTGCTCTACCACTTGAGCCACAGTGCCACTTCCAGTGTTTTGGTGGTTAACTGGAGATAAGAGTCTCATGAACTGTCTGTCCTGCCCAGGCTGGCTTTGAACCACAATCCTCAGATCTCAGCCTCCTGAGTAGCTAGGATGACAGGTGTGAACCACTGGTGTCTGGCTTGGGTGACATTTTTCTTCTTTTACTTTTCTGTAATGAGTGAGCAAATATAGCTTATTTAATGCAGGGATGACTATTTTTCATTAGCTAGTCATGTTTATTTTAGAAATTGGTTTCAAGCTGGTCTCTGGTGGCTCCTACGTGTACTTCTAGCTTCTTAGGAGGTTATGATCTGAGAATCAAGGTTTAAAGCCAACCAAGACAGACAAATATGAGAGACTCTGATCTCCAATTAACCAGCAAAATTCAGAAGTGGAGGCATGGCTCAAATGGTGCAGTGACTATTGTGAGCAAGAAAGCTGATGAGAGCCGGAGGCTAGCGGGTGCAGGTGGCTCATATCTGTAATCTGAGCTACTCAGGAGGCTTTGATCTGAGGATCCCACTTTGCAGGTAGCCTAGGCAGAAAAATCTGTGAGTCTCTTATCTCCAACAAATTAGTCAGAAAATGCTGGAAGCGGTGCTGTGGCTCACGTGGTAGAGCACTAGTTTTGAGCACAAAGAGGCTCAGGGACAGCACCCAGGCCCAGCATTCAAGCCCCAGGAATGATCAGAAAAACAAAAAGGGCAGGAGGCTCTGAGTTCATGCCTCAGTCCCACTACAAGGGCGCGGGTGCACACACACACACACACACCCACACACACACAAAAGAATGAAACAGAAGTTGGTCCCATTACTGTACAGTGTGTTATGTGATCCCAGTTGAAGATCACAGAGGACAGAGTGGGGTTCACAGTGGCACTTGGGGTGACTGCCCCCTCTTTCATTCTTCTTTCTATTTGCAGCTGAAGATCCTTTGGAGGAAGTCCACAGGCCGGCGGGATCGGAGCCTCATATACCAGTATAAGATACAGGACAAGAACGTGTCCTTTTTTGCCAAAGGGATGTCTCCTGCCGTCTTGTGACTCGATTTAGGGGGCAGCTAAAGCTAACTTGGACCATTTTTTAGCTGTGTAAAAGGTAGCAGCCTGCCAGGAAATAGTCTTTCATGTTGGACTGGTTGAACAGAAAGGGTTGGATGGTTCTATGATGGCATGTATACCTTTACGTGGGGCCCTGTCCTGAAAACAGAGAGAGGAATCTGGCCCTGGAGGCTCCTACCTGTAAATCCTAGCTACTCGGGAGGCTGAGATCTGAGGATGGCAGTTCAAAGCCAGCTTGGCCAGGAAAGTCTGTGAGACTTTGAGCTCCAAAAAGCTGGAAGTGGAGGTGTGGCTCGAGTGGTAGAAGGCTTGAGCAAATAAATTAAGGGACAGCGCTCATGCCCTGAGTTTAAGTCCCCAGTACTGGCATACATAATGAGTTAATTAAAAATATTGCTATTTTTTTCCTGCTTGTTTAACTTGTTTTACATTTATCAAAAACTTCCATTTGTCTTTATAAAGAGCTCATCACCTTCTCCTTTTAATCAAGCTCTATCTAGTGTGTAATTTATCCTGATGTGGCTCCTGACCATAAGCCTAGGCTGAGATCTGACACCATGGGACTTTTATCTTCATTTAACTACCCAAAAGCCAGAAATGAAGCTGTGGCTCAAGTGGCAGAGTGCAATCCTTGGGGGTGGGGGTGGGGGGAAGCTCAAGGAGGCATCAATGGCTCAACCTATAATCTTAGGAGGTTGTGGTCTGAGGATCAGGCTTCAAAGCTTGACCGGGCAGGAAAGTCCTTGAGACTTATCTCCAATTAAAGATCAGAAAACGGGACGTGGAAAAGAAAAAAAGAGAAAACAGGAAGTGGAGCTGTGGTTCCAAGTGGCAGAGTGCTAAGCCCTGAGCACAAAAGTTCAGGGGCGGTGCCCATGCCCTGAGTTAAAAAACAACAACATAAAAACCCCCAACAGGAGCAGCCGGACTTGGTGGCCCATGCTGCAACCCACGCCTGCAATCCTAGCTACCCAAGGGGCTGAGACCTGAGGCTCAGTGGTGAGGATGACCTGGGCAGATAAGTCTTGTTAGCTGCTTACCCCCAATTAGCCAGCACAAAAGCCGTCAGCGGACATTTGCTCAAGTGGTAGAGCTGAAGAGCTCACCCCAAAACCAAACCCACCCACCCTTCATTCCAGATACACAATGCACCCAACCATCTGCTTGTCCAGCGTAACTCAGCTGCTTTTGGGGCTGGAACTCGGGGCCTGGGCGCTGTCCCTCAGCTCTTCAGCTCAAGGCGAGTGCTCTACCACCTGGGCCACAGCGCCACCTCGGGCTTTTGGCTGCTTCTGTGGTGCTGGGGACTCGAACCCAGAGCCTCATGCATGCAAGGCAAGCGCTCTACCCCTGAGCCACCGGCCCAGCCCCTCCAGCGGCTCTCGATGACTGTGTTGTGGTTGTTTTCTCTCCCGGGACGCGGATCCGAGGGTCTCCAGCCTCCCTCCTAGTTCTTGGCTGCTCCCCAGCAGGGACCGTGAGCCATCTTGTGCGCGCTCTCGGTGACTTTCGGCGGGGAACGTGCTGTCAAAAGCTCCGCAGCGGCCGGCCGTGGAGGGCCGGGAGCGGGGTTGGGGGGCGAGGACCCCCGTTTGCTTCCTCCCAAGCTCCCCGCCCCTCGGGCGCCGTCGCTTCCCCTCCGCCAAGCAGCTCAGCCACACAGGACTTCCTCCCGGATGAGTGGCAGGTGGCCGGGGACGGCCAGGGGGCGGGGCGAGAGCTGCGGGACGCGCAAGCCCGGCTGCGCAGGCGCGCGCGCACGCGCACGCCTTGTGTGTAGGGGGGAGGGCGGGGGGGGGGGGAAGAGGCGGGGGCGGAGCCGCACGTGTGAAGGGCGGCGGAGGCGGCGGCGAGAGGGGAAAGGTAGAAGGTGAGAGGTGAAGGGGCGGGGAAGGACGCCGGCGCCCGGGCGGCCGTGAAAAGGGTGAGCGCGGCTGGCGTCCGGGACGGGGCCGCGGTCTCCCGAGAGCGCGCACGCTCGCTCCCGCCGCCGCTCCCCGCCGCCGCTCCCCGCCGCTCCCCGCCGCCCTCAGCCGCCCTCAGCATCGCCGCCGCCGCCGCCGACCGCGCTGCCTCCGCCACAGGTACGGCCGCGGCCGCCCAGGGCCCGCGCCTCCCGCCGCGCCTCCCGCGCCTCTTCCCCCGGGGGCGCTGTCCAGCAGCCCGGCGCGTGGGGGCGCCGGCCCGCACCCCCTCCCCGGCCCGCACAACCCCCCTCCCCGGCCCGCACCCCCCCCTCCCCGGCCCGCACCGCCCCCTCCCCGGCCCGCACCCCCTCCCCGGCCCGCACAACCCCCCTCCCCGGCCCCCCTCCCCGGCCCGCACCCCCTCCCCGGCCCGCACCCCCTCCCCGGCCCGCACCCCCCCTCCCCGGCCCTCACCCCCTCCCCGGCCCGCACCCCTCCCTCCCCGGCCCGCACCCCCCCCTCCCCGGCCCGCACCCCCTCCCCGGCCCGCACCCCCCCTCCCCGGCCCTCACCCCCTCCCCGGCCCGCACCCCTCCCTCCCCGGCCCGCACCCCCCCCTCCCCGGCCCGCACCCCCCCCTCCCCGGCCCGCACCCCCCCCTCCCCGGCCCGCACAACCCCCCTCCCCGGCCCGCACCCCCTCCCCGGCCCGCACAACCCCCCCTCCCCGGCCCGCACCCCCCCCTCCCCGGCCCGCACCCCCCCCCCCGGCCCCCCTCCCCGGCCCGCACCCCCTCCCCGGCCCCCCTCCCCGGCCCGCACCCCCTCCCCGGCCCGCACCGCCCTCCCCGGCCCGCACCCCCTCCCCGGCCCGCACCCCCTCCCCGGCCCCCCTCCCCGGCCCGCACCCCCCCTCCCCGGCCCGCACCCCTCCCTCCCCGGCCCGCACAACCCCCCTCCCCGGCCCGCACCCCCTCCCCGGCCCGCACAACCCCCCCTCCCCGGCCCTCACCCCCTCCCCGGCCCGCACCCCTCCCTCCCCGGCCCGCACAACCCCCCTCCCCGGCCCGCACCCCCTCCCCGGCCCGCACAACCCCCCCTCCCCGGCCCGCACCCCCTCCCCGGCCCGCACCCCCCCCTCCCCGGCCCGCACCCCCTCCCCGGCCCGCACCCCCTCCCCGGCCCCCCTCCCCGGCCCGCACCCCCTCCCCGGCCCCCCTCCCCGGCCCGCACCCCCCCCCTCCCCGGCCCGCACCCCCCCTCCCCGGCCCGCACCCCCTCCCCGGCCCGCACCCCCTCCCCGGCCCGCACCCCCCCCCTCCCCGGCCCGCACCCCCCCCTCCCCGGCCCGCACCCCCCCCCCCGGCCCACCTCCCCGGCCCGCACCCCCTCCCCGGCCCCCCTCCCCGGCCCGCACCCCCTCCCCGGCCCCCCTCCCCGGCCCGCACCCCCCCCCTCCCCGGCCCGCACCCCCCCTCCCCGGCCCGCACCCCCCCCCCCGGCCCGCACCCCCCTCCCCGGCCCGCACCCCCTCCCCGGCCCGCACCCCCTCCCCGGCCCCCCTCCCCGGCCCGCACCCCCCCTCCCCGGCCCGCACCCCCTCCCCGGCCCGCACCCCCCCTCCCCGGCCCGCACCCCCTCCCCGGCCCGCACCCCCTCCCCGGCCCGCACAACCCCCCTCCCCGGCCCGCACCCCCTCCCCGGCCCGCACCCCTCCCTCCCCGGCCCGCACCCCTCCCTCCCCGGCCCGCACCCCCCCCTCCCCGGCCCGCACCCCCCTCCCCGGCCGGCACAACCCCCCTCCCCGGCCCGCACCCCCCCTCCCCGGCCCGCACCCCCCCCTCCCCGGCCCGCACCCCTCCCTCCCCGGCCCGCACCCCTCCCTCCCCGGCCCGCAACCCAACCCCCTCCCCGGCCCGCAACCCCCTCCCCGCCCGCAACCCCCTCCCCGGCCGCGCCTCCCCGGCCCGCACAACCCCCCTCCCCGGCCCGCACCCCCTCCCCGGCCCCCCTCCCCGGCCCGCACCCCCTCCCCGGCCCCCCTCCCCGGCCCGCACCCCCCTCCCCGGCCCGCACCCCCCTCCCCCGCCGGGGGTCACGGCTAGGACCGGGCTCAGTCGCCCCCAATTTCTCCTTCCTGCCCCCCCTCGCACCCCCCCCTCCCACTCCCAAGGTAACTTGGGTTCTAGAACTTGCGGTGGTTCTGTGTGTGTGTGTGTTTGTGTGGTTCCTGGCGTTCCTGGTGTGTGTGTGTGGTTCCTGGGGTGTGTGTGGGGGGGTGCAGGAGGGAGGACCCCGCTCTCTGATCAGGAAGAGAGGTAAACCGGTGTGCTCGGCTTCTTGTAGTTGTTCTTGGTCTTGTCGCTCCAGGCTCTGCTCCTGTGTACTCCTGGGTGGGTTTTAGTTTTCTTTATTTATTTCTTAAGATTTGGGTTTGTTGTTGTTGTTTTTTTTTAAATTTACTGTTATTGTAAAAGGGATGTCCAGGGCAGGCAAGGTGGCTCAGTGGTAGAGCGCTTGCCTTGCATGCATTAAGGCCCTCAGTTCGATTCCTCAGCACCACAGAAGCAGAAAAAAAGCCAGAAGTGGCGCTGTGGCTCAAGTGGTAGAGCGCTTGCCTTGAACTGAAGAACTGAGAGACAGCGCCCAGGCCCTAAGTTCAGGTCCCACGACCAGCCAAAAAGAAAAGATGTACAGCGGGGTTACAGTTACATAAGTCAGGTAAGGAATACATTTTTTAATTTTTTTAAAATTTTAATTAATTTATTTTCCAGTCTTGGGGCTTGAATTCAGGCCCTGGGCACTGTCCCTGAGCTGCTTCTGCTCAAGGCTAGCACTCAATCACTGGAGCCACATCACCACTTCCAGCTTTTTCTGTGTATGTGCTACTGAGGAATCGAACTCAAGGCTTCATGCATGCTAGGCCAAGCACTCTATCACTTAAGCCACATTCCCAGCCCAGTACATTTCTTTTTGGAAAATGTCTCCCCTTCTCTCCTGCTCTCCCAGTTTTTCCCTCCCATCCCCGACCCACAAGTTGTATACTTCATTTTCCACATAATGTCTAGTGAGTACCACTGCTCTAGATGGTTTTTTTTTTTTTCTTTTAAAGAAAAACAATTTATTTTAAACTTCGCTATTGTATACAGGAAACAGGGAGTCTTGGGTCAGACTGCGTTCCAGAAATGATGCAGAGGGAAATGATGAAGGATGGTGGTGGCCAGAGCAGAGGCAGGAGGTCTTTCTTTTTAATTTTTTGGTCAGTATTGGGGCTTGAACTCTGGGCCTGGGCCCTGTCCCTGAGCTCTTCAACTCAAGGCTAGCGCTCTACCATTTGAGCCACACAGCACTACTTGTAGCTTTTTCTGGTTATGTGGTGCTGAGGGATCGAACTCAGGGCCTCATGCATGCGAGGCAAGCACTCTCCCACTGAGCCATCTTTCCAGACCCAGAGGGTCTTTCTAATTTTAGTTTTTTCTGATATTCTGGTCATTACCTGCCTTCTATGATGACAATCAGAGCTGAGGGCACGTAGACTTTTTTCTTGTGGCGAGTTTTGCAATTAGTTCTGGAGTGGACACAGATTTCTTTAATGAGATCATTTGCGTGGGTTTTCTTTTTGTCTCTTGACAAGGTTTTATGGAGTTCTGGTGATGCGGTGTCTTTATTAGTGTGCAGCCATCTGAGTGTGTTGTGCTAATAAAGATCAAAGTTTTGTTTAGTTTTTGCCAGTCCTGGGGCTTGAACTCCCAACTCCTGGGCACTGTCCCTGAGCTGCTTTTGCTCAAGGCTGGCACTCTACCACTTGAGCCACAGTGCCACCACTTTTGGCTTTTTCAGTTTACGTGGTATTGAGGAATTGAACCCAGGGCTTTATGCATGATAGGCAAGCACTCTACCACTAAGCCATATCCCAGACCTACCCTCCCTACCCCCCTCCTTTTTTTAAAAACAAGAACAACCATCACCACCACCTAGAGTCAAGTGTTTAGTTAGTGCTGAATGCATTTTAGGTGTTTCTGAGAGTTAATTGAAGTCTGTAGTCCTTCCTTCCTTCCTTCCTTCCTTGTCTTCCTTCCTTGTCTTCCTTCCTTGTCTTCCTTGTCTGTCTGTCATCTGTCTGGGTACTGAGGGTTGGACCCACGGCCTGGGTGCTGTCCCTTAGCCTTTTTTCTTAAGGCTGGTGCTCTACAATAGCTCCACTTAACGTTGTTTTTTTTGTTTTTTTTTTTTCCCTTCTGGTGGTTAATTGGCGATAAGAGTCTGGCTTCAAGCCCCAGTTTTTAGACCTCAGCCTTCCTGAGTAGCTAGGATTGCAGTTGTGAACCACAGGAGCTCAGTGAAAGCTAGTATTTTTAAAAATGTGTGGTAAGGGACTGGGAAGGTGGCTCAGTGGTAGAGCACTTGCCTTGTATGCATGAGGCCCTGGGTTCGATTCCTCAGCACCACATAAGCAGAAAAAAAAAAGCCGGAAGTGGCACTGTGGCTCAAGTGGTAGAGCTCTAGCCTTGAGCTGAAGAGCTGAGGGACAGCGCCCAGGCCCAGAGTTCAGGCCCCACGACCGGACCCAAAAAAACCCCCCCAAAAAACAAAAAAAAACCCAAAATGTGTGATAATATAGTTTAGCCTTCCCTGTGAACACATGATTCAAACATATCTCCATATTTAGTCTTTTTTCATTGCTTGTTCTGAGGCCTGGGCGCTGTCCCTTGAGATTTTGTGCTCAAGGCTCGTGCTCTACCTCTTGAGCCACAGCTCCGCTTCTAGTGTTGTTGTTGTTGTTTTTAAATAGTATTGAAAAGGGGTTAAACTCAGGGCCTTGGACATGGCAGGCAAGCAGTCATCATTGAACTACACTTTTAGGCCCTTTTGAATTTGATATTGAGGCAGGGTCTCATCAAGTTGCCCAGGCTGGCTTTGAGCTTTTCATTCCATCACAGTTGCCTCTAGTGTAGAAATCATAGGCACCTGGCTCTATCCTTGTTTTGATCAGACTTGGAAGAATTTTCTTTCACTTACTATGAAGTGATAGGATGTTTGAATACCCTTTTAGTTGTTGCACCTGTTCTGGAGCTTGAATCCAGGGTCTTGAGTTTTTGTGCTCCATGTTCTACCACTTGAGCCATGTTTCTGTTTCCAGGTTGTTTTTTTTTTTTTTGGTGGTTAATTGGAGATGAGAGTCTCATGGACTTTTCCTCCTGGGCTGGCCTCCAATTGTGGTCCTCAGATCTCAACCTCCTGAGTGGCTAGGATTACAGGTGTCCTAGCCACTGGCACCCAGCTCTCTTATTGTGGCAAAAAAAAAACAACAAAACACTTGTCTAGAAGCTCCTGTGTACTTTACAATAACTAGCTAGGACCCTAAACACCCCACTCCACACAACCTCCCACTTTATTACATTATTATTGTTATTATTGTTACTTTGGTGCTGGTAATAGGACTTGAGCCCAGGGCCTGGGTACTGTCCCTGGGCTTTTTTTGCTCAAGGCTGGTACTCTACCACTTGAGCTACAACTCTTTTCACCAACCCCAGTTTAGGTGACTTGTCCTGAAGTGGCTGGAATCAGGCTTAACAATTGTGGATTTCCTAAAGTCCTGTATGAGCAAGTTAACTGTCTAGTTAGAAACCTGCTGGGCTTTGTACACAGGGTCATTAACCTTTGGTGGTAGACTTAGTACCTAGCACTAAGCATGCTCATGTCCCAGGGACCCTGGAAAGACAAGGTTCATGCTCATGCTGTGTTGCCTTTTGCTGCCTTGTGAGTCTTGGTTTTTCTGTCTCTCATGGTATTGCACATATGGTATGTGTTAGCACTTGGCTTGAAGGGATGGGAGGCTTCCTCATAGAAAACCTGGGCTTCCCAGGGTCACCCCGCTTGTGATTGGTGGAGCGGGGTTTTACTTCAAGTCTGCAGATGAAGAGTCTCACAGACATTTCTACTCAGTCTGGCTTCAAACCTCAACCCTCAGATCTCAGCCTCCTGAGTAGTTAGGATCACAGCGAAGAGCCACCAGGAATTCTGGCCAGTTCTGGAGCTTGATTTCAGTGCCTTGCCCTTGCTCACAGTTGGTGCTCTACCACTTGGGCCACACCTCCAGCTTAGCTTTTTACTGGCTACTTGAATGAAGATGGCATCTTTTGAGGACTTTTCTGTCCAGCCTGGCTACTAATCACAATCCTCTAGGTATTAGCCTTCTGTGTAGCTAGGATTACAGATGTGAACCACTGGCATGTGGCTTCAATTAATTGCCTATAATGCCTAATACAGTTTAAATACTGTTCAAGTTCTTTTTCCATTTTTGAATTGCATTGAGCCAGGCACTTCATGTTTGCCGGGCAATCGCCCAGCCTCTTGAGCTGCAGCCTCAGCCTGCCTTTATTTATTTTTGAGATGTCTTGCTAACCTTGGCCTGTCACATTCATGATCCTCTTGCTTTGGTTCATGAATAGCTGAGATTACAGGCATGCACCACTGTGCCCAGCTAAACTGCTTTCTACGGTTGGTTTGTAGGAGTTGTTGGTTTTTTTGGTCAGTTGTGGGCATTGAACCTCTGGGCTTGGGCACTGTCCCTGCACTCTTCAGCTTAAGGCAAGCACTCTACTGCTTGAGCCACAGCGCCACTTCCGGTTTTCTGAGTGGTTATATTGGAGATAAGAGTCTCATGGACTTTCCTGCTTGGGCTGGTTTGGAACCGAGATCCTCAGATCTCAGCCTCCTGAGTAGCTAGGATTACAAATGTGAGCCACCAGTGCTCAACTGTAGGAGTTTTTTTTTTTTTTTTTTTTTTTTTTGTCGGTCGTGGGGCCTGGGCGCTGTCCCTCAGCTCTTCAGCTCAAGGCGAGCGCTCTACCACTTGAGCTACAGCACCACTTCCGGTTTTCTGGTGGTTTATTGGAGAAAGGAGTCTCACGGTCTCTCCTGCCCAGGCTGGCTTTGAACCGTGATCCTCAGATCTCAGCCTCCTGAGTAGCTAGGATTACAGGCGTGAGCCACCAGCGCCCGGCAGGAGTTTTTTTTTTTTTTTTCCTAATATATTCTGGATATTAATTAATCCCTCACTAGATAAATGATTTGTAAGTATTTTCTCTCATTCTACTGGTTATATTTCCCCTCACTTACTTGTATCCTTTAATGTACAAAGTTTTACATTTTTGCCTGGCACCTGTCATCCTAGCTACTCAGAAGGCTGAGATCTGGGGATCGAGGTTCAAAGCCAGCCCAGGCAGGAAAGTCCTTGAGACTCTTTATCTGCAAAAAGCCACCAGAAAACCGGAAGTGGCACTGTGGCTCAAGGGATAGACCGCTCACCTTAAGCTGAAGAGCTCAGGGAGAACGCCCCAGCCCATAGTTCAAGCCCTACAACTAACAAAAAAGTTTTTAATTTTTGTGAAGGTCAGGTGTTCTGGTTTTTGTTATTGTTGTTGCTACCTTTGCTTCTTTTCATATTCAAGAAATCTTTGCTGAATCCAACATGGAGGGTTTTTTTTCCTTCCCTTTGGTGATGATGGGGATAGAACCCAGGGCTTCATGCATGCTAAGCAAACACTGTACCACTGGAGCCATGCCTCCAGCTCCCTTATATTTTTCTTCTTTTAAGGGTTTAATAGATTTTAGCTCTTCATTTTTTTTTATCCATCTGAAGTTAATTTTTGCATCTGAAACTACATTAAGAGTCGATTGTCACTCTTACATGGTACTTGTCCAGTTTTCCCATTTACCAGCTTTTGAATAGACTGTCCTTTCCCCATTGAATGGTTTTCGTGTATTTGTTAAAAATTAAATTATCATATTTTGAGGTTTTATTTCTAGTTTTCATTTTTTTTCAGTGGTACTAGAGTTTGAACTTAGCTCTTGCTTGCTAGGCAGGTGCTTTACTACATGAGTCACGCCTCTCTCCCTTTTTACTTTTTTTTTTGGTGCTGGTTTGGGGGCTTGAATTTAGGGCCTGGGTGCTGTATCTTAGCTTTTTTTGGTCAATTCTGTTGCTCTACCACTTTAGCCACAGCTCCACTTCTGGCTCTTTGGTGGTTAATTTGAGATGAAAGTCTTATGGACTTCTACCTGGGCTGGTTTTGAACCATGATCCTCAGTTCTCAGACTCCTGAAATATATTGTTTTTGATACTATCATACATGGAATGTTTTATTAATTTACTTTTTAGGTATTCATTATTTTTTTTACTGTGAAAATACCATACAACGTGGTTACAATTACATGGGCAAGATAATGAGTACATTTCTTATCAAGCATTTTGTTGCCTCCTCCTTTGTTTCCCCTTCCCATCCCTTCCCATCTCCCCCTGCCTCCCCCCCACCAAAGTTGTAAAGTTTGTTTTTCAACATAACGACTTGTACATCTCATTGTTGCAATAGGTCCACCTGTATCCCTATTTAAATGATGTGTTTTTTCCCTTCCCCTCCACAAATTATACCAACATCAAATACAGTGAAAGCAGAGGTTATACCGTGGGGGAGGGACATACAAAGCAACAAAGAAATCATCTTATAAATATGTTAGAAACTATTGCATGAAAGCAAAAACATTTGAATGCTTATCTTGGGGTTCATTTCACCTAACATCAACTTATCTGACTGTATCTGCTTGTCTCAGACATATACTAGTTATTGCAAATAAGGGAAACCATGGGATCTATGTTTCTTTGGGTCTGGCTTACTTAATATAATTTTTTCCAAGTCTTTCCATTTCCTAACAAATGGAGCAATGTCATTCTTTCTGATGGAGGCATAGAATTCCATTGTGTATATATAAGGTATTCATTATTAAGGTATAAAAAGCAAATGTGTTTTCTGTATTCATTTTTTTTATACTGCAGCTGCTAAGCTCACTAATTTACTAGCTTTGTTATATATATAATTTTTTTGGTTTTCTACATTGAAGTTTTTTTTTGTCGCACATATTTTTTTTTGTAGTCCGTTTATTCTTTTTTATGTTTTTTATTTTTTATTGTGAACATACTGTACAGAGGGGTTACAATTATATGGGCAAGATTATGAGTACATTTCTTATCAAGCATTGTAGCCTCCTCCTTTGTTTACCCTTCACATCCCTTCCCAGCCTCCCCCCGCCCCCTCACCCTATCCCCCCCCTTTTTTTTTGTTGGTCATGGGGCTTGAACTCTGGTCCTGGACCCTGTCCCTGAGCTCTTCAGCTCAAGGCTAGCACTGTACCACTTGAGCCACAATGCCACTTCTAGTTTTCTGTTGGTTAATTGGAGATAAGAGTCTCATGGCTTTTCCTGCTCAGAACATTTTGAACATTGATACTCAGATCTCAGCCTCCTGAGTAGCTAGGATTATAGGCATGAGCCATTGGCACCTGGCAAGATTTTTTTTTCAGTCTTTGTGGTACCAAGCTTTGGGCTTCGAGCTTGCTAGACAAGAGGCCAACCATTTGAGCTATGCCCCTAACCCATCTCATGAGATCTCTGTATCATGACATTTGAAAAAGAAATTATTTATTCCTATGAATTTGGATCCTAAGGAGAAAGGACAGGTGAGAAAATTCTAATTACTCCGGCTAGAATTTTCAGTACTGTTAAAGTGGGGAAACAGCCTTATCTTGTTTCTGGTCATAGAGGGAAAAGATCTTAGATATTTACCATCAAGTGTGACATTTTCATATCCTTTCTTCTGTTGAGGAACTTTCCTTTAAATCCTGGTTAGTGTTTTTTTTTTTCTTCCGGTCCTGGGTTTGAACTCTGGACCTGAACACTTCCTGAACTCCTTTTGCTCAAGACTAGTGCTCTACCACTTTGAACCAAAGCTCCACTTCTAATTGTCATGGTTAATTGGAGATAAGAGTCTCATGGACTTTTTTGGCTTTGAATGGCAGTGCTCAGATCTCAGCCTCCTGAGTAGCTAGGATTATAGGTGTGAGCCACTTAGTGGTTTTGTCTAGAAAGGACATTTAATGTTGTCCAGTGCCTTTTCTGTATCAATTGAGAGAATCATTGTGTTTGTTATTCTTCATTCTGTGAATGAATGTGGTATATTTTGAGCAAATTAAAAAAAATTTTGTTTTGGTTGGTCTTGGAGCTTGAACTCAGGGCCTGGATGCTGTCCTTGAGCTTTTTTGCTCAAGCCTAGTGCTCTACCACTTTGAACTACAGTTCTACTTTTGGAGGTTAATTGGAGATAAGTCACACTAATTTTCTTACCCAGGCTGGCTTCAAACTGTGATCCTCAGGTTTCAGCTTCCTGAGTAGCTAGGATTACAGGTATGAGCCACCAGTGCCTGGCATGAATTGATTTTTGTGTGTTGGACAGTCCCTATATTTTGGGAATAACTATTTGCTCATCTGAAATAAAATATATTAATATAAAAGTATATAATTCATATTTTAAATATTTATTTTAAAGTCAATGTTTTATTTGAGATTCTTCTCAGTACTTTGAATACATCTAACACTAGAACTCAGCAGCCCTTGCTTTCAACAAGTTTGTAGCACGATACACAGAAGTAAAGAAAATGCCAATAGCCGGGCCCCAGTGACTCATGCCTATAATCCTAGCTACTTAGGAGGCGCACTATTCAAAGGATCGCAATTCAAAGCCAGCCTGGGCAAGAAAGTCCTTGAGACTCTTATCTCCAATTAACTGCCAGAAAATTGGAAGTGGCACTGAGGCTCAAAGTGGTAGAGCGCTAGAAAAAAAAAAACAAACTTAGGGACAGTGTGTGAATTGAAGCCCCACAACCAATGGAAAAAAAAATGTCAATGAAAACTGCTGTGGGAACACGAGGTTGGTCAAAGCCCATAGATTAGGGATTGGAACACCATAAGCCCTGGTTCTTGCTGTGTTCCCCTGGCTGCCCTTGAACTTCTGATCCTCCCGCTTTCATCCGAGTGATCTGCTGTAATCTGGCATGCACAACCACACTTAGCTCTGTTATTTTAGATGGGGCGGTGAAGGAAGGGTTTCAGCTCCAGTTGGGAGAAACCTTTTTGGGGCAGGAGGTGTGAGATGGTGCTGTCATGTAAGAATCTGGTGGTGACAGGCTGGCTCGGCAGTGTAGGTGGTGCAGAAACTCAGAGGTGGGCCTCAAGCTCATCCTGTTCACCTGATCGTGGGATAGGACGATCATCTTCCGGTGTGGCTGGGTACCGGAAGATCCTGGTAGACAGGAGGTCTGACAGACTACAGATTGGGGCCAGAAGTTGAAGGGATTGTAGCCTGGTAGGAAGTATGGATTTGACTTGAGGTGTGATGGGGACCCATTGGAGTATTATAATGGGGTAGTGGCATCAGTGTGATGTGTGAGGCATCATTGCAATCCACATGATTGCCGTATAATGGGAGAAGCCATGGCAGTGGGGTTGGTGGTGGTCTGGGGGTGTATATGTGTTCCAAACCCCAGCTTTAGATGTGGGCGAGTTTCTAAGCCATCTCCTAAACTTTTGGCTTGACCAGGCAGCTTGGCTAGTAGTATAATTAACTTAGATAGCTGAGGGAATACAGACTTTTGGAAGGGTGTTGAGCTCTGTTTTGGTCTTGTTGGTTCTAAGTGGAGGGGCCAAGAGAAACTGGGAGCGTAGGGGAGAGTCATGAGACTTGCTTGAGCCATGAGGCTGGATGAGGAGCCCTGTGCAAGAGTCAGCCAGGAACAGAGATCTAAGGAGCAGCTAAGAGAAGCTGAATAGCAGGAGCAAGAGTTGGTTGGACTTGATGTCACTGAGTTAGAAATAACAGGACTGTCTTCATGGCTAGCTCTGTCAGTGGCCACTTCTGGTGATATTTGTTATGTCATGACTCAGTCCATGAAGGAGTTTTACAGTGCTTCCTTAAGCAGCCAGTTGGTAGGTTGAAAGAATGGAAGATTCGCTGTGTCCCTAGTACACAGGCAGCGACGGTGCCTGGTGAGTGATGCACAGAAAAAATGGAGACAAGTTCTTGTCACAGCCAAAACTCAAACTTACAGTTAACACCAACAGGAAAGTTTAGGTTGATGACAGAGACTGATAGTGCACAGCGGGTGTGAATGTATTTACCATTATGCTGCAGTTGCACTCGAAAATAGTGGTCACACACACACACACACTCATGCAGTTACAGAACCAAGGTATGTTATTCTGTCATTGATTATGATACACGCTTAGATCTGAATGGTGAACTGTTCGCAAAGTCAGTTAAAATGAAGTATTCCATTGAGGTTCTGGGGAATCAGCTGTTGCTCATGGAGTGTTCCTGAGCTGAGAGTTAGAACTTGAGTTTTCACTGTTGTTACCCAGGTGCTCTACCACTTGGGTGAGACACCCACCCCTTTTTGCTTCAGTTATTTTCCAGATAGGGTCTCTCATGACCTGGAATTGTAGGCATGAGTCTTTACCTTGACCTTAGGTTTTTTTTTTGTTTGTTTTTTTCTGTTGGCCGTGGAGCTTGAACTCTGGGCCTGGGTGCTGTTCCCTGCGCTCTTCAGCTCAAGGCTAGCACTCTACCACTTGAGCCACAGCGCCACTTGCGATTTTCTGGTGGTTTATTAGAGATGAGTCTCATGGACTTTCCTGCTCAGGCTGGCTTTGAACTGTGATCCCCAGATCTCCGCCTCCTGAGTAGCTAGGATAACAGGCGTGAGCCACTGGCACCTGGATGGCCTTGGTTAATCACTTGAAGATGGGCTTTTGTACTTGGTGATTCCATCTCTCTTAATTCTGAAATTTTGCAGCTTACTATCCCCTTTAAATGTCAGGAAAAGCCAGCACCGGTGGCTCCTGCCTGGAATCCTAGCTGCCTAGGAAGCTGAGAGCTGAGGATCATGGTTTGAAGCCAGCCCGGGCAGAAAGGTTCCCCTGAGATTCCTATCTCTAATTAACCACTGGGAAACTAGAAGTAATGCTATGGCTCAAAGTGATAGAGGGCTAGCTTTGAGCAAAAAGAGCTCAGGCCTTGAGTTTAAGCTCTGACTGACCAAATGGATTAAAAAAAGAGAAAGAACTTCTGAAGTAGTAATACAACAAAAGTTCTACTTTTGGAATAAGAATGTATGTTGTCAGAGCACATCCCTGGCAGGAAATCTAGCTTGTGTGGCTTGACTGTGGTTGGCAGAGGAAGGTTGCTGTACCCAAGGCTCAGGTACTGTCTCCCTGGGCCAGGGGTTTTAGCCTTAGTAATGAGACCCTATGGGATCCTGGGATCCTGGGGTTCTTCCTAGCCTTTTTTTTTGTATTGGGATTTCAGTCCAATGGACCTGCTCGCTAGGCAGGCACCTATACTGCTAGGTCTTTAGTTCTCTTCCTTTGTTTTTCCCTTTCCCACATCTTTTCCTCCCTTTAGGAAACTCAGATAGAGTCTCATGCTTTTTACCCAAGGCTACCCTTAGATAGTAATCCTTTTACCTATGCCTTTCAAGTAGCTTGTATTACAGAAGTGAACCCTCAAGCCTGCCATGTTTGTAGATATGGGATCTTGCTAACTTTTCTCTCTGGGCTAATCTTGAATTGAGATCCTTTGGATATCCAGCACCAGAATGAGCTACCCTTTTTGGCCCCGTTTCTAGCTTTAAAATGGATTCTTGGCTCACATTCTTTCCAGTGGTCAATTCATTTAGTTCGTTAGTCATTCCTGACTTAGGTCAAGTGGGAGTAAGAACAGAGGTACTTGGCACTGTGGAAGAAAATCTAATTGTTGAAACTCTAGTGAAGAGTGTTGGGCATGAAGGTCGTCATTTGTGACAGCCATCACAACCAGTAAGTATGATTATTAGGCCTTCAGTCTGCCCCACCTGGTATTTTAAATGAGGCAGTACTCATTCTCTTGAATGTTCGTGCTTCTGATTCTCTGAAACCAGCTGCCTTTTTGTTGTTATTGTTGTTGTTACTTGTTGTGGGATTTGAACTTAGGGCCTAGGCCCTGTCCCTGAGCTTGAGGCTAGCACTCTCTACCACTTTGAGCCACAGCACCACTTCCAGTTTTTATGTAGTTGGTTGGTGATAAGAATCTCTGGGACTTTCCTGCCTAGGCTGGCTTTGAACTACAATCCTCAGATCTCAGCCTCCTGAGTAGCTAGGATGGCAGGCGTGAGCCATCAGCGCTCAGCATGAGACCAGCTGCCTTGATGAACTTTGCGGCTTGCTGAAAATTCTTCTGGCTTCAATAGCGATGGTTAGATAAGTAAAGTTTCTTGCTGTCAACTTCGGTCCATTTTGCCAAATGACATTCACCACACACCTACTTCCTCTTTAAGAGATGAATTAGCACAGTGAACCGACCTGGGGTGACTCTCCACCCAGTCAGAATGAGATGCTGCCTGGTGCTCTGGGGAACCCCAAGTGATTTCAGCTCTGGCCTCCCCAGGGGAGCTGAGAGCCCAGAAGAACAGAGCAGGAGGACATTACAGCCCTAGTGGCACAGGGAGGAGGAAGGCTGCGGGCACCCACAGGGCAACTCTGCTCCTTCTGCTCTTAACTGCATTTTAACTTTTCAATGAGGTTATTCATTCCCTGGACACAAAACTCCCAGGTTGTAACAGAGTGTCCACAGGGAACTTTCCACTCTGCCCTGGCAGCAGATCTTCTCCCCAGAGGCTGGGGGCTTTGTGCATGTGCCCACAAACACACAGAGAACTCTGGAAAGTAGCACACTGTTCCCTTGCTTTTTTTTTTTTTTTTTTTTATTGTTACGGGTGGCTGGTGGCTCACGCCTGTCATCCTAACTACTCAGGAGGCTGAGGTCTGAGGATCGTGGTTTGAAGCCAGCTTAGGCAAGAAAGTCTGTGAGACTCTTATCTCCAATAAACTCCATAAAAACTGGAAGTGGTGCTGTGGCTCAAAGGAGTAGAGCACTAGCCCTTGAGCAAAAGAGCTCAGTGAACAAACTGCCCAGGCCCTGAGTTCAAACCCCACAACAGGCAAGCGGGGGAAGCAGGAGGGGGGCATTTTCTTCAAGTAATTGTACAAAGGGGTTTCAATGTACCATATACATTGGTATATAGTTTATCCTGATCAGTCCAGTCCTTCACCCACCTCCCATTGTTCCCTTGATTTTTTTTCCGCCTCTCTGAATGATTCTTTGTTATTTTTTCATTCTGAATATACAAGAGCTAGGCTCCAGTGGGAGCTCAGTGGCACAATGCCTGAGCAAGGCTCTGCCTGAGCTCTGTCTCCTGCACGCGTGCATGCGTGCACATGCACACACACATACGCATGCGCCAAAAAACACGGGAGTTTCCTCATCCTCTTTCACAACTGGATAATGTTCCATTGATATTTCAGGATGTACCTTAATTTCTTTAGCCAGAGCTCTCTTGGTGGAGAGTTCCATACAACAGATGGTACTGACAAGAGAATCTTTAAGTCTCTGCCTCCACACCTTTTATGGTCGCAGGCAGCGAGCTGGATTGATGAGCTGTGCTTTTGTAACTTTGATAGCTCTTACCAGATAAACTTGCTTTTTTTAACGTACTTTTTTTCTTTTTGCCAGTCCTGGGGCTTGAACTCAGGGCCTGGGCACTGTCCCTGGGCTTTTGCTCAAGGCTAGCAAGGCTAGTACTCTACCACTTGAGCCACAGCGCTTCTTCTAGCCTTTTCTGTTTATGTGGTACCGAGGAATCGAACCCAGGACTTCATGCACACTAGGCAAACACTCTACCACTAAGCCACATTCCCAGCCCTGAAATAACCTCTTTTTTTTTTTTGCTAGTGTGGGGCCTGAACTCTGGGCCTGGGCACTGTCCCTCAGCTCTTCAGCTCAAGGCTAGTACTCTACTACTTGAGCCACAGCGCCACTTCTGGGTTTTTCTGCTTATGTGGTGCCGAGGAATCAAACCCAGGACCTCCTGCATATAAGGCAAGCACTCTTATCACTGAGCCACCTTCCCAGCCCTTTTTGCTTTATATATTTTTTAGATAAAGTCTGGCACATTTTGCCTAGGTTGGCCATGAGCCCCAGTCTTCCCATCTCTGCCTCTGTGTAGCTAGGATGACAAGATTACAAACATGTGCCCAGTGGATTGCTCTTTTATGGTGTTTTGTCATATTTAGTTCATATATTCTTTCTCTGTCTCTGTCTCTCTCTTGACAGGACCTCTCTATATAGTCCAGGATGCAGCCCTTAAGTCTTGGAACTCATTGTCCCTCCTGCTTCTGCCTGACAGACAATATGATTACTAATGATAGGCATGCACCATCAACCTGACATGGAAAAGTTTTGAGGGATTTGTGTGTGTGTGTGTGTGTCAGTTCTGAAGCTTGGACTCAGCATGGATGCTGTTCTTGAGCTTTGTTGGTTATTCTGGTGCTCTATCACTTGAACCATACCTCCTTTTTTGTCTGTTTATTGGAGGTAAGAATCTCTCAGATTTTTTTGCCTGGGCTGGCTTCAAGCCAGTGCCCACCATTGACATTTCATATTATGTTTATTCTTAAGGTTTTTTTTTTTTGTTGATGTTTTGTTTTGCTTTTCTAAAAAAAATGTTATTGAAGCAAGATGATCTACCTTTTTATAGATGATGTATATGGAGGTATTGATTTCTTGCCTGCTTGTTTTCACTAAGGTTTGTAGTGTATGCATTGTAAAAGATTTTTACTAGTTTCTTTTGAATTTTCTTTTTTTTCCGATCATGGGCTTGAACTCTGGGCCTGGGTGCTGTCCTTGAGCTCTTCTGCTCAAGGCAAGTACTCTACCACTTGAGCCACAGCGCCACTTCCGGTTTTCTGGTAGTTCATTGGAGATAAGAGTCTCACAGATGGGCTGGGAAGGTGGCTCAGCGGTAGAGCGCTTGCCTTGCATACCTGAGGCCCTGGGTTCGATTCCTCAGCACCACATAAGCAAAAAGAAAAAAGCCAGAAGTGGCGCTCTGGCTCAGGTGGTAGAGCACTAGCCTTGAGCTGAAGAGCTGAGGGACAGCGCCCAGACCAAGAGTTCAGGCCCCACGACTGGACCCCCACCCCCACCCCTCCCCCCAAAAAAGTCTCACAGACTTTCCTGCCTGGGCTGTCTTTGAACTGCAGTCCTCAGACATCAGCCTTCTGAGAAGCTAGGATTACAGGCTGAGCCACCAGCGCCCAGCTCTTTTGGATATTCTAAATCCACAACAATACCATCTGTAAATAACTATTTCCTCTCCAGTTCTCTACCTGTGTGATTGTTCATCTTGGTTGTTCATTTGATTAGATTGAGGAGTGCCTCAATGATTAGCAAAGCAAACTTCTGGGTGTGTCTGTCAAGTTATCTCCACAGATGATTAACCAGAGGAGAGAACACTGTCCTGGGACTAGGGGTCCAGATAGCATGAAAGAGAAAGCCTCTGTAGTGCAAGCATGTACGTCCTTATTCATAGTCACATTGTCTCTTGCTTTCTCTTAGTGTGAATCAAATTCCTCCCTTGAAGTTGTTTATGTTACGTATTTTGTCATAGTGGCCAAAGTGTGACTAGAAGATTGGTGTTGGTGAAGGGGTTGCTGCTGTGACCCTTTGGTGGCATTCAGAAACCTTTAGGTCTGATTTGTGGGAGGCGTTTGGAGGTGCTGGTTAGAGGAGCCCTCCAGTGTTGCCGGCAGAGCTTCAGGGATGCTTCTGGTAGGAGCTTGGAAGACCAGGATGCCAAGGGACGTGTGGACATGGCAGACTCTACTTGTGAGGTTTCAGATGAGAACAAGGACTCTTGGCTTGCATTCCGGTAAAGAACTTCTCTACATTTTGCCTGTGTCCTAGGACTGTTCAAGGCTGAGTTTAACTTAGCCTTGAGTTCTTATTTATTTGTCGCAGCAATGGAAAATGTGACACATTATTATTATTTTTCTTTGTCTGTCATGGGACTTGAACTCAGGGCCTGGGCACTGTCCTTGATCTCTTTTTGCTCAAGGCTAGAGTTCTACCATTTTGAGTCACAGTGCCACTTTCAGTTTTTTGGTGGTTCGTTGGAGATAAAGGATCTCATGGACTTTCTGCCTGGCATAACTTTGAACTGTGATCCTCAGATATCAGCCTCCTGAGTAGCTAGATGACAGGCGGGAGCCACCAGTGCCCAGCCATACTGTGTTTTCTTTGTCTTAACTCAGCATAGTTCCTCAGCAGTAGTAAGGGTGGTTGAGTGAAGAGCCTTGTTTGATTCCTGACTTGGTGGGAATTCCAGTGGGCTTGATTGGGGTATTAAGGACGTATTTACGAATGAAGAGTCTATATTACTTGTTTATATATATGTACATGTATGTACCTATGTGTATGTGAAACAGCATGTAAATATTTCCCAAGCATCTATCAATTCTTTTTGTTGTTGTTGTTAGTAGTGGGCCTTGAACTCTGGGCCTGGGCACTTGAGCTCTTCAGCTCAAGGCAAAATGCTCTACCACTTGAGCCAGAGCACCACTTCTGGCTTTTTCTGCTTATGTGGTGCAGAGGAATCGAACCCAGCCCTCTACCATTGAGCCACCTTCCTAGCCTCTGTCAATTCTTATTTTAAAAGAGGGCTATTATTAATTGTCTCAAGAATCCACCAAGATGATCTGTTAATATAGTGACTATAACAGGAAAGTAGTGTTGACATAGTGTACTTGGCACAGCATGGGTTGGTTGATGTTTAGAGAAGGCTTGAGGAGGAAGTGACACTTTAACACCTGAGGCTTTATGTAGCATCCAGAGCTGCGTAAACAATGAGATGTAGGAGATTTAGAAGGTATAGCCCAGTGATAGAGCTCCGTTTTAGCACACTTGAAGCCCTAGGGTTGATACCCATAGCAGGTATGTCTCTATAGAGACATCATGAGCCAAGCATAAAGGGGTGTGGATCTCAGCCGCAAGAAATTGAAAAGAGGATTCACTATGAAAAGACAGAGGTATGTAAGCATGCAGCCAGTGGTTTGTAGCGATAGAGAATGTTGGGGGTGGGGGGAAGGAATGGTAGAGACCCAGTGTGACAGTGATATTGATGATCTCCTAGACCGGTAATAAGGAACAGGTCACTCTGCACCTCTGGACCTCAGATCTTTTTTTTTTTTTTTAATTGAGATAATAGAAATAAGCTTGTTGGGCTGGGAAGGTGGCTCAGTGGTAGAGCACTTGCCTTGCATGCTCGAGGCCCTGGGTTCGATTCCTCAGCACCACATAAGAAAAAAGCCGGAAGTGGCACTGTGGCTCAAGTGATAGAGCACTAGCCTTGAGCTGAAGAGCTGAGGGACAGCACCCAGGCCCAGAGTTCAGGCCCCATGACCGGCAAAAAAAAAAGAAAATAAGGTTGTTATATGGTAGGCTTGTTATAAAGATTTAAGGAGGTACCTAGTAAAACTTCTTAGCCCAGAGTGTAGTATGTGATATAGAATTGCCAGTTCTTTTTATTCAAGAAAAGAAAGCTGGAAAGAGTTTGCAGTACAGTTTGCATGTTCCTGTGTATGAGGAAAGTGTAGAGTTGCTCAGGCACGCTGAGAGCCATTCAGAGCTTTTGCGCAGAAGAGGACTGAGATAAGTAGGCCTTTCTTTTTGAAAGCTGCCCCTTCTGGCAGGGTTGGAATATGAGCCGAAGGTGGAGTGCACACACAGTGTTCGAGTCACCGAGGATATTAGGATCTACTGTTGGGGTGGTAAAGACCCATACCCACGTAACCCAGTTTGCCACTAATTCCGTCTCGTGTGTGCTGAAGATGTGGGCAATAGCGTGTTAATTTGTTAGTTTGGGGGCTCTAGAATTTTGTAGGGCAACGCCTGGTTGGGGTTGCCCAGGGATATGTTAAACACAAATTGTTGGGTAGCCTATCTGGTGTAAGGTAAGCCAAATAATTTGCATTTCTGATTAGCTCCCAGGGTTTACTGTGTTTGCAGGATGGGTCTGGGGTGGAGAGGCATACTTTGAAAATCCCTTTAATGGTGGGAAGAATGCAAGAAGAATTCAAAGAGAAAGGTTGTTTGTGCTAGGGCTTGACCTCGGTCTTGTGCTCTAGGTGAGCATTTTGCTGGTTAATTGGAGATCCAGTCTCAAAGGCTTTTCTGCCCAGGCTAGCCTCAAACTATGATTTCAGCCTCTTGAATGGCTACTATTATGAGTGTGAGCCACTGGTGTCTGTGAAGAGCTTTTTTTTTTGCCAGTCCTGGGGTTTGAACTGATGGCCTGGGCACTGTCCCAGCTTTTTTGCTCAAGGCTAGCACTCCGCCACCTGAGCTACAGCCCCACTCCAGCCTTTTCTGTTTATGTGGTATTGAGGAATCGAACCCATGGCTTTAAACATGCTAGGCAAGCACTCTCCCACTAAGACACACTCCCAGCCCATGAAGAGATCTTAGACTGGGACATTTGTAAAGAACAGGATGGAGCTGGGTACAAGAGGCTCATGCCTGTAATCCTAGCTACTCAGTAGGCTGAGATCTGAGGATTGTGGTTTGAATCCATCCTGGGCAAGAAAGTCTTGTGAGACTCTTATCTCCAATGAACCCCCAGAAACCAGAAGTGGTGCTATGGCTCAAGTGGTAGAGCGCTCGCCTTGAGCTGAAGAGCTCGAGGATGGCACCAAGGCCCGAGTTCAAACCCCAGGATTGGAAAAACAAAACAGGATGGATGAAACCCTCCTTGTGAGACTGTATTACCTGTCTCTCTTCCCCCAGAACACCTGATGTGCTTTGTGTCATCCTGTTCATCATCACTGGCTGGTTCTGGTTGGTTGGTTGCTCATTACTCTGGAATTACAAGTTTTATTAAGTGCTTCCAACATGCCAGTAACTGTTCTAGGCCCTCATGTGTCACCATAAACAGATGGATCATGTTTGTAGTCTTGACAGTTAAGAGTCTGGAATGTTCTGAAAGAGAAGAAATATGCTCAGTGAGGAACAGTAAAGGGAACTGGCAGGGTGCATCTGATGAGAGGAGGTCTTCTGTAGAAGTGACATTACACCTGAGACCTGAAGGATAAAAAGAGGGAACAGAATGTGCCGGGCCCTTGACATGGAAATGAGGCAGGCCACACATTCGGTTTGGACGAGAACGGAGGGCAGGGGAGGCAATAGGGGGCGAGGCTGGAAGGGGCCAGTGCAGAGGCCTTGGAGCCAGTGTCAAGCGTTGGTTTTTGTTCTAAGTACAGAGGGGAGCTGGCCCAGGACACTGATAGAATCTGGGTCCACGCTGACCTCTGAGACAGATGGATCAGAGGATAGCAACAGATCTGTGAGGCTTGTTAGGTGGCAAGACAAGGTCAAAGGCTGGGCAGAGAATTGGCAGGGGAGCAGAGAAGACGACACAGCTGGCGAGCTGAGGGAGAGGAGATGAGAAGGGCTGCCGGGTTTTTGTCCTGGTGGCCTCATGAATGGGAAGACAGGATGAGGAGAAGAGCTAGTTTAGAAGATGTTTGCCGAGTCTCTGAGTTGGGGGGTGGGGGATGGGGAGGGAACGACTGAAACTCAGGTAAGAATTCTGCGTAGTGGGTCACATGTGCAGGGAGTACAGTTTGTTTTAAACCAGTGAGCTCATTTAACTGTATACTGAGCAGCAGTTTTAATAACGTGGAAGTCATGCTTTATAGATCATTTTTTATTGGCATATATTAAACTGTACGTAGTAAGTGGTTTCACCAGGACATTTCTATTCAATGTACTTTGATCATATCCATCCCTCTGTTATTCTTTCTCTCTCTTCCTCCTCCTCTAGTAGTCCTCTTGTATTAATGACTTTGGTTGTTTTTTTTTTTTTTTTTTGTCGGTCGTGGGGCTTGAACTCTGGGCCTGGGCACTGTCCTTCAGCTCTTCAGCTCAAGGCGAGCGCTCTACCACTTGAGCAACAGCGCCACTTCCGGTTTTTGTGGTGGTTTATTGGAGATAGGAGTCTCACGGTCTCTCCTGCCCGGGCTGGCTTTGAACCGCGATCCTCAGATCTCAGCCTCCTGAGTAGCTAGGATTACAGGCGTGAGCCACCAGCGCCCGGCATGACTTTGTTTTTTATTTTTCTTCACCTAGTTCCACAAATGAGAGAAGAAAAATGATCTTTAGTGGTATTTGTCTTTGTAGGACAGATATATTTCACATGATCTCCAATTCCATCCTTTTTTTTTTTCTTTAAAGCAAACAGCATAACTTTTTTTTTCTGTTTTAAAAAAGTTTAAGCCGGGTGCCAGTGGCTCACGCCTATAATCCTAGCTACTCAGGAGGCTGAGATCTGAGGATCACGGTTCAAAGCCAGCCTAGGCAGAAAAGTCCATGAGACTCTGATTTCCAATAAACCACTAGAAAAGTGGAAGTGGCTCTGTGGCTCAAGAGGTAGAATGTAGGGCTGGGATGGTGGCTCAGTGGTAGAGTGCCTTGCATGAATGAGGCCCTGGGTTCAATTCCTCAGCTCCACATGAGCAGAAAAACCCGGAAGTGGCACTGGGGCTCATGTGGTAGAGTGCTAGCCTTAAGCTGAAGAGCTGAGGGACAGTGCCCAGGCCCAGACTTCAAGCCCTACAACCGACCAAAAAAAAAAAAAGTTTAGTGGGCTGGGAATGTGGTTTAGTGGTAGAGTGCTTGCCTAGCATGAATGAAGCCCAGGTTTGATTCCTCAGTACCACATACACAGAAAAAGCTGCAAGTAGCGCTGTGGCTCAGGTGGTAGAGTTCTAGCCTTGAGCTAAAGAGTTCAAGGACACAAGGACAGTGCCCAGGCCCAGAATTTAAGCCCCAGGACTGACCAAAAAAAAAAAAAAAAGGGGGGGCTGGGAATATGACTTAGTGGTAGAGTGCTTGCCTATCATGCATGAAGCTCTGGGTCTGATTCCTCAGTGCCATATAAACAGAAAAAGCTGGAAGTGGCAGAGTGCTAGGTTTGAGCAAAAGAAGCTCAGGGTTGAAAGCCATGCTGGACTGGAAACTCTGTAAGATTCTTATCTCCAATTAACCACCAGGAAACTGGAAGTGGTGCTGTGGCTTAAAGTGGTAGAGCGCTAGCCTTGAGCAAAAGAGCTCAAGGACAGCTCCCAGGAACGAGGTTCAAGCCCCATGACTAGACCCCCCCAAAAAAAACAAAACAAAACAACGATACCAGGCACTGGTGGCTTACCCCTGTCATCCTTGCTACCTAGGAGGCTGAAATCTGAGGATGGTGGTTCAAAGCCAGCTCAGGCAGGAAAGTCTGTGAGGCTCTTAAATTAACCACCAGAAAAGTGGAAGTGAAGTTGTTACTCAAAGTGGTAGAATGCTAGCCTTGAACAAAAAAAGTCTCAGGGACAGTGCCTAGGCCCTGAGTTCAAGCCCCAGGACTGTCCAAAAAAAGTTGATCTCTATTTAGATATGAATGTCTTTACGTAAAAGCACAAACTTCAAAGTATACTGAAAGATAATCAGATGGAACTGTCTCCAGTTTTAAGTAGATTAACTAGTATTAGGGTTATTCTGTGGGTCACAAAATTAAGTAAGCTTCCATGCTCAATTCCAACAACGTGGTTTCTATAGGCCCTGTTATTTTGGGTTCTTGATTTGTAGCATGTGAGTTTTCCCCCAGAGTGTTTGTATGGTTTTAAAGCTGATGTGCCTGTTGCAACATCATGAATGGTTATATGAATATGGAGTACAGAGAGATCTGGGCACCCAAATAGAAATAAACGATATTTAAAACTAGAGCAGTAGGCTAAAAGGATGAGAGGACATGTCATTGTGCTTTGATGAGGAAGACCCAGCCCCATAAACTCTCCGGATCTGTTTCTATATCTGGAAGTTGATAAGACTAAATGCCTGGGCCTGTCAGCTTCTCATAAAAATGAATCACATTAAAGCAATTTACAGACTGTAATTATGCTATTACTGTAAGGAAGTAGTATGTTTTTAGCCTTTAATTTGTCAGCCATGGGGCTTGAACTCAGGGCCTCGGTGCTGACTTGGAGCCTTTTGGTCTCAAGGCTAGAGCTCTACTACTTTGAGCTGTAGATCCACTTTTGGTTTTTGGGATGGTTAATTGGAGAAAAAGAGTCACAAGGACTTTTTCTACCCGGGCTGGCTTAGCACCTCGATCTTTACATCTCAGCCTCCTGAGTAGGATTACAGGCTTGAGCCACCAGTACCTGGCTAGCCTTATCTTTATTTAGCAGTTTTTGATTGCTACTTTTCACATTTAATAATTTAATTTCACATTTAATCTTTAAATATTCTTCCTTCCCTCCTTCCTTGTTCTCCCATCTTCAACTTAGGGCATCATACTTGCTAGGCAAGCATTCTATCACTGAGCTTATACCTCTAGGGCCAACGTGGGCCCCCCCCCCCCCCCCCCCGCCCCTGCCCCTATCATAGCCTTTTGTGCTGGTTATTTTTGATGTGGAGTCTCCATTCCTGTCCAAGCATGTGCCTAGACTGTGATTGGTCTATTTCATGCTTCCTGTCATAGCTGAGATGACAGGCAAGTGCTCCACGGTGCCAAAACTGCAATGCTAACAGTCTATTGGACTCTCCTGCCTAGGCTGGCCTAGAATTCTGATCCTCCAGATTTTTTTTTTTTGGTCAGTTGTGGAGCCTGAACTCTGGGCTTGGGCGCTGTCCCTCAGCTCTTCAGCTCAAAGCTCCATCATTTGAGCCACAGCACCACTTCCAGCTTTTTCTGCTTATGTGGCACTGAGGAATCGAACCCTGGACCTCATGCATGCAAGGCAAACACTTTACCATGGAGCCACCTTCCCAGCCTGATCCTCCAGATTTTGCATAGCTGACATTACAGGTGTGTGCCCTGGCAACCAGTTTATTTTTTTGCTGGCTTTATTTTTTTTTTTTGAGGGGGGGGCGGTGATTGGGTGCCTCATCTATTAATGAGAGTGGAGTATTGAAGTTTTATTTATTTGTTTGCTTGCTTGCTTGTTTGCTTGCCAGCCATTCCTGGGACTTGAACTCAGGGCCTGGGTACTGAGCTTCTTTGCTCAAGTCTAGCGTTCTACCACTTGAGCTATGGCTTCATTTCTGGTTTTTTGGTGCTTAAGAGATAAGAATCTCCAATGAACTTTTCTTCCCTGGGCTGGCTTTGATTAGCAAAACTCAGATCTTAGTCTCCTAAATAACTAGGATTACAGGCATGAGCCAGCTGACGGTTTTTTGTTTTATTTGTTTTAATTCTCACACACACACACCAGCCTGGGCACTGTCCTTGAGCTCTTCAGCTCACAGCTAGTGTTCTACTACTTTGAGCCACAATGCCACTTCTGGCTTTCTGGTGGTTAATTGGAGTCTCACAGACTTTCGTGCCCAGGCTGGCTTTGAACTGCGATCCTCAGATCTCAGCTTCCTGAGTAGCTAGGATGACAGGCCCAAGCTACTGATGCCGAGCTTGAAATTTCTCTTTACTACATGTAAATCCTTTGTGTGGAGTCATTAGCTTTTGAAGGAGACATGTTACTTTGTGATTTGTGATTTTTTTTGTTATTCTTGTTAAGATTTATGCATCCGGAGCCATCTTTTGGTGGAGGGGATTTCAATCTCCTGTGTCCTTTTAGTTGGTGGTTTCTTACAACTTATGTTTCTTTAATGTCTGGGTTGTGGTATATTTTCTTGTTACTAGATCGGGGGTGTGTGATTCAGTGGGACAATACTAATTTTCATTGCTCAGAACTCTTCTCCACTCAGAGTGAGGAAACTTGGCTACAAAAGCTATTGCAGTTCATAAACCGCAACCTTGTGTATGTGGCAATCTCTAATGAAGACTAGTCACTACCACCGCTCTAATCTTTAGATGAATATAGAAGCAAGGTGTGTCTTCATCATCTAGGAAGATCTTAATTAACTAGGTGGTAATAGGAAGAAGATAATGGCGTAACACTAATGCATAATATTAGGTATTTGGTTATATAGGGAAAGATGGACGGTAAACTTAATAGGAGAGGTTAGTGAGAAAGTGGATGAAAATGTGATTTAAAATGTGATATTGAGAGCTGGGCACCAGTGGCTCACGCCTGTAATCCTAGCTATTCAGGAGGCTGAGATCTGAGGATTGTGGTTCAAAGCCAGCCTGGGCAGGAAAGTCCGTGAGACTCTCATCTACAATAAAACACTAGAAAACTGGAAGTGGCGCTGTGGCTCAAGCAGTAGAGCGCTCGCCTTAAGCTGAAAAGTGCAGGGACAGCGCCCAAGCCCAGAGTTCAAGCCCCACAACCAAAAAAAAAAAAAAGAGGGATATTGAGGGCTGGGAAGGTGGCTCAGTGGTAGAGCGCTTGCCTTGCATGCATGAGGTCCTGGGTTTGATTCCTCAGAACCACATAAAGCAGAAAAAGTTGAAAGTGGTGCTGTGGCTCAAATGGTAGAGCTGAAGAGCTGAGGGCCAGTGCCCAGGCCCAGAGTTTAGGCCCCATGACCGACCAAAATAAATAAATAAGTGGAATATTGAAAGACAGATGTCATGGTTCAGATAAGATGACTATGGAGAAAAGGAAGGTAAGAAGTAGAACTAATGAGAGTGGCCAAATGGCTTATATTAAACAGGAGAAACTAAAAAGTAATGGTCTATATTAGATGTATATAAAAAAAAATCAATACAAGCAAATGATTTTTTTTTTTTTTTTTTTTTTGTCCATCATGGGGCTTGAACTCTGGGACTGGGCGCTGTCCCTCAGCTCTTCAGCTCAAGGCGAGCTGTGATCCTCAGATCTCAGCCTCCTCAGTAGCTAGGATTACAAGCGTGAGCCACCAGTGCCCAGCTTGCAAATGATTTTTTTAATGTATGTGACTTGATAGGGAATATCAAGCCTTCCTCACCAGTACTGTGAGGCTTCCCAGATCGCCGCCTCTGACATTTTAGCCAATTACGTAGCTTCCCATAGCTTAAACATCTCGGGTGGTGATGATGGGGGGTCCTGTCAGACCGTCTTTTGTCTGCTCAATCACCTATATAGACCCATTGTCAGGGAGTCCTGGAGCTGTGCTCACTCCTTTTTCCAAATGCCTGAGTTTCTAATTGGCCCTCTCCAGCTGTTGTGTTCTGAGATAAGGGGAGCCACAGAATGCCCTTCTTCACCAGGGCCAGCCTCCCACACTGGGCTGGTTGCTGTCCCACACATTCCCCTACTGGAATTAAAGCCTGTGGGTTTGCGGGCTTTTCCTGTAGCTGGAATTGGTAATCTGATGGCAGGACTTGTCTGGTTTGTTTCCTACTGCATCCTTCAATTTTCTCCCCCCCGCCCCTACTTCCCCCCAGTCAGGTAACTGGCTTGAAACTCCTTGCTGCTTTTCTTTGCTGAGTTTATTTCTCTCTTCCTGCTACTCCACTACCTCCTTCATGGTTTCTTCTTCTCTTCCTCTTCACAGTTACCAGATTCTTCTAGCAGATGCTTTTATTTTTATTATATTTATTGTTGGTCGTGGGGCTTGAACTCTCGGCCTGGGTGTTGTCCCTCAGCTCTTCAGCTCAAGGCTAGCGCTCTGCCACTTGAGCCACAGCACCATTTCCAGGTTTTCTGCTTATGTGGTGCTGAGGAATCGAACCCAGGGCCTCATGCGTGGCAGATGCTTTTAATCTGCCATCTTGCCTTCAAAAGTCATTTAAATGAGAAAGAATCCTGAAGTTTATGAAGGTTTTTATGTTGAGAGAGAAATTTTAAAAGGTTCTAGAGCTGTAAGCATGGTGGTGCACAGTTGTAATCTTAGCACTGGGAGGCTGAGGCAGGAAGATTTCTCATTAATAACCATCTGGCTACATAGCAAGTTTGAGGCCAGCCTGGAATATG
Organism: Dipodomys spectabilis; assembly: GCF_019054845.1. NCBI lineage: Eukaryota > Metazoa > Chordata > Mammalia > Rodentia > Heteromyidae > Dipodomys > Dipodomys spectabilis. The sequence goes on from NW_024871037.1 coordinate 1,525,460, forward strand.
TATAGTGAGACCCTCATCTTGAAAAACAAAACACCAAACCAATCGAGGTGGAATTAGCATTTTTTATTTGCCTTTTTCTCAAAGAGTACAGCTACAATCCCTGTGTAAAATGCATGAATTAGGTATTTGAATGCTCTGAAAGACAAATGGTAACAGATGGATTGGAGAAGGAAAGGTGAGCTCAAATTAGCAGTGAACTGGCATTGAGTCTCGTGAGTTATCTTCCTCCTTCCCCCCAATGTCAATCATTGTGGAATGACTTTTTTTTTGTCCTGGGATTTGAACTCGGGGCCTGGGCAGTGTTTCTGAACTTCTTTTGCTCACGGCTAGCACTCTACCACTTGTGCCACAGCGCCACTTCCAGCTTTTTTTTTTTTCATGGCACTAAGGAATTGAACCCAGGGCTTCATGCATGATAGGCAAGCACTCTGTAGTAGTGACATTGTCTGTAGATGGGGGTGGATTCTTTGTTTTTTTTTGTTGGCCATGGGGCCTGAACTCTGGGCCTGGACGCTGTCCCTGAGCTCTTCAGCTCAAGGCTAGCGCTCTACCACTTGAGCCACAGAACCACTTCCGGCTTTTTCTGCTTATGTGGTGCTGAGGAATTGCACCCAGAGGTGCATGCAAGGCAGGCACTCTACCACTGAGCCACCTTCCCAACCCGAGAGTAGATTCTTGCATTTGTCCCAAGAGCATATCTTTTTCGGTACAGGGGATGGACTCCAAGGTTCTGGGCATGCTAGGCAAACACAGTACTTAGCACTGCGCTGCTTACCCACTCTTGAAATTCTGGGTTTGAATCTGTAGATTTTCCCTAGACTTCTGCATGTACCCTCTCTGTGGCATGAGTCAGAATTAGAGGCACCTTAAGCAAACTTGGCATATGACTGCCTCCCTATCACTCTTGTCTAGTGCCCTTTACCTTCTGAGGCTGTAAGTGTGGCTTGATCCGGGCTTGGCTGCCCCTAGGCTTCATAGGGCTGTGGTATCCTCATTCTAATAGCGTTTTTGCCTTTCACATTCAACTCTAATGCTCATCGTTTTCTAATGCTCATTGTTTTTGCTCATCGTGGGGTCTTTTGCAAAGGGAAGGACAGGCTTGCTTATCATTTTTATGTAATATCTTCCACTCTAGCCTCCAGGGCAACACTGTCCCATTGTCTCTTTAAATTCAGGAAGCCACAACTGTAGATTTTGAGCTGAAGCAATCTGTAAGTGTGGGGCAATATAAGAAAAACAGGTTTTTGGTTCAGGTTGGGAAAATTTTGCTTCGGAATAGTTTTGCATTAAAATTGGAGCAGAGGTGGATAGCGTCTCCACTTGCTAGGTTCAGGTAGGAGGACTGTGTAAAGCATTAGAATTTAGATTTGTTTTCCAAGTGCTAAAATAGGAGCCATTTTGAGGCGTGGCTCATGTGGTAAAGAGCCAGTCTTGAGTAAACAGCCAAGTGAGAGCACAGGGCCCTGAGTTCAAGCCCTGGTACTAGCCAAAAGAGAGGGAGAGACAGACAGCGTGAACAATTAGTGTAATTAATAAAGATGAGTGGAAGTGCTGGCTCAGTGGTAGAGTGCTTGCCTTGCATGCATGAGGCCTTGCGTTCAATTCCTCAGCACCATACAAGCAGAAAAAGCCCAAAGTTGCTCTGGGGCTCAAGTGGTAGAGTGCTAGCCTTGAATTAGTGGAAGTCAGAAAGGTGTTTGACTAGAGAATGGAAGTGAATTAGATAATTTGCCTCATTCCTAGATGTTGTTGTTGTTGTTGTTGTTTTGGTGTGTGTGTGTGTGTGTGTGCCAGTCTCAGGTCTTGAACTCATTGCTTGGTTGTCTATGAGCTTTAGTGCTGAAAGCTAGTGCTTTACCTCTTGAGCCACAGTTGTACTTCTGTCTTTTTGGTTTGTTTATTTTTTGTTTTGGGGGTGGGGTGGGGTTGAGGGGCTGTTTTACTTGGAGATAAGTCTCAAGTACTTTCCTGTCCAGGGTGGCTTCAAACCTGTGAACCTCTGATCTCAGCCTCCTGAGTAGCTAGGATTATAGGTGTGAGCCACCAGCCTCTGGCTTCATTCCTGCTTCTGAGTGAGCCGGCCAGCAGGGGAGGCTCCCTCCTGGGTGCTGATGTGTGTGGAGGACAGGTCCAGGAAGGAAGCTGGCATTAGGATCTCACTTGCCTGGAAGGCCTGGCCTTGGGAAATATTTAAGGGAAGAGGTGTGGACAGCCGGTTCGTGGTATTCTGTCTTCAGCGATCCTCTTGGTAGTGTCTCACTGTGAGTGAACATCTCCTTTACCTTTGTTTTTTCTCTAGGGGCAGGAGGGGGAGTAGGTAGCACAGGGTCGCGCAGGAAATTGCTGCCTCTGTATTCACTAGGCAGTTACCGCCATGGCAGGTCCTCTGAGTCTTGGACCAAACACATTCCAGGTGAGCCACTTGAATGATGGAGCATTCGTGAGCACATTGGCTCAGAGCTGCGGCAGCTGCCACCTGTGGCCATAGCTCGCTCTGCTGCCTATGTCGGATCTCCTTAGAAGGCTCCAGGACTGGACAGTTCCACGTGTATTTAAGTGAGGGCTACTCCCCTTGGCTTGTGAGTTAGTGAGGTTATGACTCCTTTGGTTTCTCATTTCTGGTTTTGACACTTGAGGAGTCATCTTTTTGGCCTGGGTTGCCATCAGTAAATGAAATCAAGCCACGACACATGTCTGGGCAGATTCCCTGGAACACAGACCAAAGAAAGAGAAGCATGGAACAGGAGATGAAGATTGACTTTGGACTTCATCAGAGAGCTCAGTCAGGAGCAGAATTCTACATCCTTGAAGTTTTCTATTCGATTAGATTGGTTTAAGATTCTTTGTTGGCAAACGACAGAAATAAACTTTGAATATGTTAAGCTCCTCCCCTCCCCCCCAAAAAGATTTATTGCTTACTAATTGGAAAGAAAAGTTGATAAGCCAGTCTTCATAAAGGACTAGAGCCAGCACAGCCTTGGGATCTTGGGAACTTCTGTTGTGTTGACTAAGTAACATCAGTACCCAGGCCCTCCTTTCTGTTTGCAAGTCAAAGCCTCAGGAGTAGGCGTGAGGCCGGCTGGTATGACTGACTGGCCGAATCCTAGGGATGGAGTGGGTTTCTGCAAGCCATAGCAGGCTGCTGTTACTCAAAGAAGGGACACCTGCTAAGCAGGGGTCAGGGGACAGACATAAACCTCTGTCCTCAGAGCTCCAAGGAAACCACTGAGAACAGGAGCTGAGACTTCAAGCTAAAGTCACTGACTCCTATTTCAAGTGCCTGAGGGGTGTGTGTGTGTGTGTGTGTGTGTGATGTTTTGTCGGGGCTTGAACTCAGAGCCTGGGTGCTATCCCTGAGTTGTTTTTCCTCTCAAGACTAGCGCTCTAGCCGGGTGCTGGTGGCTCATGCCTGTAATCCTAGCTACTCAGGAGGCTGAGATCTGAGGATCGCGGTTCAAAGCCAGCCCGGGCAGGAGAGACCGTGAGACTCCTATCTCCAATAAACCACCAGAAAACCGGAAGTGGCGCTGTAGCTCAAGTGGTAGAGCGCTCGCCTTGAGCTGAAGAGCTGAGGGACAGCGCCCAGGCCCAGAGTTCAAGCCCCACAACCGACAAAAAAAAAAAAAAAGACTAGCGCTCTACCACTTTGAGCCATAGCAACACTAATGGTTTTTGGTGGTTCATTGGAGATATGAAATCTCACGGACTTTGCTGCCAGGGTAGGCATAGAAATGGGAGCCTTAGATCTTAACTTTTTAAGTACCTTGGATTATACGTGTGAGCCTCTGATGCCTGGTGTTTTTATGTTCAGAGTTGGCCATACTAAATTTAGTTCTTTATCAATAATTGCTCTGAAATAAGTATGTTTTGGGGGACACTTGCCTTGCAAAAAACTTTTTTCCCCACCTCCAAAAAAAATTTTTTTTTCTCACTGGGTGCCAGTGGTTCACATCTGTAATCCTAGCTACTCAGGAAACTGAGATCTGAGGATTGCAGTTCGAAGCCAACCTAGGGCAAGAAAGTCCATGAGACTCTGATCTCTAATAAACCACCAGAAATTCAGAAGTGGATTTTTGGCTCAAAGTGGTAGAGCACTAGCCTTGAGCAAAAGAGCTCAGGAATAGCATCTGAGTCCAAGCCCTACAACTGACCAAAAAAAAAAGGCGAGAAAAATGTCCCCGTGGGGAGTAGCCTTCTAGAAATGTCTAAAACTGGGTTTGGGGAAGTAGCTCAGTGGTAGAGTGTTTGTGCCCAGTTTGTAAGGTCCCGAGTTTATAACCAGAGCCAGAAGGGGAGTTCCTTGGTGGTTTTGGTTAAACCAATGAGAGTGATCTGTACTCACTTGCAAGGTTCCCGGGGTGTGTGTGTGTGTGTGTGTGTGTGTTTGCACAATTTAAACCAATGAGAGTGATCTGTACTCACTTGCAAGGTTCCCGGGTGTGTGTGTGTGTGTGTGTGTGTAAAAGTTCTTTGGTGGTTTGGGTTAAATCAATGAGAGTGATCTGTACTCACTTGCAAGGTTCCCGGGTGTGTGTGTGTGTGTGTGCGCGCGCGCGTGCATGCGTGTGTGTGTGTGCTTGCACAGGTGTGTTGGGACTCATGTCTCCTGACCTAACATGTAGGCATCCTGAAACTGTTGTGTAGCACATAGCTATAGCACCTTCCCCTGGCTAGTGCACAGAGCCAGCTTCTCTTGGTTAATCGGCTTCTCTCTCTTCTGGTCAGGTCCGTTCAGATCATGTCCATGGTCAGTGGTGTCCAGCATCTGCCAGGCTGATCCATGGTCACTTTCCGGGATGGCAGCAAGGTGACTTCAGCTGAGGATGACCCTGACTGAAAGGCTGCGGGAGAAGATATCTCAGGCCTTCTATAACCATGGGCTGTTCTGCGCATCCTACCCCATCCCCATCATCCTCTTCACGGGATTCTGCATCTTAGCCTGCTGGTATGTGTCTGGCTGACCTTCAATTCGCCTAGGGACAGTAGGTGTTCTGCACTTCACTGCTACCGAGTCCATAGGGGGAACTTTGGCTTACTGGAGGTGCACAGCTCCAGTCTTGAGGACTTCGGCCAATAAAATAAAGTAGTCCAGGCTGGCTTCGACTCGGTAATTCACCATACTTGTTGGCATCACTAGTATAGTGTATCAGTTTGTAAGAACTTTTAACACAGTTGAAAGGCATGATCTTTTCCTTCCTTCCTTCTTCCTTCCTTACTGTTTCCTCTTTCCTTTTCTTCCCTCTCTCCCTCCTCCTCTTTTTTCCTTTCCTTTCCTCTCCTTTCCTCTCCTCTCCTTTCCTTCCTTTCCTTTTCCTTCTTTCTTTCCTCTCCCCCTGCCCCCTCTCTCTTTCTTTCTTTCTTTTTCTTTCTCTCTTTCTCTCTCTCCTCTCTCTCTCTCTCACACACACATACACACATCTCTCTTTCTTTCTTGGACTGGGTCTGACCCTGAGCTTCTTTTTTTTTGTTGTTGTTGGTTGTGGAGCTTGAACTCTGGGCTTGGGTGCTGTCCTTGACTCTTCAGCTCAAGGCTAGTGCTCTACCACTTGAGCCACAGTGCCACCTCTGGTTTTCTGAGTGATTTTTTGGAGATAAGAGTCTCACGGGCATTCCTGCCTGGGCTGGCTTTGAACTGCAATCCTCAGATCTCAGCTTCCTGAATAGCTAGGATGACAGGTGGCTTTTTCTGCGTATATGGTACTGAAGGAATGGAATCCTAGAGCTTCATGCATGCTAGGCAAGCGCTCTACCACTAAGCCACATTCCTAGTCCCAGGCATGATCTTTTCATTCTGTGTATGACCCCCCCCCCCCCCCAAACAAAACAAAACCCATCTCCTTTCTGTGTGCTGATACTGGAATTTGAACTCAGGGTCTTGTGTTCACAATTGGCTCTTTTGCTTATAACTGCCACTCTGCCACTTGAGCCATGCCTCTACTTTCATTTTTTTTTTTTTTTGGCCAGTCCTGGAGCTTGAACTCGGGGCCTGGGCGCTGTCCTTGAGCTTTTTTGGCCCAAGGCTAGCCACTCTATCACTCGAACCACAGCACCACTTCTAGCTTTTCCTGTGTATGTGGTACTGAGGAATCAAACCCCAGGGCTTCATGAATGATAGGCAAGCACTCTACCACTAGGCCACATTCCCAGCCCTACTTCCATCTTTTTGCTGGTTAATTGGAGTCTCGGGTTTGTCTGCCAGGACTGGTTTTAAACTGTGATTCTCAGATCTTAGCCTTCTGAATGGGAAGGATTATAGGTGTGAATCACTGGCGCCTGGTTTCATTTTTTTCTTCCTGACAGTGGAAGTTTCCTTTAGTGGCTGATGAGTAGGCCTTCAAGTGTTGCAAGCATCCATTTGAACACCAAAGTTCCTTGGACACAGTTTTGCAGGTTAACCTCTAAGACTGGCTTCTCTGCTCTTTCTCTTATGTTCACGTACAGACTGGTTTTGTCTCTTGTTGATTCATGGAGCCTGCCAAGGACTCCAGTGAGAGTCACAGTGCCCTTGATTCTTATCTGGCTTTCCCAGGGTCACATAGAAGTCTGAATCCTGGCTAGTAATGACGTCGCAAAAAGAGGAGCTTGATTTAATATAAGCTTTGCTGACCCCCTGGGACTAAAATGCCAACAGCTGTGCACAGAGCCAACCTTATTCTTTTCTCTGGAAAGAATTCTAGGTTCCAGGATCACCGTACATCTGACATGTATAGACATTTCCAGTGCCACGGGGGTTGGATGGCTCAGGACTGAGCCTCCTGTTGAGTTCTCTGTAAATGAGCCCAAGTTCGTCCGCCATTAGCAGTCAGAAAGGTGAACGCTATTGAGAACATCCTGCTGTGGGCCATCTAGGTGTGCCAGGCATATAATTAAATGTGATTCTCATGACTGAGGGGACCACCTCAGGAAGAGGCCCAGTTCCAGTATCAGTAAACAGACATTTGCTTGATCCAAACACAACTGAGAAGGGGAAACTGAGGTCCACCTGCACCATTGGCATCTGACACCCAGTCAGTGTGGCTCAGAGTTGAGAACAGTATGTAACCTTTGCAAAATTGTGCATGTGTGAGATAAAGTATTTGTAGCAACATATTCTAAATGATGGCTTGAGGGTGCCCTGAGGACCCAGCCTTTCCTTTGTTTTTCTCTAAGATAACTGACCCTTTGTCTTTAATGTTAGACTTTTCCAGGCCTAGCATATAGGCCAAGGCAGAGGATCTCAAACTTGAGTGAGTGTCAGAACCACCTCGTTTCAGAGTTCCTGAGGTGTCAGGTCAGGGTTCAGGGTGGGCCTAAGAATTTACTCTGACAGGGGCTGGGAAGGTGGCTCAGTGGTAGAGCGCTTGCCTTGCATGCATGAGTCCCTGGGTTTGATTCCTCAGCACCACATAAGCAAAAAGAAAAAAGCCGGAAGTGGCGCTGTGGCTCAAGTGGTAGAGCGCTAGCCTTGAGCTGAAGAGCTGAGGGACAGCGCCCAGGCCCAGAGTTCAGGCCCCACAACCGGACCCAAAAATAAAAATTAAAAAAAAAAAAAAAATTTACTCTGACAAGTTCCAAGGCCTGGAAATCACATGTTAGGAAGCACTAAGCTATGTCTCTCTGAAGTTCTGCTTCATTGCTCAGCTAAAAGTGTAGTCTTTTTTTTTTTTTTTTTTTTGGGTCCGGTCGTGGAGCCTGAACTCTGGGCCTGGGCGCTGTCCCTCAGCTCTTCAGCTCAAGGCTAGCGCTCTACCACTTGAGCCACAGCGCCATTTCTGGCTTTTTTTTTCTGCTTATGTGGTGCTGAGGAATCGAACCCAGGGCCTCAGGCATGCAAGGCAAGTGCTCTACCACTGAGCCACCTTCCCAGCCCTGTCTTCTTTTATTCTAATTTCTGTCTTTTTCTTTTTTCATGTGTGTGTGCGTGCGCTATTTCTGAGGTTTGAATTCAGGGCCTGGGTGCTGTTCCTGAGCTTTTCTTTTGTTCAAGGTTGGCGCTCTATCACTTGAGTCACAGCTTCACTTACGTGTTTTTGGCAGTCAATTGGAGATAACAGTCTCATGGACTTTTCCTGCCTAGCCTGGCTGTGAACTGTGATCCTCAGATTCATCCTCCTGAGTAGCCAGGGTTATAGGTGTGAGCCACCAGTGCAGGCTTATTCCTTTTGACAAAATCACACTATGTAGCCGAGGTTGGCCCTGAACTTGAGATTTTCCTGCCTCAGCCTGATGAGTGATGGGATTTGGGGCATGTTGTCACCTCACCTGGCTTATTGTTTTTCTCAGCAGCAGTTTGTGTTGGCACTTTTGGCATTGATCGGCACTCATATTACCTTGTGTTGAAGAGTGAGGTATGTGTAGCAGCTGCGTGGGTACAGTTGTGTCTTATCTTTTGATTGAGTACTTCGACATCACACAAGAGTTTCAAAATGGACTGTCCTTGCCTGTGAGATATTCAAGGAAATGAAAGCTAGCTGGCCTTTTGACTCAGAGGCCTGAGAGTAACAGACTCCACGTGCGTGGCAGAGCCAGGCCTAGGCAAGATCTGCCTAGACAGAGAACAGAATCCTTCCGAGGTGAGTGGTCCTTTGTAACAAAGCAGGGCAGAGAGCACAAAGGTGGCTTTGTATGCGCCTTAATACAAGTGCATGTGGCAGACCATGATAGGGACACATCCTGGTGTGACCCACGGCCACCGAATTACAGCATAGCCAGTGTAAACGGAGGAGCTGGGAGCACTGACCCAGTGAAGTCCTTTGGGAAGAATTGGTGGCTTCTTTTTGCCTTTTTAACTCGTGATACAGTTGTACTGGAGAATCCATAGATTCTGGACCATTTTGTCCAGGGGCCTAGAAATCCCTGATCCAGAGATAAAATGTTTGCGATCATCTTCCATCCTGGGAAGCTGTTCTAGCTGGAGCAGCTCCCTCTGTCAGAGCCGTGTTGTCGTGGGATCGCTCACCTTCCGTTGTTTCTCCGATGAGGCATTTGTTCAGCTTGAATGTCCCTGCTGTGGGATGAGTACCCACCTGGATGGTACTTTTTGCTGATCCCCATCACCTTCACTGGGTGAAATGAACTCCAGAAAATGAACAGAGAGCCAGGACTAGAGGGGATGGTGACCAATGCAGCTTAGGTCTGTGCTTTTCTCCAGGCAGGAGAGGGAGAGTCTGGGCAGTGAGTGTGTGTGTGTGTGTGTGTGTGTGTGTGTGTGTGTGTGTGTGTGTGTGTGTTACTGAGTGACCAGATATGACTGCAGATGACTTCAATGCTGAACCTTACAAGGGAGCCCTAGTTTTACCCCCACCCCCCACCCCCGTGCACCAGACTGCTCTTTCCTATGGGAAAATATGATGAAACTTGCAGCCAATAGTCACTGTGGCAAAGAGGTATGTTTACATTTCCTAGAGGTCAGCCCACAGGGACCCGAGGTGTGTCCCCTGCAGCTAACCAGAAGACTGATGGTGCTGATGCTGTGGGCCTGTCCTCATAAGTGTGGGGGTACACACAGGGTGAGCGACTGAGCGTGTGGATGTCATCATCCTAGCTAGACCTTCCAACTGCAGATAGAGAGTAATGTGAGTATCACTGAATCATTTGTGATTCTGGGAGCGGCTGCTTGTGGGGAAAGCAGGTAGATTGTAGCTTGGAGAGGAAGTTGGAGTCTTGAGGCTGTACTCAACTTTAGGAAGGATGGCGGATCCTTTGGGTGTGGCTCCATTACCACTTCTTTTCCTTGGCAGGTAAGCAAAAGGATCCTGGGAACAGGATCTCTGGTCTCCTGGCCAGAAAGTTCCAGAATCTGTGCATTCTCTAGTACTGCTTTCTCATCGTTCAGGCTAAGGCCAGACATCGGTTGTGGTGGTCCCCACTAGTTCTCAGTTTGCTCCGTGATCACCAGGAACCCTAGGCGGGTCACACACCAGGAGTTGTGTGAGTTCTCTTTTTGGCTGCTCACGTGGCCCCTCTCTGTCTAGACTCATTCAGAGTAGCTCAAGGACAGCTGAGCTTACCTTTGGTCTCTGTCCTGAGTCTCAGACTCAGGAGAAGCCAGCTTCTTGACACTGCTCTGTGGCACTGACCAGTCAGCATCCCAAAGCCACAAGTTACCCATGGCCTCCCAAGCGAAGCCCATAGAAGGTCAAGAACATTCAACATAAAACTCCTCACAGGGTAATTCAGCCTCTCTCTATCCTTCCTCGATCTTGTATTGATCTCCACTAAAGAGTGTGGTGGTGGTGGTGGGGGTGTATTTCCCTTCCCTGATGTCTTCCAAGAAGATTATCTCTGATATTTCTGATCATTTCTGAAGTTGCTTTCTGCATGTCTCCAGTGACCCCCGCGTTTCCCATTAGAGATGACTGAAGGTTGAGAATGAGGGGAGTGCATAATTTGCAGGACCCAGTACTTCATTACTCAGAAAGCAGGATATAATCCCAGCTATTTGGAAGGTGGAGATAAGAGGACTGAAGTTTGAGGCCAACTGTGTAAAATGTTAGTGAGATCCTATCTCAAAAACAAGTGAGACGTGGTGGTTCACTTTTACTCTCAGCTACCTAGTAATTGTCCTAAGGAGGATCTCCGTTCAAGATTTTTGCTCAGGCAAAAAGCCTAACACCCTATCTGCAACAAAGCCAAGAGAGCTGAGGGTATGGTCAAATGGTAAAGTGCTTGCATCCTTGAGTTCAAGCCCTTGAATGACCAAGAAAAAGCGGGGGTGGGGGGGGGGTTGGGGCGATCAGAGTGTCATTCTGATTCACTGCTCTGTTACTTCTGGTTTGCTTTATAGCTTTGTTTTCTTTCATGATTTAAAACGATAACCCTCATAATGTTTACAAGTCAGTGTTAATGGACAGATAATGTAGAGGATCTAATGTGTAATGATAGCGGTCTAAAGGGGAGAAGAATGGACTGCACGCATGGAGTGTTTGTACTCAGCTGGAGCTGAGTTTTTCGACTTTTAGTTGTTTGTCCTTGAAGCTTCCCGATGCCACCTTCTCACACCTGCCATCGGACCCCTCTGTAGCACCGCTATTCAGACGAGATTTCAGATGTGAATTGTAATCCCTAGGGTAACCACAAAGAAAATAGATTTAAATACAGAAAAGGAAAGAAGAGAATCAAAATGACATACTGAAAAAAAAAGAACCAACCAAGCTAGGTATTACTCCTGGTTGGCTCATGCCTGGAATTCTACCTATATGAGATTGGGAAGAGTGTAGTTGAGACTGGCCTAGTGAAATGGCCATCTCAACTAATAGCTAGACTCAGTGTAGCATGCCCGTTATCCCAGCTACCTGCAGTATAAGATTGGGAGGATCTAGGTACTAGGCAATCCTGGAGGAAAAAGTTCGAGAGACCTAATCTCAAGCTGGGCGTCATCATCTGTGCCTGGCATCTCAGTTAGGGTAAGAAACATAAAAGGAGGATAGAGATCCAGGCTGGGTAAATAAATGAGGCTCTCTCTAACAAATGACTAGAGCAAAAAGGGTTGGGGGGTATGGTTCAAGTGGTAGAGTGCCTGCCTGGCAAGTGTGATGCAAAGCACAGCCTGGAATAATCTGGCCCTACTTTTACAGGGCTTGAATTGTTTCAAGGAGAACCTTGGTTCTGGCCTGAAGTCTGCTGCTCAAGACTCTACATGCTTCTCCGATTCTTCCCTCATTACCCAACTCCACTGCACCAGAGATCCCATCTGTCTTGTTCATCTCTGAGCCTTGCACAATAATCTGGCCCTGAGGTGGTACTCAACCATTTATTGAAAGAATGACTATTGAGAAAAGCCACCATGCTAACTAGCGCTCAGTCACTTGGTGTGACAACCTCAGAACTGGACAGAAAGCCATTTCCAAAAAGAGAGGAGCAGGCAAGAGAAGCAGATTACCCCTCAGGCTCCAGCTGCCAAGGGAATCGCAGACATTTGTCTCCCCTTCTGTTGAATGTATCATGTATCCTATCCTACACTGTAGGTGACTGCTGAAGGGGAAAGTTCAGATCGGGTGCCTTGTGGGACCCAACCCAAGTGGACCTCCCCCAGAGACGCTTCCGTGTTGTTTCACTGGACTAGTGTGGTGTTTGCAGCTTGCTGCTTGGGTGTGAAATTGCCTTCGCTGGATGACTCCATGTTGAGCATAACCAGCAAACCAAACAGGGCTGGAGGTGCGGCTCCAGTGGTAGAACATTGGCTGAAATCAACCCCCAGCTCTGTCCTCAAGTAACAAAGCACAATAAGGTTGTAAATGTCCAATGGTAGAGGACTTGCTTAGCACGCACAGGCATGGGCGCATGTGCACCTATGCATGTATACACATACCATCATACACACTGGGATACCACCTCCCACGGCCTCCTCCGCATGGTTAAAGCCAAGTAGACAGATAATATCAAGAGGTGGCAAGGTGCCTAGGAGTGTGGCTCAGGTGGTACAGTCTCTTCCTGGGGCATACTCGGCCTTGAGTGCAAGCCTGTGGTTCAGTCTCAAAAGACTTGAGTCCTGGAAGAGTGTGGTTTGAAGCCAGCCTGGGCAGAAAAGTCTGTGAGGATACCATCTCCAATCAACTAGAAAAATGACAGACTGGAGATGTGGCTCAAGTAATAGAGAAATAGCATGAGAAATAGCAGAAGGCCCCCGAGTTCAAACCCTGTTAACAGCAAATAATAATAATATTACTGACAATCTGCTCTATGAGCCCGGGTGGATGAATCTAGTGGTGAAGATTCAGTTGAAAGCAGCAAATCACAAAAGAGTACATAGTAGAATGTACTTTAAATAGGTAAAACTCTTAATTTTACTTCATAAATAGGTAAAACTCTGGGCATGGTGACTGAAGTCTAAAATTCTTGGCTATGTGGAAGGTAAAGATTGAGGTAATGCTGGGTACTGGTGGCTCACGCCTGTAATCCTAGCTACTCTGAGATCTGAGGATCGTGGTTCAAAGCCAGCCTAGGCAGGAAAGTCTGAGACTCTTACCTGAAAGCACCAAAAAGCTGGAAGTGGAGTAGTGGCTCAAGGGCTGGAGCACTAGCCTTGAGCCAAAAAGTTCAGGGACAGCACCCAGGCATTGAGTTCAAGCTCTGGTACCAGCAACAAGAAACAGATCAAGGGGTGGAGAATCAAGGCCAGTTTGGCCAGGAACGTTGATAAGACTTGATTTCAGATAATGGCATGTGCCTGTCCTCATCCCCAGTGACACAGGTAAGCACATGTAGAATGGTTGTAGGCCAGGCCAGCTGGGCATAAAGCAGATAACCAATGCCGATCACATTGCTCAGATGGTGGAGTGGTGAGTGAGTGAAAAGTCTAGCAAGGCCCTGAGTTCAGGATCATCCAAAACAGATCAACCTAGGCTTGGGGGTATAGCTCCGTGGCTGAGCACATGCTTAACATGCACGAAGCCTTGGGCTCACACACACAAAAAGGTCAAACTAAATTTGTGATGATGATTATAATGGTGTTAATGTTTGGAGGTGGGTGGGGTGTATGTCAACTGGTAGTGGGTCCCAGGCTACCGTTGAAGGTTCTGGAAATACTCCCAGCTTGCTCTCTCTGGTGGTTACGGAGGTATGTAGGGAAAACTCATTGCTCTCTATATCTATGCTTGCCTGCTCTTCTTGCTCTTGTCAGCCTCCTGCTTCAGCCTCCTATTCAGGTGATTTCGGAATATTGAAAACATCATCTAAAGAGAGATGCCTAAAACAAAAATGCACATCTGTTTGCCAAGTTATTCTTGTGAAGGAAAAACCTTGGGCCAGTCATCTTGTGCTACATAGTTTCCAGAGTCTGCCCTTCACATTGCTCAGCTATCTAAATCAGTCTATCTGGACTTTGAGTCTTCTCCCCTCCCCCAGAGTGCTTTTTTCTTTTCTTTTTCCTCCCTCCCTCCCTCCCTCCCTCCCTCCCTCCCTCCCTCCCTCCCTTCCTTCCTTCCTTCCTTCCCCCACCCCTTTTTTTTTTTCCTGGTCCTGGGTCTTGAATCCTGGACTTAGGTGCTGTCCCTGAGCTCTTCAGCTTAAGACTAGTATTCTACCACTTGAGCCTCAGCACCACTTCTGGTTTTTTGGTGGTTCATTGGAGATAAGCCTCACAGACATTCCTGCCTAGGCTGACTTTGAACCATGATCCTCAGATCTCAGCCTCCTGAATAGCTAGAATTACAGGCGTGAACCACCAGTGCCCTGGCTTTCTTTTTCTTTTTTTAAATAAAGTTTAAAAATATTTTGTTTTAGCAGTGGGGTGTGGCGGCTCACACCTGTAATTCTAGCTACTCAGGAGGCTGAGATCTGAGGATTGAAGTTCAAAGCAGCCCAGGCAGGAAAGTGTGTGAGACTCTTATCTTGGATTAAGCAACAAAAAAAGCTGGATGTAGAGCTGCAGCTCAAGTGGTAGAGTACCAGTCTTTTTTTTTTTTTTTGGTTCCAGCCGTGGGGCCTGAACTCTGGGCCTGAGCGCTGTCCCTCAGCTCTTCAGCTCAAGGCTAGTGCTCTACCACTTGAGCCACAGCGCCACTTCCGGCTTTTTTCTTTTTGCTTATGTGGTGCTGAGGAATCGAACCCAGGGCCTCAGGCATGCAAGGCCTGAGCCACCTTCCCAGCTCTAGAGTACCAGTCTTGAGCATAGAAAGCTCAGGGACAGCACCCAGGCCCTGGGTTCAAACCCCAGGACTGGCACACATACACAACACAAAATTGTTTTAGCGTCACGTCTTTATATTGTTTCTGTAAACATTTAACCAATCTGCTTTGTATAAATTGGGCTGTGCGTGACTACAATAAATTTGCAACATTCTGATCTAGATGATTTCTGAGTTTCAGCTCTCAGATGTTCTAACAGTTGATGCGTTGGTCGAGTCTTCCTAGGAAAGAGAGCTCAGTGCACCTGCAGCTTCCTGAAATCACCCCCTCTCTCCGCAGAGCCGGCCTCCCACGAGCCCTCACTCTTCTTCCCCCTTTCCTTCTCCCCAGCTACCCGCTGCTGAAGCTCCCCTTGCCGGGAACTGGACCTGTGGAATTCTCCACGCCAGTGAAGGACTACTCGCCCCCACCCTCGGACTCTGACCGCAAACAAGGCGAGCTCAGCGAGCAGCCGGAGTGGGTAGGTACCCGGCGCGTTGCTGAGGCGAGCCCAGCGCAGGAGCTGATTGGCGGAGGCCAGCTCCGAGCGTGGCTGTGAGAGTGGTCAGCCCAGAATCTGTGTTCACGTGCTCCAACCGCCTCCCAGAGGCCCCCCCCCCCCCAACCAACAAAAATACTTGGTTATCCATTTAATGAGTAACCTTTATTGTAAGAAAACAGCAGATGAAGCCAAAGGAGGGACTGTCCCTGAAAAGCCGCGGCTGCGATGGTCCTGGTGGGGGTCAGCTGGGTCCAGCCTCACTCACCTGGCCCTGTAGGGGTGCCAGGTCTCCCCTCCTCTCCTCCAGGCCACGAGAATAGCACGCATCCCTAGGATGTGCTGTGAGCAGAGTTCCCTCCTAGCAGTTCTGTTCCCTCCTTCCATTCAGGTAGAAAGTGCAGGTCCTTTCTCCAGGTAAGGGCCCCGATGACTTAGCTGCCTGCATGGTTGAGTTTACCCAGGTCAGTGATAGATAGAACTCTCTAGTTCCCCCACCCCTGGCCGATTGCTCTTTGTGCACCATACTGTTCCCTGCTGGCTGTCTCTGGGCTGAGCACTGATAAATAGGAAGCCAGTCTCTGGGTGAGGGGCTCAGAGTCAGGATGTCCCTCGGTGTCACTGCCTTCACTGTTTGTTTTTTGTTTGTCATTCGTGGGGCTTTGAACTCTGGGCCTGGGCACTATGCCTCAGCTCTCCAGCTCAAGGCGAGTACTCTACCACTTGAGCCACAGCGCCACTTCCAGTTTTCTGAGTGGTTTTTATTGAAGATAAGAGTCTCACAGAGTTTCCTGCCCGGGCTGGCTTTGAACCGCGTTCCTCAGGTCTCAGCCTCCCGAGTAGCTAGGATGACAGGCGTGAGCCACCGACACCTGGCTTGCCCTCGCTGTTTGGAGTCACAGAAGCTTGAGTTGCTTCTCTTTGGACATCATGTGACGGACCATGTGCCAGGCTTCCATGAATTGTGCTTTGGCCCCAGGGCTTGGGGCTTGGCTTGTTGAGTCTCTTGAGGAGGAAAAGCAAAGCTTGGGAAACAGAACCCTCTCCTCTGACTGTGAGAGCTTCTTCATTTCCTTTCTGGTTAAGGTAGCAGCCTGGTAACTGGTTGTAAACTTGACTTCTGGTTGCCGGAATAGAATCATCCTGGTAAGACGAGTGTGTGTTACAACCACACAATGTCAGTATAATACGCAGTAATACACAATACACAGTATTTTTTATTTTTTTTTAATTGTTATTTATTATTTTTTTTTGTCAGTTGTGGGCTTGAACTCTGGGCCTGGGCACTATCCCTCAGCTCTTCAGCTCAAGGCGAGCGCTCTACCACTTGATCTACAGCACCATTTCCAGTTTTCTGCTGGTTTATTGGAGACAAGAGTCTCATGGACTTTCTTGCCTAGGCTGGCTTTGAACCATGTTCCTCAGATCTCAGCCTCCCGAGTAGCTAGGATTACAGGCATGAGCCACCGGTTCATTATACAATATAATACTCAGCTTTGGCTTACTGGGTCTCTGCCCATGAAGATCAGCAGGAACACGTTCTGCTGCTAGCAGAAATCACCATCAGGAATCAGTTTGGGCAGAAACTAGTTTGAGGTTTTGAATCCCAGCTTGACCTGTTGGTTCACAGTGGGGCCTTGTTGATTCAAGCCTTTTTACCTTAGTTAACTTTTACTGCAGTTTTAACATAATTACACAGATGTTTTTTGTTGTTGTTTTTGTCGGTTGTGGGGCCTGAACTCTGGGTCTGGGTGCTGTCCCTCACCTCTTCAGCTCAAGGCTAGCACTCTATCACTTGAGCCACAGCACCACTTACTGTTTTCTGAGTAGTTTATTGGAGATAAGAGTCTCACGGACTTTTCCTGCCCGGGCTGGCTTTGAACCTCGATTCTCAGATCTCAGCCTCCTGAGTATCTATGATGATAGGCATGAACCACCAGTGCCCTGCCGCTTTGGTTATTTTTCTGTCCACCCTGTGGATCGGGGCAGCTGGCCCATGTAGACAGGAGAAGAAGGAAGGGTTTGTACGCTTAAAAGAGTCCCTGTATGGGGCTGGGAAGGTGGCTCAGTGGTAGAGCACTTGCGTTGCATGCCTGAGCCCCTGGGTTCGATTCCTCAGCACCACATAAGCAAAAAGAAAAAAGCCAGGAGTGGCACTGTGGCTCAAGTGGTAGAGCACTAGCCTTGAGCTGAAGAGCTGAGGGACAGCACCCAGGCCCAGAGTTCAGGCCCCACGACTGGACCCCCCCCAAAAAAAGAAAAAAAGAGCCCCTGTAGTGTCAGCAGGCATACACTTCTCCATGGGCACGCAGCACGGTGGCACTTTGTGCAGGAAGCCCACCTGGCTTTCTGGTATGCAGCCCCAGCTTCTCCTCTGTGCCCTGTACTAGCCTGTTGGCATTGTATTCCCTTCACGTTTATAGACACCAATGTTTTGCACATAGTAGATGCTCACAAAAGGGTTCGTAGTGGATAAAGAAACAGGCTTAGGTAGGAGACAGCAAGCCCGTGGTTTTCCTGTAGCAGGGTAGAAGAGAAGCAGGTGGCACCAAGTTGAACCTGAGCCTGGGGTTGTAAGCTCTATCCCAGCAGCGGAGCCATTCCTTTGGAAGCAATGGCAGTCTGGTGTAGCGAGCAGCCAGCTCCGCTGTGGTAGGGCAAGTACAGCCGGATGAGCCAGTGGCTTCCACGCAAGGGCCTGTGCGCCTCCCGCCTGCACTGAGGTGCCCTTTCCTCTCTGCCCCATTTCTCCTACAGTATGTGGGCGCCCCCGTGGCGTACATCCAGCAGATATTTGTGAAGTCCTCAGTGTCTCCCTGGCACAAGAATCTCCTGGCAGTGGATGTGTTCCGCTCCCCTCTGTCCCGCGCCTTCCAGCTGGTGGAGGAGATCCGGAACCACGTGCTGAGAGACAGGTAGCCCTCTCTGTGCAACATCTCTCAGCAGCCTTGTGGCTTCACTGCGGCTGCCTTTCCCGTCAAGACCCCAGACCCCAGTTTGAGCCCTGAGCTCTGTCCTCATAGCTCAGACACAGCAAGTGTCTGTGGATCTGACACTCCTTCCAGACAGATGTCTGCTGGGACCTCAGGCCATCGTGGATCACCATCACATTTTACTTAGTTAATGGCTTTTTGTGTGTGCGCTCTGGGACTTGAACTCAGGGCCTGGGTGCTGCCTCTGAGCATTCTTGCTCAAGACTAGTCTCTCCCATTATGTAACATCTCCACTGCCAGCTTTTTTGGTGTTTAATTGAAGATAAGTCTTTGCTGCCCAAGCTGGCCTCCAACTTTGATCCTCAGATCTCAGCTTCTGGAGCAGCTGGGATGACAGGCGTGAGCCACCCCCATCTAGCTTTTGACAAGGATTTTGAACAATTAACTAAATCGCTTTGTAGCCAGAGTCTGGTGCTGAGCACCTGAAGTACGTTCGCTGCTGCCCTAACCATCCGGAGCCACTAGGGGGCAAATGGGAGCCGTATCAGGAGCCGGGTGACAGGGTGCGCTAGCCTCTGCTGGAGGTGTAGCTGGGATCTCCTTATGTCTCCTGCACAGTTCCGGGACGCGGAGCCTGGAGGAAGTGTGCCTGCAGGTGACCGACCTGCTCCCAGGCCTCAGGAAGCTCCGCAGTCTCCTCCCTGAGCACGGCTGCCTGCTGCTGTCCCCTGGAAACTTCTGGCAGAATGACAGGGAGCGCTTCTATGCGGACCCTGACATCATCGGGACCATCCACCAGCATGAGCCCAAAACCCTGCAGACATCAGCCACCCTCAAAGGTTCCCCCGACCCGCGCCTCTTCTCCCGAGACTTGGCCGTGACAGGGCAACGGCCCCCTCCCGGCGTGCAGGGGTGAGGGGTGGCCTCACGGTGGCCGTCATGTCCCGCCTCTGCTTGCAGACCTGCTGTTCGGCGTGCCCGGGAAGTACAGCGGGGTGAGCCTGTACACGAGGAGGAGGATGGTCTCCTACACCATCACCCTGGTCTTCCAGCACTACCATGCCAGGTAGGGCAGCCAGGCCCGGGGGGGGGGGGGGGCGGGGAGGGGGAAGGGGGGATACAGGGATGCAGGGTGCTCAGAATGAATGCTTGGGCTCAGGCCCAGGCCTGAACATTTCAGGGAGGCCATATGCCGTGTGTGTGTGTGTGTGTGTGTGTGTGTGTGTGTGTGTGTGTGTGTGTGTGTAAGAAGGAGCTGGCAGTTTGAGTGTCTGGGGGTCTCCCCTCCTTTCCCCTCAACCCGGACATTTTGGAGCCTCCTGCGGCTCAAGTGTTCCCCGTGGGGCGCTGCAGGTGACCTTCACAGAGGCCAGGGCCCTGGACGTGCCCCTGATCAGCTTCCCCAAGGGCTTTGGAGAAGGAGCCAGGGTATCTTCTAGAAGTTTCTTCCCAGCATAGGGGAATCGGCCTGGGAGTGTCGCTCAAGGGGCAGGCCCTGAGTTCAAACCCCGCTACTGCCAGAATCAAACCCACATGGGAGGATGGCGACCCCTGGCCCCTCCCAGAAGGTCTCCTCGTTTCTAGCTTCCTGGGGAGCCTGCGTGCCCGGCTCATGCTCCTGCACCCCAGCCCAAACTGCAGCCTTCGCGCCGAGAGCCTGGTCCATGTGCACTTCAAGGAGGAGATCGGCGTGGCTGAGCTCATCCCCCTGGTGACCACCTACATCATCCTGTTTGCCTACATCTACTTCTCCACACGTATGTCTACCTGCATGTCCACCACGGAGCTCACGGGTGTCTCCCTGGAAAGATCACCAGAATCAGGGCCTCCTCCCTAGTGTGGGGCTGGGGGGGGGGGGGGGGGAGGGGGAAGGGAGAAGGGAAGAGGTATTCCTCCTAGCTCTCGGGTTCCCTAAACCCGTGGGTGTCTGTGACCCTGAGAAGTGAAATGCCCCTGGGAATGCTTTTCTTTTGGTTAAACCCTGGGACTCTTCCCCTCCTCCTTGTCAGGGCCTAAGCTTAGTTAGAGGGACCAGGGGCTAAGGCCCGGGACCCCTCGATGTTCTTTCTCTGCCCTCTAGGCAAGATCGACATGGTCAAGTCCAAGTGGGGTCTGGCCCTGGCGGCTGTGGTCACGGTGCTCAGCTCGCTGCTCATGTCTGTGGGACTCTGCACGCTCTTTGGCCTCACGCCCACCCTCAATGGCGGGTAGGTCCCTGCAGGCCTCACCGGGCCATGGGGTGGGCCCTTCGGCCAGAGAGCCTCGCACATCTGCACTTGGCTTCCCTGGCTTCCCGCGCCTTCACCTGGTTAGCTTTGATCTTTAAGAGGTACATTTCTACTGGGCACCGGTGGCTCATACCTGTAATCCTAGCTACTCAGGAGGCTGAGATCTGAGGATTGTGGTTTCAGAGCCAGTCTGGGTAGGAAAGGCCGTGAGACTCTTATCTCCAACAAACTACTCAGAAAAAGCTGCAAGTGGTACTATGGCTCAAGTAGTAAAGCAAAAGAAGTTCAGAGACAGTGCCCAGGCCCTGAGTTCAAGCTCCATGAACAGCACAATAAAAAAAATGTACATTTTCTTCCTCTTATCTAGTTTATGTTCATGTTTGTGTTGTGTATCTAAATATAGTATATTTAAATGTATATGTAATAGTTATGGGCATGGACAGTGTAAGCATGTAAGTGCACTTATGTGTATATGTAAGTATGACTTGCACGTGTGTTTTAAGCATATCCACAGGTCTATTTGTCCACTTTTTTGTGTGTCGGTCATGGGACTTGAACTCTGGGCCTGGGCGCTGTCCTCAGCTCTTCAGCTCAAGGCGAGCGCTCTACCACTTGACCCACATCGCCACTTCCAGCTTTTTTCTGCTTATGTGGTGCTGAGAAATCAAACCCAGGGCCTCATGCATACGAGGCAAGCGCTCTACCACTGAGCCACCTTCCCAGCCCTTGTCCACTTTTTTTGTGATGTGATGGTATTAAGGCTTGAACTCAGGACCTCTTGCTCTCTAGCTTGGCTTTTTCACTTAAGGCTGGCACTGTGCCACTTGAGCCACACCTCCACTTTGGGCTTTTCTGCTGATTAATTGGAGAGAATATCCTTACAGATTTTTCTGCCCAGGCTAGTTTAGAACTGGAATCCTCAGATCTCAGCCTTCTGAGTAGCTAGGATTATAGGCGTGAGCCACTGGAACCCACCCATTTTCTCAGTTTTAATGTTAAATGCCTCATCTGGGGGCGATGGTTCACATCTATAATCCCAGCTACTCATGAGGCTGAAATCTGCCTCTGCTGAAATCAAGGTCCAAAGCCAATTGGAGCAGACAAAACCCCTGTGTCCAGTTAGCCAGCAAAGAGCCAGCTGTCGAGGCAGGGCTCAGTTGGTAGAGCTCTGCATGGGCCTTGAGTTTTTCACTTGAACCAGAGCATGAAGCCCCGAGTTCAAGGCCCTAGCACTGACACTTATATGTAAAGGGGCATACTCATTTTTTACTGTTTACTTTGTGTTTGACTCTTCTTGGGTCTGGAAGCCCTTCCCTGTCTTCATCTTTGGATCTTTGGCCTAAGCCAAACCAAGCCCCTGCCTGCCTTGCCTGTCTGTGGTTAGTAGTGGAGTGGCCTGTCTCTTACCCCAACCCCCAGTGCTCGAACAAACTCCCAGCCAGGCCTCACTCTAGGGAGCAGTGACTCGGTACCATTTCTGTTGCTTTCCTTGTGGTCGAACACCTGGACACCCACTGTCTCTTCTGCGCCCATCACCTGCGCCCCACCTGCTACCCCTCCTCCCCCAGCAGCCTCCCTTCCCCTGGTCACAGCTCAGCCATCCCCCCAAGTGGGAAGTTGCGCAGGCCTAGACTTGAGGGTTGGGTCCCACCTGCCATTAGTTCTGGTGGCTCGGCCTGCCTCGGCAGGCGTCATCCTGCCAGCCAGCAGTATGGTGAGGCCTGACAGCTGGGCAGCGCAGCTGGTGGTGCTCTCGTTCGGAGCGAGGGGTGGGAGCCCCTGGCAGGCCCAGCGAGCCTGGTGCGAAGCACCGTGTTGTGGCACCTCACCACCCGCCATCCTCTCCTTCCTGTCTCCCTGTGCGTCTCCAGAGAGATTTTCCCGTACCTCGTGGTGGTCATTGGCTTAGAGAACGTGCTGGTGCTCACCAAGTCAGTGGTCTCCACCCCTGTGGACCTGGAGGTGAAGCTCCGGATTGCCCAAGGTAATGCAAAGCGGGCGGGGCGGGGCAGGCTTTGCACACACCCCCCCAGTGCAGGTCCCCTGACCCCTGTGCCCTGGTGCCGCCCTCCACAGGCCTAAGCAGTGAGAGCTGGTCCATCATGAAGAACATGGCCACCGAGCTGGGCATCATCCTTGTGGGCTACTTCACCCTTGTCCCTGCCATCCAGGTACAGTGCCAAGGCCCACGGCTGTGCACAGGACAGGGTGTGCCTGGCCGCGGTGACCTGCCGGGCAGGCTGGGTCACCACAGGGTGCCCAGCACCCCAGCCCAGTCACAGGGCCGGGGGCGCAGCCAGGCCCGCCAGCCCTGGGCCCTGCCGCGCGTGTGCGTCCCTGCCTGCCCGCCTGCAGGCCGGTGTCTGTGTATTTCCCGCAGTCCTGGCCGTTAGCGCCACTGTGACTTGTCCAGGTTCTGGTAGAGGCTGCGTTGCCGCGCCAGCCATGCCAGGGGCCGCGAGACCCACTGCAGGGCTGGAAAGCTTTCAGCAAGTTCATTTGGCCTCTTGGGCCTAGGGACGGCCGAGGTCTCCCACTTCTTCCTTTCTTCTGCCGTGGGTCCAGGGCGGCGTCGGCCAGGAAGCTGGGGGGGGTCGGCTGGAACGGGGGGCCGGGGGCCCTCGCTCACGCCCCCCTGTCTCCAGGAGTTCTGTCTCTTCGCCGTCGTGGGCCTGGTGTCTGACTTCTTCCTCCAGATGCTGTTCTTCACCACCGTCCTGTCCATTGACATCCGCCGCATGGAGGTGCGCGGGGCGCTGTGCGGGGGGGGGGGGGGGGGGGGGGTGCGGGGTGCGCGCTGACCGCGGGCCCCCCCCCCCCCCCGCAGCTGGCGGACCTGAACAAGCGGCTGCCCGCCGAGGCCTGCCTGCCGCCCAGCAAGCCCGTGGGGCGGCCCGCGCGCTTCGAGCGCCACCCGGCCGCGCGGCCGTCCACGCCGCACACCATCACGCTGCAGCCGTCCTCCTTCCGCAACCTGCGGCTGCCCAAGCGGCTGCGCGTCATCTACTTCCTGGCCCGCACCCGCCTCGCCCAGCGCCTCATCATGGTACGCGGCGGGCCCTGCGCATGCGCGGCCGGGACACCCCCCCCCCCCCCCCGCCCTGCCTGCCCACCGACGGGGCCTCCCCCCCCCCCCCCCCCCCCCCGCCACGGGGTCCCCCGCCCCCTAACACCGGGTCCCGCCGCAGGCCGGCACGGTGGTGTGGATCAGCATCCTGCTGTACACGGACCCGGCCGGGCTGCGCACCTACCTCACGGCGCAGGTGACGGAGCAGAGCCCGCTGGGCGACGGCGCGCTGCCGCCGCTGCCCGTGCCCGCCCGCCACGCCGACCCGGCCTTCGCCATCTTCCCCCCGGACGCCCCGAAGCTGCCGGAGAACCAGACCCTGCCCGGGGGGCCCCCCGAGCGTGCCGGCGCGGCGGAGGGCGTCGGCGACGGCCCGGTCCCCGAAGTCACCTGGGGGCCCGAGGACGAGGAGCTGTGGAGGAAGCTGTCCTTCCGCCACTGGCCCACGCTCTTCAGCTACTACAACATCACGCTGGCCAAGCGGTGAGCGCGGGGCTCGCCCTGGCGGGGGTGGGCGGGGTCGGCCACAGGCCACGCCCTGGCTGGGGAGATGGGCGGGGTCCGCCGCCGGCCACGCCCCTGCGAGGGGTGGGCGGGGTCGGCCACAGGCCACGCCCTGGCTGGGGAGGTAGGCGGGGTCCGCCGCAGGCCACGCCCCTGCGAGGGGTGGGCGGGGCGGGTTGCACGAGTGGGCGGTGGCCCCGAGGCCCGCCCCCCAGGTGAGGCCCGCCCCCGTCCCCCCCCAGGTACGTCAGCCTGCTGCCCGTCATCCCGGTCACTCTGCGCCTGAACCCCCGGGAGGCCCTGGAGGGGCGGCGCCCCCAGGACAGCCGCAGCTCGTGGGCCGCGCCCGGGCCCCGGCCCGGGGAGCTCTGGGAGGCCGAGTCGCTGGGGCCAGGGGGGGCCCCGGCCCACGGCGATGTCACGTTGTACAAGTAAGGCGCGCGGCGGCGGGGCATGCGGGGCCGGGCGGGCGGGCGGGCGGGGAGCCCCGGTCACGCCCCGATCACGCCCGTTCACGCGGCGCAGGGTGGCGGCGCTCGGACTGGCGGCCGGCATCGTCCTCGTGCTGCTGATGCTCTGCCTCTACCGGGTGCTCTGCCCGCGCAACTACGGGCAGCCCAGCGGCGGGCCGGCGCGGCGGCGGCGCGGGGAGCTCCCGTGCGACGACTACGGCTACGCGCCGCCCGAGACGGAGATCGTGCCGCTGGTGCTGCGCGGGCACCTCATGGTGAGCCGCGCGGGGGTTGTGGGCGCGCGCGGCGGGGCGGGGCGGCGGGCGGGGCCCCGGTTCCACTCACTGCCTCCCCCAGGACATCGAGTGCCTGGCCAGCGACGGCATGCTGCTGGTGAGCTGCTGCCTGGCCGGCCACGTCTGCGTGTGGGACGCGCAGACCGGAGACTGCCTCACGCGCATCCCGCGCCCAGGGTAGGCCCCGCCCCCACCCGCATCCCGGCCTATCACCCGAGACCCCGCCCCTTGTTCACACCCCGGGCCCCGCCCCTCCCGCCGGGCCCGCCCTGACCCCGCCCTCCGCAGGCGGCGCAGGGACAGCGTGGGCAGCGCCCTGGAGACGCAGGAGAGCTGGGAGCGGCTGTCGGAGGGCGACAGGGCCGGGCTGGAGGAGCTGGGGGACAGCCCTCCGCTGCGACACCGCCCCGCGGGGCCCCCGCCGCCCGCGCGCTTCCGGGACCAGCCCGACCTCAGCTGCCTCATCGACACCAACTTCGCGGCCCGGCCGCACTCCCCGGAGCCCGCTCAGCCCGAGCCCCGGCACCGCGCGGGCTGCGGCCGCGCCCGGGACCCTCCGGGCTACGATTTCGGGCGTCTGGTGCAGCGCGCGTACCCGGAGGGGCGGGCGGCGGGGCCCGGGCCCGCGCCGCGGCCGCCCTCCCCCGCGCCCCCGCTGTCGCCGGAGGACGAGGGCGGCCCCGCCGAGAAGGGCTCCCCGCCGCTGTCCTGGGCGCCCAGCGCCGACGGCTCCGTGTGGAGCCTGGAGCTGCAGGGCAGCCTCATCGTGCTGGGGCGGAGCAGCGGCCGGCTGGAGGTGCGCGCCCGCCCCCTCCTCCCCACCCCGGCCCGGGCCCCGGCGGGCGGGCAGGCGCTCAGCCTGGCGCTCGCTCGCGTTGCAGGTGTGGGACGCCATCGAGGGCGTGCTGTGCTGCAGCAGCGAGGAGGTGTCTTCGGGCATCACAGCCCTGGTCTTCCTGGACAAGAGGTGAGCACCCCCCCCCCCCCCGTCCCCCATCCGTGAACACGAGGCCATCGGGAGGGAGGGAGGGGCTAGAGGAGTTGGGGGGCATGAAACACGGGGGGGGGCTGTACCCTGTGGGGGAGCCTCAGCTACTGTTGGAAAAACTTGTCGCTTTTGAAATTTTGCGAAGGAGGCATGAGGCACGGAGGGCGCTCTGGCTAGTGCGGCCCCTCTCCGCGTTCCCGCCGCCACACCTTGCTTAAGGGTCCCCGTCATCTTCCCTTCCAGGATCGTGGCAGCGCGGCTCAATGGTTCCCTGGATTTCTTCTCCCTGGAGACCCACACTGCCCTCAGCCCCCTGCAGTTCAGAGGTCAGGGCCCGGGGGCCCGTGTCTGCGCTGAGGGCGGGAGGTGCCGGGGCCGCCTCGGGCTCCTCACAGCCGCCCTGTCCTCAGGGACCCCGGGGCGCGGCAGCTGCCCGTCCTCGCCCGTGTACGGCGGCAGCGACGCGGTGCTCTGCCACCTGACGCACACCGTGCCCTGCGCGCACCAGAAGCCCATCACGGCCCTGCGCGCCGCAGCCGGCCGCCTGGTGACCGGCAGCCAGGACCACACCCTGAGAGTGCGTACTGTGTGGGTGCCACGGGGAGCTGGAGACCCCAGAGCCAGCTTGGAGAGCCCCGAGACCGGAGCCTGTGCCTCCTTCCCCCCCAGGTGTTCCGTCTGGAGGACTCGTGCTGTCTCTTCACGCTGCAGGGCCACTCGGGGGCCATCACAACTGTGTACATCGACCAGGTAAAGGCAGGGGATGAGGCGGAGGGCGGGGTCCACACCCAGCCAGCGGGGCCCCTTGTTGACAAAAGCCTGCCCCCCCAGACCATGGTGCTGGCCAGCGGAGGACAAGACGGAGCCGTCTGCCTGTGGGACGTGCTGAGCGGCAGTCGGGTCAGCCATATGTTTGCCCACCGTGGGGATGTCACCTCCCTCACCTGTACCACCTCCTGCGTCATCAGCAGCGGCCTAGACGACCTCATCAACATCTGGGACCGCAGCACGGGCATCAAGCTCTACTCCATCCAGCAGGTAGGCAGGGCGCGGGGCGCCCCCGCTCTGGGGGAGGGCTCAGCACGGAGTGACGCCCCTCCCCTGTTTTCGGCCCCACCTCCAGGACCTGGGCTGCGGCGCGAGCTTGGGCGTCATCGCAGACAACCTCCTGGTGACCGGTGGCCAAGGCTGCGTCTCCTTTTGGGACCTAAACTTTGGGGACCTGTTACAGACCGTCTACCTGGGGAAGAGCAGCGAGGCCCAGCCTGCCCGCCAGATCCTGGTGCTGGACAATGCCGCCATCGTCTGCAACTTTGGCAGTGAGCTCAGCCTGGTGTATGTGCCTTCCGTGCTGGAGAAGCTGGACTGAGGGCGCACGGCGCGGGGACACACCCGGACTGGGACAGATGCACCTCCGGGCAGCGGCCTCTGAACTGTCATCCTGCTTGTAATAGTAAACTTTCTTTAAAAAAAAGCAAACATGGCTTGACCAGACCCTCAGCTACGCGCACTGCGCCCAAGCAGCAGCGTCAGAGCTGCGCAGTGTCAAGGTACCGACCGGCACAGACTCTTTTATTTCAATAGCAAAGAGCTGGGGAAAAAAAAAAAAAAATGGTCGGGTCCGGCGACCGAGGCCCGCGTGCAGCTCGCGCACCCCGCGGCGCGGGCGGGCCGGCGGGGCCGAGGGCAGCAGGAACGGGGCGAGCCCCGGCCCGTGCGCCGCTCAGGTCTTGTTGAGCGTCCACAGCGGGTCCAGCAGGCTGAGCGGGTCGTCGCCGGGCCGCGCCGCCTTGAGGCCCTGGCCGTTGTGCGCCTGCAGGAAGTTCTGCTTGCTCATGCGCTGCTTGCCGCGCAGGGAGCTGTCCAGGGAGAAGGCCTCGGGGGTCAGGGAGGCCAGCAGCTCCAGCGAGGACGAGGGGGGCCCTAGACTGGGCGCTTCGGGCAGGGGCGGCTGCTCCTCGGCCTGGGGGAGCTCCGGCAGAGGCGACGAGAGCGGCGGGGGGGACGAGGGCAGGGCCGGGGCGGCCTCGGGGAGGCCGGCGGCGGGGAGGCCCGGCGGCTCGGCGGGGCCCGGCGGGCTGGCGGCGGGAGGGTCCGAGCCCCCGGGGGGCCGGATGCTGAGCTTGGCGATGGTGGCCTGGATGGAGCTGATGGGCACGTCCCCGCCGAGGACCAGGTCCTGCGCGTCCTGAGGAAGGTGGTTCTGCCGAGGCAGAGCCGGTGAGCGCGGGGCGGCTGCGCCCTGGGGGCCCGGGGCCCGCCGCCCCGCCGGGTGCGGGGGAGGCCGGCTCACCTTGTGCTGGCTGTTGCCGCCGGCCGCGGGCCTGCCCGGCGGGGGCACGCCGTGCCGCTGCAGGAGCTGCTCCACGTGCCTCACCAGCGCCTCGTGACAGAACCGCAGGTGCAGCTGCAGACGGGCCTGACGTGAGCGCGGGCACGGGGGGCCCGAGGTGACCCCATCGCGCCCGGCCGCTCCCCGGACCCACCTTCTCCTGCAGCATGTGCTTCCGCTGCTGGCGCATGCGCCGCACCAGCTGGGGCAGCTGCGGGATCCCGTTCCCCGCCTCCACCTCCTGCACCGCCGCGTAGAGCAGCGCGAAGGCCCCGGTGCGGCCCACGCCGGAGCTGGGGGTGACAAGGGGGGTCACAGCGAGTGAGCGGGCCCGGTCTCCGCACCCCGCCCCACCGCGCCCCCGGCGAGGGGCGGCCCGGCCGGGCCCTACCTGCAGTGCACGACCACGGGCGTGTGCAGCGGGCGCTGGTGCAGGCAGTGCGCGTGCACCTCCTGGATGAAGCGCAGCAGGTGTCCGGGGCTGTCGGGCAGGCCTCTGCGGGAGGGGGAGTGCGCATGAGCAAGGGAGGGTGACCCTGACCCCCCCGGCCCCGCCCCCGCCCGGGACGCACAGCTCGGGCCACGTGGGGAAGTGCAGGTGCACGAGCGAGCGCGTGAGGCTCTGGTCCCGGAACTGCAGGCTGAGCACGCGCTCCACGTGCGTCTCGGTGGCGCGGACGCTGCTCAGCGCCACGCGCAGCGCGCCGTGCACCACGGGCTGGCCCCGCTCCGTGGGGAAGTAGCGCGCCACCTTTTGCTGCGGAGGAACCACAGGGTTGGGGCCGGGGGAGCCGGGCATGGGGGTCCCCGGCCCGCACCCCCGCACCCCGCCCGGCCCCCACCTTCTCCATCTCGGCCTCGGACACC
The DNA here is from genome assembly GCF_019054845.1 of Dipodomys spectabilis. Taxonomy (NCBI): domain Eukaryota; kingdom Metazoa; phylum Chordata; class Mammalia; order Rodentia; family Heteromyidae; genus Dipodomys; species Dipodomys spectabilis. Next base: position 1,554,212 of record NW_024871037.1, read on the forward strand.
AGCATGACGATGACCGCCACCTTCTGCTCGTGCACCATGAGCCAGAAGTCGGCGGCGGTGCCGGGCAGCGGCGCCTGCGTGGCCACGAGCGGCGGGCAGTAGGGCGAGAGGCCCTGCACGCAGCTGGCGTTGATGTAGTCGTCCTTGCCCGAGCGCAGCACCACGCGGTTGCCGTCGTAGGGCATCACGTCCTGGTGGCGGTTCTTGAGCGAGTAGCAGCGCGCGATGGCGATGGAGCGGCCGCGCGCGTCCAGCTCCTGCGCCTCCTGCAGCTCGCGCCAGGCGGCGTCCAGCGCGGCCGCGTCGCCCAGCTGGCCGCGGAAGGCGTCCAGCTCCTGCTGCAGCCGCCGCAGCCGCTCGGGCCGCTCGTAGGGGTCGCGCTCGATCAGCCGCAGCGCCTGCGGCCGGCGGCCCTCGGCCGCGTCCACCTTGGTGGGCTGCAGCAGCGGCTGCCCGGCGCCCGGGGGCGGCGCCCCGCCGGGCTGGCTCTCGGGGCTGGACGACAGCAGGTCGGCGGCCGCGGGGCCCCGGCGCGCGCAGGGCGGGGGCGGCGGGGGCGGCGGCTCGGCCGCGGGGGTCCGGGGGCTCCCGGCGCCGGGGCCCGGGCCGGGGGACGGGGCGGGCGAGGGCACCAGGCGGGGCCCGGGGCTGGGCTGGGCGGCCGGCGGGGGCCCCCGCAGGGCCAGCGCGGGGGGCGGCGGCCCCGGGGGCCGCGGGGCGGGCGCGGGGCAGTAGGGCAGCGCGGGGTGCGGCGGCGGCGGGCTGGGGAAGGGCAGCGGCCCCGCGGGCGGCGGCGGCTCGGGGCCCGGGTAGACCAGCTGCGGGGGGGAGCGGCGGCTGCGGGGGGAAGCGGTAGGGCCCCGGCTGCGGCGGGAGGAGCGCGGGGGCCTGAGGCGGGAAGAGGTGGGGGTGCTGGAAGGGCAGGGGGTGCTGCGGGGGGCGCGAAGGCCTGCGGAGGGGGCGCCGGGGGCCGGGCCCCGGCGGCGGGGAAGCTGGGGGGCGCGGCGGGGGGGAAGTGGGGCGGCCCCACCGGCGCGGCCAGCGGCTTGCCGCCCGCGGGGTAGGCGTAGGGCGGGGGCCCCGGGAAGCAGGGCTGGGGGGGCCCGGCGCGGGGCGCCGCGTGGCTGGAGATGGGGGCCTGCACGCTGTCCACCGTGGTGGTGGCGGGGAACTGGGTGGGCGGGGCGGAGGGGAGCCCCGCGGCCGGGGCGGCCCGCACGGCCCCGTAGGGCCCGCTCACCAGCGCGTGCTGCGGGGAGGACTGCGGCGCCAGGCCCAGCTCGGGGGCGTAGGCGGGGGCCGGGAAGAGGGCGGGCCCGAGCACGCCGGGGGGACCCGGGGGGCCGGGGGCTCTGGGCGGCATCAGGGCGGCGGGGCCCGCGTAGGCGCCCGGGGCGGGGGCTGGGAGGTAGCTGGGCGCCGCGCCGGCCGAGCTGGGGAAGGGGCCCGAAGGGAAGTGGAGCTGGGGCGGGCCGGGGGCGGGGGCGGCCCCCAGGAAAGCGTCTGGGGGGCGCGGGCCGGTCGCCATGTCTGGGGGCAGGCTGCGCAGCTCCTCTGCCGGCTCCCCGGGCTCCCCCGGCTCCCCGTCCTCCCTGCGGGGCAGCAGCGGCTTGGGGGCCGTGGGCCGAGGTGGCGGCTTTTTCTTCAGCTCCCTGGAGGACAGGCCCGCCGAGAGGTCAGCCAGTGTCCACCCAGCAGCCGTGCGGGCTCGGGCGGGGCCCCCGGGGTGCCCAGCCCCCGGGCACGCATGCGCGCGCGCACACGCACCTCTCGAGCAGCTGCTGGCGGGCGGCCTCCCGCGCCCTGCAGGTGCCCTGCGCGCGCTCCAGCAGGGCGGCCACCTTGCTCTCCAGGTCGGCGTAGAAGTCCTTGCCCTCCTGGGACTTCTTCATGAGGTCCTCGTAGGCCTCGTAGGAGGCCACCAGCGTCTGCAGGGTGGAGTTCCACCTGTGGCGGGAGGCAGGGCTGAGGTCAGGCGAGCCATGGGGCGAGGGGGTGAAGGGCGCAAAGGGCACGGCCGGCACTGACTTTTGGTCCAGTTCGCCAAGCAGCCGCCGCACGGCGGCGTACTGGACGTTGGCCTCGGTGAGCGCTCGGAGCACGTTGTCCTGCGCGGCCAGGTTCTGCTCCAGGTACACCTTCAGCTGGTCGTACTTCTTCAGCTGTTCCTCGAACAGCTTCTACCGGGGAGACGGGCGGATGGGGGACAGGGGAAGGAGGGGGGTACACTCAGCGCATCTGCTTCCAAAGCCCAGAGCAGGGCCCTCCTCCTGCCCCCTCCCGCCCAGCCCACCCACCTTCATCTCTGAGTGGTCAGTGGTGACCAGAGAGGCGGTGATGTCGTCCTTCTGGATGAGCTCCCGCAGCTGCTGCTCCAGAGACACACGCTGGTCCCGCATCTCCTGCACCTTGGCCAGGATACGCTTCAGGTTTTGCAGCACCGCCTTGTCCTCTAGGGGGCAGCAGCGGTCAGCGAGGCGGGGGAACAATTCCAGCTCTTGGCCTCCCCGCCAGGGGGCGGCAGCGGCAGCAGGGCTCACCTGGGGTCAGGGCTGGCGTGGGCAGCGCGGCCCTCACTTGGTCCAGCGGCCCGCTGAGCAGACGCAGGTTGCCCACGTGCAGGTTCATGGCGCGGTGCAGCTCGCTGTTGGTGAAGGACGCCTTCTCGTGCACCTCCATGTACTTGGCCCACTCGCGCCGCACCTCAGCCAGCTCGGCCTTGGCGGCGGCCGGGCTCACCCCAGCCTGGCCCGTGGCCTCGTGCAGCTTCTGCTCTTGCCGCTCATCCTCCTCCAGCAGGTCCCTGATGTCCTTCAGGGAGGCCTCCACGTCCGTGAACACACCCGACAGCACTGGAGGGGGAGGGGAGAGCATTGGGGGGCAACCCCTGAGTCAGGCTGACCTGGGGGGGGGTCCCCGCACCCAGGGGCACAGAGGGGCGTCTCGCCTGCTCTGGGCCTGGCTCACCCTGCATGGACTGCACGAGGTTCTTGACCGTGTCTGGCCTGACACTGAGCGCCGCGCACTTCTCCATGAGCTGTGGCGGGATGTGTGCGTACGTGTCCAGGTTGTCCACCGTCTCGGGGTCCAGCTGCATCGAATCCATGAACTGGCTGTGGGGTAACAGAACCGGGAGGTGCTGGCTGCTCCCCCCTTAGTGCCAGGCGCCCCTCCGCTGAACTAGGTCTTGAGAGGTCTCAGCAACATCACTCCCACCCACACCCACAGACTGTTGCGAAGAGTGGGGCAGACAGGCCTCCCGCACCCCCTCACCGGCGCAGCCATCGGAGCTGAGGGTGGAGGTCACCCCGCGTGGATGGGGCTGAGCCCCCAACTTACTCTAGGACCTCGTTCTTGTCCTCGATCTTGGCCATCATTTCCCGCAGCAGCTTGGCCTTCTCCTCGCTGGGGGGACAGAGCGGCTGGTGGAGACCCCATCTTGAGACGCCCCGCGCCGCGCCGACACGCAAAGGTGGGAGCGGCGCTGTGACCCACCTGTACAGGGAGGACGCCTCGTGCGCAGCCATGGGCACCAGTTTGGCGAAGATGTCAGGACCCGTAACAGCCGGATCTGTGGGGTTCACTGGCAAGGGCTTTACCAAGGGGGCTCCTGGTGTGTGCGTAGAGGGGAAGAATTGCAGAGAGTCAGACCCACGCAGAGATGCCTTCCCCCCACCCCCAGCCTCCTCCTATCTCAGCCCCATCTTCCTTCCCCGCCTGTCCCCAGCCTCAGAACCTTTCACAGGCTGCAGGGTGTCCAGCGCCGGCACAGCTTCGTGGTAGATGAAGTCGTTGTCCTTCTTGGCAGAATTGTACCTGGTGGTCCAGGGTGGGGGGGACAAGAATATGGAGGTCAGACACTGCATGGGTGGCTTCCTGCCAAGAGTGCAGGGGGTGGGGGGAAGCCGCTGCCCTCACTCACTTTCCTCCGATGACGTCCATGGCAAAGCGAAGTGCGTCCTGTACGGTGTCCGGCTGGCCCTGTGGGACAGAGAGGAATGGGGCTCGGCCAATGCCAGGACCCAGGGCTCTGCTCCCCTCGCCGGCTCTGCCCCGGGGCTGAAGGGGAGCCAGGTCTCCCTAGCTTTACCTTAGCCAACTTGATGGCTTCATTAAGCTTGTCCAGAGCACTCTGGAAGTAGGCCACCTGTGGAGGACAAAGCCTGCTCAGTCCTTTCCTGCCTGGCCACCAGGTGACCCACCAGAAGACACCCAGGTGGCAGATGCCAGTGGAGCCAAGGGTGACCAAGGGGACCTCCTGGCTCACAGCTCTACACAGCCCTGCTCTGTGGAGACCCCTAGGGATAAGGGCTGCTCAGGGACCTAGGGGGAGACAGACAGCAGCGTGATGGCAGGGACAGGGGAAATGAACCTGGGAACACCCCCTCCCATCTTGGGGGGAACAGGACCCCCAGATCTCGAAAGGGGGAGTACCCCGTTGCCGTTGCCACACCCTAATCACCTGTTCCCCAAACTTCTGCTGCTCCTCAGCCTGCTTCCCCATGTGCAGCTGGGAAAAGAAGAAGAGAGGGCATCAGGACCGGTCCAGGCCACGGCCACAGCCACGACCGCACCGCCTCTGAGCCAGGCCGCTCACATGAGCCACCGCCGCGAAGTAGTAGATCTTCATCTGCACCAGCTTCTTCCAGTCCTTCTGGATGCGGCCCAGCAGCGAGGCCGTGTCAGGGTTCTCCAGGGCCCGGCAGGCCTCCTTGTAGTAATCCACCACCTGGGAGTGGACATGGGGTGAGCGGAGGGGGCAGGGCAGAGGTCGGGCTTCCCTGAGCCCCCCATCCCTACCTGCGCACTGATGCGGGCCACTAGGAAGCTCTTCCTGTTGTCCAGCATGGACTTCTCCAGCAGGCACTCCTGGGCCTGGCCCTGGGGAAGACAGGCAGGTCGGTCCCTTGCTCTCTCCTTCCTGGGGGTGGGGAGGGATCCCCTTCGCCCGATACCCAGCACCTGATCCCCCGGGGGCTCAAAAAGCAATCCCAAGACCTCCTGTCATGGCTCTCCAGGATCCAGGATCCTAGCTGCCCCTCCCTCCGCCATCTTGGCACCTCCGCTCAATTTAAGCGCTAACCAGGGCACGCGCCTCACCAGCATGAGGTTGACGTTGAGCGTGAGGATCTGGCGGCTCATGTCCACGCTGTAGGCCTGCGGGAAGTGCTCCCGCAGGTAGGCGAAGGCTCCGGCTGCGCACTGGAAGTGGGTGCAGGACACCTTCATTCCCTGGGAGCGGGGGCAAAGCGGGGAGCTGCAGCTGTGAAGCGGGTGGTGGAGGCCGTTCTGCACCCTGCCCAGCTGGTCCCCCTCCTCCCCCACGGCCCCTCGCCTTACCTCCTCCGACACCCGCTTGTCCATGGCCCCCAGCATGGAATGCAGCGCACCTGGGGATAGAGGACACGGAGTTAGGGGAGCCTGGGCCTGGAGGGGGGGGGGGTGCGCTCCTCGTGTCCCCCAGTAGGGACAACAGGCGAGAAGTGGACAGGGAGTCTAAGGACACCAGGCAGAGGTGGGAATGCGTGCGGGGCAGGGGGAGGGGGGGAGGGAAAGGGGACCTCCATGGTCTCCTCCTACTACCAGAGCCAGCTAAAGCCAAAGGCCTGCTGTGTGTGTGTGGGGGGGGGGGGGGGGTCACACAAGACAACTGGGTGGCGGGCGGGCGGGCAGTGGAGTCTCTCCCCGGCACCGGGCAAACAGCAGAACTGTGGTATGGCCAGAAAGGCCACACACGCAGGAGTACCCCCCCCACAAAGCTCACAGCCTTGGGGGGGCTCACCGAGGTTATAGAGAATGCAGGCCTGCTCGTACTTCATGTCCTCATGGGCCACGGACTTGCCGGAGAAGATCTCTGTCCTGCAGACACAGTGCTGTCACTGGAGTGGGGGCTGGCGGGGACCCGAGGCCAGGCCAGGGGGGGGATCGGGGTGAGGAGAGGCCCCGGGAGACCCTACTCCTCATCCCATGCAGCAAGTCCCGAAGAGGATCCCCAGGCCTCGGACACCCCGCAGGTTCTGGGCTTCCCACCTGCCCTGCTCTTACCAGGTGACGGGAACGGCCGCTTCCTGGCCTGCACCCATGGGCACCCGGCTCTGCAGGTAGTGGAGCTGGCCGAGGTACTTGCGAAGGACACTGCAGCCCTCGAAGTCCCGGGGCACGCGCACAGCATTCTGGGGGCACAGAGGGAGAAACTGGCTGCCACCATGGGGGTAGGGGGGCCGGGACAAAGGGAGAGCAGGCCTGCTCACCACGAGACCCCACGACAGCCCACCCCTTGGCGATACCCACGCCCCTCCCCCCCAAACAGCACCCAAGGCTGGCGGCATGGAACATGCTCGAAAATGCTTACTCTACCTAACTTCTGACTCAACAGTTCTGCATCTAAAAATAAGACCTAATTGATAAAGCAATAGACATCGAGGAAAATATTTGTTTGGACGTGCGCCAGCATTGAACACCAGATGCCACCCCACTTTCCATTAGAGAGGGTTATTGAAACAAATGACAGCAAGAGCCACACACGAGCATGCACTGCAGCGGCACCAAGTAAAGGCACACCTCTTGTGGGTCCTGATATAGGGTTAGGCCAAAGGGCATGTCACAAAGGATGGTACCATCTCAGTGCTATAAAATCATAATATGACATGCGCATAGAAATGTAGACCAAGCTGGGCGCTGGTGGCTCACACCTGTCATCCTAGCTACTCAGAAGGCTGAGATCTGAGGATCGTGGTTCAAAGCCAGCCCCGGCATGAAAGGGCATGAGACTTTTCTCTCCAATGAACCACCAGAAAACCGGAAGTGGCGCTGTGGCTCAAGTGGTAGAGCGCTCACCTTGAGCTGAAGAGCTGAGGGACAGCGCCCAGGCCGAGTTCAAGCCCCAGGACCAACAACAACAACAAAGAGAGGATGGTGATCTCAGGATAGCCACACGCAAAAAAGTAATACTGAAAACAACTAAAGGAAAGAAGGGTTGGAGGTGTGCTATGAATGGCAGAGTGCCTATTACCACATGCCCTGAGCTCAATCTCCAGGACCATGGGGGGGGCGGGGGGGGGGGGGCTTCTTGCAAGACACCCAATTAGGAGCTCCACTTGGGCTTCCAACCAGGATACTGTCAAAAGGACTCTTGCTTTGGGCCAGTGTCAGAACAGGATTCTACAAAGCTGTGATTACAGGCACACACCACCACGGCTCCCTTTGGCTGAGATAGGGAGTCTTGCTAACTTTTTTTCCCAGGATCCTCTTCAACTGCAATCCTCCCATCTCTGCCTCCCAAGGAATAGGGATTACAGATGTGTACCACAACACTTGCTCTGTGGGAGCAGACAGTGGAGCAGACAGCTGGCACTGGCCTATTCTGGTGTCTGAGGAGAGGCAGTGTCTCAGGAGATGGAGCTCCCTGTAAGCCCAATCTCCTCTTTATACAAGAGACTCACCTATAGTAAGGTATGTCACAGCTGCACAACCACCTCTGTCTCACAGGCCAGGACTACAAAGATTGAACCATCCTTACCATGATCTCTATGATCTCTGCCATATTCAAATCCCACTTATAACAAGCACTTTTCTTTTTTCTTTTTTTGGTTGGTCCCACGACCAACTCTGGGCCTGGCGCTGTCCCTCAGCTCTTCAGCTCAAGGCAAGCGCTCTACCACTTGAGCCACAGTACCACTTCTGGTTTTCTGGTAGTTTATTGGAGATCAGAGTCTCAGACTTTCCTGCCTAGGCTGGCTTTGAACCTCGATCCTCAGATCTCAGCCTCCTGACTAGCTAGGATGACAGGCATGAGCCACCAGCACCCGGCCTACAATAGACATTCTTTAAACCAATCCACCGTACAAATTAGAGCCATCTCCTGAACCAGTAAAGACTCAAATAACACGTTCGATGTCTAGCCACACACTGTTTATATTCACAAAAATCAGTGGCTTGCATTTCTTTTAAAAAGCTTCCTTGGGGAACAATGAAAGCAGCCCCTCCTCCAGGTCAGACACACCAGCCCACAGCCTCTCCCCAAGGATCCCGGCCTGGCCTAGCTCCCAGAGTAGAGGAACAGGAAAGCAAGCTGGGAGAGTGCACCCTGGCCAGCTCCCTGCCCTGGTTCATTTGGTTCCATCCTCAGAGCCACCTGAGTTCCAGCTCCGGGCAGGGAAGGTGGCAATTTCCCCTGCTCCTCTAGCAATGGAGTGAAGGTGCTACTCTGCACCGGACGCGGCTGTCCTGCAGGGGGCGCCGGGCCCTCACCGCAGAGGATCTGCCTCACAGCAGATTACCATTAACTCATTAGTTCTCCAATTATTCCATCAACTCTCATTAACATTCAATCCTGCCAATTGCAGGAAGATGGTGGAGGAAGAGGCAAAATAGACTGTGTCTCCCCACCTGCACAACTGCGCCAGCAGGAACTGGGGAGTCTACTAAACACCCAAGGCCCTCAACTTCCCAGGGAAGCGGGACAGTACAGTAGGGTTCATTTCAGTGCATTTCAGCTCCTCTACAGTAGCAGCCACCTGCTCCCCACTCCTCGCACCAGGCAAGCAGCTGTGGGAACCACGGTGGGCAGAAAAGGAGGCTTACCCTCCAAAAATACACCTTGGCTCTTAAGGGTCCCCTTGATGGCTGCCCCTCCCCCTCCACTGTAGCCCCAGACTCCAGCTGAGTCACTTCCAGTTAAAGGAAGTGACATGCCCCACTTTCCTCTTTGGGAGCCACATAATATATCAATATTAGGACATCCAAAAGTGGCCACTTCCTACAGGGGAGGTTAGAAAGTAATCGGGCATACCCAAAGGGAAGTGGAGGATCTGAGAAGACCTAAAGGTGACATCAAGGCTGGCTGGCACAGAAGCAGCCTACAACAGTCAGAAAAACAAAGGAAAGAACCATCCAACACCAGGGAAGAAGGAGGATCATGTGGTGCTGAGGAATCGAACCCAGGGCCTCATGTATGCAAGGCAAGCACTCTACCTCTGAGCCACCTTCCCAGCCCCTCTCATTTCCATCATTAGATTCAAATGCTCAGTTTTCACCAACAAAAAGATTATACAGCATACAAACAAACGCTCTGACAAAAACCATCCCTGAGAAAAACCAGATAGAGGATCTATTAGACAAAAACTTTAAAACAAGTTTCCTTGCTGGGCACCAGGGCCTTACACCCTAACATCATAGCTACTTAAGATAGCTGAGATCTAAAGATTGTGGTTCAAAGCCAAGTCTGGGCAAGAAAGCTCATGGGATTCTTATCTCCAATTAACCACCAAAAAGTCAGAAGTGAAGCTATGGCTCAAGTGGTAGCACTAGCCTTGAGCAACAAAGAGCTCAGGGACAGTGCTCAGGCCTGAGTTCAAGCCTGCAGGACATGCACACACAAAAAGGAGAAAATACAAGAGATAGAAAATCCTCAAAGAGACAAATCTGGAGCTGAAATGCACAATAGTTATGATTTTTTAAAGAAATCACTAGAGGGATTCAAATGCAGATTTGAGCAGACAGAAAAAGCATCAGCAAATCTGAACATAGGCAATGAAAATTCTGTGTGCACCAGTGCTTATTAGACTGGAACTCAGGGCCTCACTCTCTCACTTGGCTTTGTTCATTCTAGGCTGGTTTCTCTACTACTTTAGCCACAGCTTCACTTCTGATTTTTTTTTTTCCGGTCCTGGGACTTGAACTCAGGGCCTGGGCACTGTCCCTGAGCTTCTTTTGCTCAAGGTAGGACTTTACCACTTGAGCCACAGGACAACCTCTGGTTTTTTTCTGTGTATGCGATACTGAAGAATCAAAACCAGAACTTCATGCATGCTAGGCAAGCACTCTACCATTAAGCCACATTCCCAGCCCCCTTACAGCTTATTGCTGGTTAATTAGAGATAAGAGTCTCATGGACTTTCCTACAGGGGCTAGCTTTGAACTGCGATCCTCAAATCTCAGCCCCCTGTGTGGTTAGGAAGACAGGCGTGAGCCACCAGCATTCAGCAGGCAATAAGAATTATTGTCTGAGGAACAGAAAGAAAATGAAGATTAAAAAGTGAAAGAGCTCCTGTGATGTAACTTCAACTGGACCAACACATACACACTGTGGAAGTACCTAAAGAGAAGAGAAAGGCAGACAAGTGAAAGAAATAATAGTGAAAACCTTCCCAAATTTGATGAAAGACATGAATACAAACATCCAAGCAAAGCAATGAATTCCGAGTAGGATGAACTCAGAGACCAACCACGGGCACAGTTATAATAAATCAAGCGTCAAAGACCAAGAGAAACATGTTGAAAGCAACACAGGAAATCCATCACACACAGAGATGATGCACAACATCGCTCGTAGAGGTCATCAGAAACGCTGGAAACCACTAGGCATTTTTTTTTGGGGGGGAGGGTCCGGTCGTGGGGCCTGAACTCTGGGCCTGGGCACTGTCCCTCAGCTCTTCAGCTCAAGGCTAGCGCTCTACCACTTGAGCCACAGCACCACTTCCGGCTTTTTTCTTTTTGCTTATGTGGTGCTGAGGAATCGAACCCAGGGCCTCAGGCATGCAAGGCAAGCGCTCTACCACTGAGCCACCTTCCCAGCCCCCCACTAGGCATATTGAAAGCACTAAGAGAAGAAAACTGGGAAGGTGAGGCAGATTCCTCCCTCCTCTTGGCTAAGTCTCCGCCAAGTATCTGTGTCACCTAGGTAACTGGCACACCTGGAGGCAGTCATCTCCCCCTCCCAAAGTCACATTCTGGGCCACCCCGGTCACGCCTCCCATCAGAATGTGGGAAGGTCCCAGGCTCTGAGGTCACATCCGCATCAAGTGGTCCACAGCTTCCCCTACCTGGCCACACCCTCTCCCCAGACCCTTCCCTGGTCAAGGCGGGGCTAAACAGCCCTCTGGCCCCTTTTCAGTCAAGCTAGCTTCTCCACCAGGTACAGTGGGGGCAGCAGTTAGGTGAAAATAAACTCCTATTCCTTGCCTGCACACTGCGTGGTGTTCTCTTTATCGGCTACCTGATTAAACCTACCTATTTACTTTACCTAACAGGAAGGAAACAGGAGGGTCTGGGAGCATGGAGTGGGCCTTGTCAGCAGGCGCTGTGAGGCGCTGTGCTGCACTGCCACCTGCCGGGGGTGTAAAGAACTGTTCTCTCTGCCTGCCCGGCGCATCTCTCCGAAGATGATGGGGGAGGTAGTCAAGTCCAGAGCTGTTACCAACTTGTGGGAACAGAGAACCTCGACCTTTGCACTCTAGCACTCCGTCACACCCAGCAAAGCATCCATTTACTCTGTGGTTCTTAATTTTTAAATTGCTTACGTGCCACACCAATGGTTCATACCTGTAATCCTAGCTACTCAGAAGGCTGAGGTTCGAGGATTATGGTTCAAAGCCAGCCTGGGCAAGAAAGTCCATGAGACTCTTAATCCCAAAATGCTGAAGAGGAGTCATGGCTCAAGGACAACACTGGGCCCTGAGTTCAAGCCCCAAGATCTTTGGCACAGAAAAATTAATGCTTAGCCGGGCACTGGTGGCTCATACTTGTAAATTCTAGCTGCTCAGAAAGCTGAGCTTCGAGGACTGTGGTTAAGAGTCATCCCGGGGGGCTGGGAAAGTGGCTCAGTGGTAGAGCGCTTGCCTTGCATGCTCAAGGCCCTGGGTTCGATTCCTCAGCACCACATAAACAAAAAGAAAAAAGCCGGAAGTGGCGCTGTGGCTCAAGTGGTAGAGCGCTAGCCTTGAGCTGAAGAGCTGAGGGACAGCACCCAGGCCCAGAGTTCAGGCCCCACGACTGGACCAAAAAAAAAAAAAAAAAAGTCATCCCAGGCAGGAAAGTCCATGAGACTCTAATCTAAAACCAACCACCAAAATGCTGAAGTGGAGCCGTGGCTCAAATGGCAGAGTACAAAAGCTCAGGGACAACAGCCAGGCCCTGGCTCATGCCTATAATCCTTGCTACTCAACTCAGGAAGCTGCGACCTGAGGATCATGGTTCAAAGCCAAGCTGGAATTAGAGATGCTCAAGTGGTAAAGCATCAGCCTAGAGCAGAAGGGTTGCGGGACAGTACTCAGGGCCATGAGTGCAAGCCCCAGTACCAGCACATAAAACAACACTAGACCTGAGGTAGAAGCAACTCTTAGGGTTCCTTGTCTCTCACAGAACACATCCACTAACCTTCCTGCAATCAACGAGCAGTACTGGTGACTCCTTACAGTATACAACCGATCTGTTAATTTGGAAATAGTTCTATTTAAGCTACCAAGTGAAAACAATTCCCGACAGCTATCCAGAAAGTACCAACAAGTACTGGTACCTGCCACAAACCCAGACATGAAAGTCATTATTCAAACCAGAGAAGCAAAGTTTTCAAGTGAAATAAGCAAGTTGATGTTTAAGCATGGTAAGGAAGTTTCCAACTCTTGCCTGGTACTCTTGGCTCATGGTCACCTGTAATCCCAGCTACTTGGGAGGCTGAGATCTGAGGATTGACGCTGGAACGCAGCCCAGGCAGGAAAGTCCATGACACTCTTACCTCTAATTAAATGGAGCTGTGGTTCAAGTGGTAGAATGCTAACCTTGAACAACAACAAAAGGCTCAAGGACTGCACTCAGACCCTGAGTTCATGCCCTAGAACTGGAACGCACACACACACACACACACACAGTTTCCCAACTCTTTCCCAATGTTGTTGTATGACTGCTCCTTGAAATTAATTTAGTGGTTTTCCTACCAACAACTCAACTGGAGGCACTGTGTGGATTATCAGGGAGAGCCACCTTCAAAACCCTCCAAATGAAAAAGGTTTTAACAAATGCCTGCGGGCATTACTACATGACTGGATCTCCAATATACAACATTGATGGGAGAAAGGAAGACCTCCAAGTCCCTGTTTCTTGGGACTGAGGCAGAAATGATGTGCTATTCTATCACTTTGATTCTTAAAAGCATAAACATTATTTTCAGAATACTAATTACAAAAATGGCCTTTTGTTATTATTGCTAGGAAATGCAGATGACGGCCTAGGAGTGTGGCTCAAGCTGTAAGGACCTACCTGCTTAGCAAGCGTGAGGCCCTGGGTTCAAACCTCACTATATACAACAACTACAACCACCACCACCACCACCACCACCACCACCACCCCTCTTGCCCAAAAGAAAAATAAGCAGGAAAAAAATCTTCACATGAAAAACACTTAATAAAGCAGGAAGATTGCAAGATTGAACTATATAGCAAGATGCCATCTCAAGAAAACAAAACAAAGCAAACATGCCACCGTTTTCATAAAATGTTAGCACATTCACCAAATCTTTTATCGATTGAATTTAATAGTTCTTTTTTTTTTTTTTTGGGGGGGGGGGTCGGTCATGGGGCCTGAACTCTGTCCCTCAGCTCTTCAGCTCAAGGCGAGTGCTCTACCACTTGAGCCACAGCACCACTTTGGGCTTTTTCTGCTTATGCGGTACTGAGGAAACGAACCCAGGGCCTCATGCATGCGAGGCAAGCACTACCACTGAGCCACCTTCCCAGTCCCTGTTTAATAGTTCTTGAGCAATGGGATCTGCTGGCTCATTAAAATAAAGAGGACGGGGGACACCTGTGGCTCAGGCCTGGAATCTTAGCTACTAAGGAGGCTGAGATCTGAGGAGGCTGAGATCTGAGGAGGCTGAGATCTGAGGATCGCAGTCCAAAGCCAGCCAGGGCAGGAAAGTCCCTGAGATTCTTATCTCCAATAAACCACCAGAAAAGTGGAAGTGGCACTGTGGCTCAAGTGGTAGAGCGCTGGCCTTGAGCTGAAGAGCTCAGGGACAATACCCAGGCCCAGAAGTCAAACCCCAAGAACCACCAAAAAATAAAAGAGGAAATCTGTGTAGTTATAATGGCCATATCTGGAGCGCAGTTGGTTTGTTTATCCTGTTTCTTATTTTCCAAGTTTTCACAGAGTAAGAGATGGTACAGACCCACCTGCTACCCATGAGATGAGCACCACCAAGAGAGCTAAGGTGAGCTGGGCATGGTAGCGCGTGCCAATAATACCAATAGGCAGGAGGCTGAGGCAGGAGAATCATGAGTTCAACACCAAACACCAACCTGGCCTTGAGCAAGACACTCTTCCTAAAACAAGAAGATTGGGATGCTCCACTCCCACAGTCGCTCCAAATACAGAACAAACCACTGCAAACAGCACAACCGCCAACCCCTGTGCACAAGGCTCATACAGAAGACACCAGAAACAAGCACAGATCATGCCACCAATATTGTCCTGGAAGTGCCTAGCAACCACAAGAAAAGTGCCTGCTGAAAGCAGGTAGCAAAACCATCAGTAGGTGTACTGATGTGTACTCACATAACCCAAGAAAAACCACCTGAAATATCATGAGAAAGAGTCAGATAGTTAACAACATCAACCATGCAACTGCTTTTCTCTAAACCAACCATACCATGGAGAAACATACTGGAAGAAGTAGCCAGGCATGCAGTGATAGCAATGGGTAAAACACTTATCGAGGGATGGGACCAGGACAATGGGACCTGCAGAAACTGTTTTGAGAAGAAGGCTAAGGAATACAGGAGACTGATGACTGATGGGAGGGCGTGAGCTGATTAGGATAAATTTGGAGACTATGAGAAAATATCACAATGAACTACCTTTGTACAACTTATGTATGCTAATTAAAAAAGAAAAAAGGAAAAAAAAAAGGGTTCACACCCATAATTCTAGCTACTCAGGAGGCTAAGATCTGAGGATCATAGCTTGAAGCCAACCAGGACAGCAAAGTCTATGAGACTCTTATCTCCAATTAACTACCAGAAAACTGAAGTGAAGTGGCACTGTAGCTCAAGGTGGTAGAATACTAGCCTTGAGCAAAAAAGCTCAAGGACAGTGCCCAGACCTTAAGTTCAAGCCCCACAACTGACAGAAAAAGAAAAAAAATTTCTGCAGTGTAGCCAGTAGTGAAGTGTGCACTTGGCATACACTAGGACATGAATATCAATCTCCAGCAACCAAAATACACAAAAATAAGATGTATGCAGACTGCTTTAAAATAAAAAAGGGTTGGGAAGGTGGCTCAGTGATAGAGTGCTTGCCTCGCATGCATGAGTCCCTGGGTTCAATTTCTCAGCACCACATAAGCAGAAAAAGCTGGAAGTGGCGCTGTGGCTCAAGAGGTAGCCTTGAGCTGAAGAGCTGAGGGACTGCACTCAGGCCCAGAGTTCAGGCCCCACGACCAACAAAAAATAAATAATACAATAAAAAATAAAAACCACCACCAACAACAACAAAAAACAAGGGGCTGGGAAGGTGGCTCAGTGGTAGAGCGCTTGCCTTGCATGCATGAGGCCCTGGGTTCGATTCCTCAGCACCACATAAGCAAAAAGAAAAAAGCCGGAAGTGGTGCTGTAGCTCAAGTGGTAAAGTGCTAGCCTTGAGCTGAAGAGCTGAGGGACAGCGCCCAGGCCCAGAGTTCAGGCCCCACAACCGGACCCAAAAACAAAAAAAACAAAAAACACCAGGGGCTGGGAAGGTGGCTCAGTGGTAGAGCGCTTGCCTTGCATGCATGAGGCCCTGGGTTCAATTCCTCAGCACCACATAAGCAAAAAGAAAAAAGCCGGAAGTGGCGCTGTGGCTCAAGTGGTAGAGCACTAGCCTTGAGCTGAAGAGCTGAGGGACAGCGCCCAGGCCCAGAGTTCAGGCCCCACAACTAACCCCCCCCCCCAAAAAAACAACACCAAATCTGGGCTAGGGAGCACATGATTGTAGTTCCAGCTACAAGCTAGAACTTGGGAGGCTCAAGAAAGAACACTTGAGCCCACAACTTTGGGACCAGACAAAGCAACTTCCTCTGTTTTATGTTCTCTAATCCCATCTACTCAGGAGGTAATCAAGAAGATCAGTCTGAGGCAAAATAATAACTGAAAGAATTAAGAAGACCACTGTTCAACCAATAAGCCAAGCATGGTGGCAAGTGCCTGTGGTCCCCAGCTATAGGAGGCAGAGATAGCTGGATCACAGTCAGAGGCCTGCCTGGGCTACAAAGCAAATTCAAGAAGAGCATGGGGGGAGGGGGGCTGGGAAGGTGGCTCAGTGGTAGAGCGCTTGCCTTGCATGCACAAGGCCCTGGGTTTGATTCCTCAGCACCACATAAGCAGAAAAAGCTGGAAGTGGTGCTGTGGCTCAAGCGCTAGCCTTGAGCTGAAGAGCTGAGGGACAGCGCCCAGGCCCAGAGTTCAAGACCCACAATCAACCAAAAAAAACACAAAAAACAAAAACAGCATGGGGTATGTCAGATCCAGTTTCAAACAAAACAAAATGAAGTCCTCCTACCTGTCTGAGCAACTCCAGCTTCTTCAGCTCTTCATTGTAGGCTTCTGGGTTCTCTCCATAATTCTTTAAGACAAACTAGGAGGAGGAGGAAAAAAAAGAATGTAATCCAGTGAAAGATAAGAGAGACAGAGACACAGACACGCACTCAGATCTCTGGTGATTGCCAGCTGGAGTCCAGGCTTGATTCTACACCCACAGCTGGGACTACTCTTCCACAACAAATGGCAACACCAAGATACTATAGCCACAAACGCCTCCTCTGAGCATAGTAGACCCTGGGCAGGTCCTTAAAATGTTGAAGCCCTCTCCACAAAGTCCAGGATTCTTCCAGCTCAGGAAACTAGGGAGCTTAGCTGGCTAAGTAGGACCCTAAAGGGTCACAAACTTAAGCATCCTTAGGATTGCACCTTGCTGTTTTGGAATCATAATCCGATGACATACGTAGGTAAAAGGCACCAAACAAGACCAAGAGTAGCTGGGTGCCGATAGCATGTACCTGTAATCCTACTTACTTGGGAGGCTGAGATCTGAGGATTGAGGTTCAAAGCCAGCCCAGGCTGAATCACCAGAAAACAGAAAGTGGCACTGTGGCTCAAAGTGTTGGAGAATTACTAGCCTTGAGCAAAAGAGCTCAGGGACAGTGCTAAGGCCCTGAGTTCAAGCCCCACGACAGACACACAGACACACACACAAGCAATCCTACAAAACCCCCTCTGGCAACCCTATCCTCACTAGGAAAGATAGGAAAGGGAACCACAGGTGATCTGCAATCTTGTCTGGTAGGAATGACCCAGACAGGACCTGGGGACAGGGGGATTCAACTGCCACATCAGGAGACTGATGTGCCTGCCCACCACCTCAAGAGCCGTCTGTCTTAGACAGAGAGCATCCACACCAGCTGAGTCCTGAGTGAAGGACCCTGCCTTGTTCAACAAGGATCAACAGACTAAGGCAGTGGAATTACCCCTGCTGCTGGTTCACTGGATAGCAATCCCCGCTGCCATGCTTGCTGCTGGTGCACTGGATAGCAATCTGGGGTAGAGGGAAGCCACGTGCTCTACAAAGGACACTGATGACTAAAGCACAATGACTTCCAGGCCCCAGCCAAGGTCTGTGAGTTGTATTCTTTTCCTGTATTCCTTTCCAAGACCCAGGACCCAGTGCTAAGGAATCAGTCATGTGGGAATGGGGGATGCCGGAGACAGGTTTCATCTACACTAGTAGGAAAAGGGAAGGGAAAGGAAGAGGAAAGGCTAATGCTGAGCTAATTACAGCCCCCTCCAGTTAATTCTCTCAATCCTCTGGCCCTTCCCTCCTCTTCTCTTGGTTTTTACCTCCTCAAAGTCCCTGGATCAGCGAGCTCAATTCTTTTACCCCCTGCTACCTCAACCCACTCCTACAAATCCATCAGAACTCTGATGTCACTCCTAGCTTTCCATCCCATGATTGAGAAAGAAACGCACACCCTTGGGGGGAAAAAAATAAAACAAAACATCCTCAGTTCAAGACAGAGAAAGCAATGGGATGTAATCTAAAGAGAAAAAAAAATCTACAAAATGCATGCTTATGTGTTCTTGATGCCTGGTGAGGAAAGCAATTTTTAACATTTATTTTTTATTAAGTAGTTGTTTAAAAAAAAAAAAAAAAAAGGAGTCCCAGTTCTAGAAGTCAGGTTATGAGGGCTGGGAAGGTGGCTCAGTGGTAGAGCACTTGCCTTGCATGCATGAGGCCCTGGGTTCCATTCCTCAGCACCACATAAGCAGAAAAGCTGGAAGTGGCACTGTGGCTCAAAGTGGTAGAGTGCTCGCCTTGAGCTGAAGAGTTGACGGACAGCGCCCAGGCCCCCCAACCGACCAAAAGTTAAAAAAAAAAAAAAGCCAGGCACCAGTGGCTCACGCCTGTAATCCTAGCTACTAAGAAGACTGAGATCTGAGGATCGTGGTTCAAAACTAGCCCAGGCAGGAAAGTCCGTGAGACTCTTTTTTTAATAATATATATTTTTTATTGCAAAGATACTGTACAGAGGGGTTACAGTTACATAAGCAAGGTAATGAGCCCATTTCCTATGGAGCATTGTTACCCCCTCCTTTGTTTTTCCCCTACTGTCCCTTTCCTCTCCACCTCCCCAACTCCTCCGTGACTCTTATCTCCAATAAACCACTCAGAAAACCAGAAGTGGCGTTGTGGCTCAAAGTGGTAGAGCACTA
The DNA here is from genome assembly GCF_019054845.1 of Dipodomys spectabilis. Taxonomy (NCBI): domain Eukaryota; kingdom Metazoa; phylum Chordata; class Mammalia; order Rodentia; family Heteromyidae; genus Dipodomys; species Dipodomys spectabilis. The sequence continues at coordinate 1,572,727 of NW_024871037.1, forward strand.
GCCTTGAGCTGAAGAGCTGAGGGACAGCGCCCAGGCCCAGAGTTCAAGCCCCACGACCAACAAAAAAAAAAAAAAAAGGGGGGGGGCCTTGAGCTATGAGGTAAAATTTGATTATCTGAACAGGAGCAGATTTTTCAATTGACTCCATCTCATCTAAGAGGTTTTAAGTCTGCCCACTGTTAGACTAAGTCCAAGCACAGCCCAGAGGCCCTGAGAGATCATACAGGCCAAAGCAATCAGAGTGACATGGTAAGTTCTCCTCTAAGAGGTCTTCATGTGGCATTGCAGAAAACACCTGTCCCTGTTCTTCACACAGTGGGAAGGGGAGAGGGCTGCGCTGCTGTCCACGTAAGTTCACTGCTTCCCCAAGATGAGCAGCCACAGGCTAGCACCGAGAGCCTCAGACACTCAATCCGTACACAACCCACACACGTGGATATTGTTCTGATTATCACCATTTCACACATGAGAAGAGAAACCTGAGGGCTGAGTGGTACAGGGAGAATGACTGGAAAACACTGCATACAGGTGTGGAAATGTAAGAAATCCACCCCCCCCCCCATAATAATGTCAGCTAATTTTCTTTGGAAAAAAGTGAGTCATTTGCCAAGGCTTCACAGTACTAGTAAATGAAGGGGCAAGGACTGAAATCTAGGCATTTGGACTTCAGAGACCATGTTCCTAGCCATATATTATACCATCTATTTGTTTCTGATTTGTTTGTCCGTCCCAGATCTTGAACGCAGGACCTGGGTGCTGCTCCTGACCTTTTTTGCTCAAGGCATGGTACTCTACTATTTGAGCCATACCTCCATTTCGAACTCCAAAGAGTCTCATAGATTTTCCTGCCCAGGCTGGCTTTGAACAGTGATTCTCAGATCTCAGCCTCCTAAGTAGCAAGGATTTCAGGCATGAACCACAGGTACCTAGCTTATGCTAAGCTCTTTATTTTTGTTTTTTGTCGGGAATGAGGCTTCAACTCGGGGCATGGGCACTGTTCCTAAGCTTTTTCACTCGAGGCTAGCCCCTACCACTTTGAGCTACAGCTCCACTTCCGGTTTTCTGGTGGTTAATTGGATAGGAGTCTCACAGACTTTCTTACCCAGGCTGGCTTAGAATCGCACTCCTCAGATCTCAGCCTACTGAACAGCAAACAGAGCTTGCTATGCTCTTAGTCTGACATACTATCTCCAAACCTCAATGCTAATTTAAAGTGATAAATCAAAAAGGAAAGGCATGAAAAAGGATTGAATTTGCAACTTTTTTTTTGGTCGGTGGTGGGGCCTGATCTCTGGGCCTGGGCGCTGTCCCTCAGCTCTTCAGCTCAAGGCTAGCACTCTACCATTTGAGCCACAGCGCCCACTTCCAGCCTTTTCTGCTTATATGGTGCTGAGGAATCAAACCCAGGGCCTTATGCATGCAAGGCAAACACTCTACCACTGAGCCACCTTCCCAGCCGGCAACTTTTCTTTTGAGGTTCACCTGAGGGCCTTGAACTTCTAGGTCCAGTAAAATTCAGATTCTCAGGCAGCTGGGACTGCAGACCCTGACCACCTTATTGCACCACAGGGTATTAGTACCTCGTGCACACATACACTCTCCTTGTTCCTCTACTTCCAGAGCTGAGTCGAATATAAGGCATTCCTTGAATTGCGCTCAGAAATACACAATGAATCCAGTCCTGCAAATAATACTGTCACTTTGTATAATACCCGCACAGCTGCTGAACTTCAAATGAGGTTACTTTTATTCGAGTAAGAAGTGCTGGGGCTGGGAATGTGGCTTAGTGGTAGAGTGCTTGCTTGGCATGCATGAAGCCCTGGGTTCGATTCCACTGTACCACATAAAAAGAAAAAGCTGGAAGTGGCGCTGTGGAAGAAAAAGCTGGAAGTGGTAGAGTGCTAGCCTTGAGCAAAAGAAGCTCAGAGACAGTGCCCAGGCCCTGAGTTCAAGCCCCAGGACTGGCAAAAAAGTGCTGCCAAGGGAAATTTTTAGCCTTTGGCCCCCTGTCAGCAAGCCTGGTAGACAATCACCGCTAAAAGTACTGCACCTGAAAACAGACTCTCAATTGTCCCTTAACCTGAACCTGGGGAATACTGAGCCCCTCCTCTCATCTCACTTCTGATTGGCCCCTGGGTCTCATAAACAGCCCGAGTGAGAAAGACTCAAGTTACCTCTCCCAGAGGAAGTCAGAACTAGATCAGGTCATCCAGCCAACACCTAACTAGGCACTCCCCACACAAGGATTTACTACTGCCTGAGTGAAGGACCCAACTCTGATCTAAGCCCTGAGTGAAATGGACGTGGGCCTTTGGCGTATGGGATTAGCAAAGTCAGAGAAGAGCAGGGACAAGCCAGGTCATCTGTGGCTAGAGCCATTCTGCTGTGAAGTCGAATCCGTGATTCCATTTTACCTCCACAGGTAACTGACAGTTTCCCCATTTCCTCTTAAGGCCTCGGAATTTCTCAATTACCTTTCTCTCTTTGTGTACGTGCAAATGTACACTAATTTTCTAAGAGCCAGCGGTCCCACGGGGTAACAGGAAAAAGTTCCACAAATCTGAAAAGCCAGGCCCTCCCTAGATGTGAATAAGATGGAGGCGGCATGTGTGCGCACCCTAGGTTGTAAGGCAACTGAGTGCTGGAAAGGCCGGTCTGATTCAGAGGAGGTGGTTCAATTGCCAGGTATCTGAGGGGACTGGGATTAAGAGATGGTTCAACATGGGTATCAAACAAGTAGGCAGGAGTTCCGGTGAGGACCTGAGCAAGGGCAATCCATGATCAGATGTGGGAGGGATGCTGGAAGTTCCCACGGGAAAGGCCCAGAGGAGTGAAGTTACAGAAGCAGGCTTCAGTGAGCTGGTGACAGGTCTGAACAGTAGGCAGTTTCTCTACAGGACTGTGACCAAAAGGTAGAAATGTAGGTAGCAGTTCAGGGAAGGGGGTGGGTGTGGGGAGAAGAGAAGAAAGGATGACTGATATGCAGAGGGGTTACCAACCGGATGGTACACCTGCATCTGAGGGGTGACCATGTGGATCACTAGGAGGAAAGCTCTATGAGGCACTCAGTGAATGAATCCAGGAGGGCTGCATCATCTCAGCCTGAGCCTGTTATATAGCAGCTCAGGTGCAGTTAAAGTAGGTGTTTGGGGCTGGAAAGAACAAACACTAGCACCTGTAGCCAAACTATAGTCAACAATGAAGAACCGAAGAGGCATCCTTCATGTAGGTCCAGTGAGTCAGGACAATGTAGAGCAGGTTGAAAGGACACCTCAGTGGTAGAGTGCTTGCTTAGAATAGGGGAACACATAGCCCTGCCTTCAATCTCTATTAAAGCGGGAAGGCGGAGGAGGGGGGGTGTTAATATCACTTTTCCACTAAAAAAATTATGTGAGCCCAGGTATGCCAACCTAGGTATGCCAAGCACTGCTTGTTTTTCCTGGCTCCCACTTCACATCAATATATAATAGAAGACATATCCATTTGAAGCAAAAATCAATAGTTAAACAGAAAAACCTTTGGCAAGTTTCAATGTAATGGGTTTATCTGCGCAAAAGCTATAACACAATGATGCATGAACAGGGAAATCTTCCAATCAAAAGACCTTCAGAGAATTCCAAACACCCATGTTCTCTGAAAACATTTACCAAAAAACAGTGAGGTGAAGAAAACAACTTAACCAGCTGCTACTGAATCAATGAGTCAACCTGTTACTGTTTAAATAGGACCACCCATGCTTCATTTACTATAACTCAATTCTCTATTAGTTTGGTCTTTCGGGCCTACTCCAAGTCTGTGGCCTCCCCAAATTTTATTTAACAATACCACCACGAAAGACTTTGTCAAAAGCCTAGCCTTACAAACAAACATCTAACTAGAAAACTTCTATTCATCCTTCAAAACCCACCTCTAGCAAGCCTTCCCTGATGTCCCCTCCTTAAGATTGGTATTTCTAAATGCTACAAACTCTTCTTAGACTAGTATCACTCTAATTTTTAAATTCTCTCCACCAAACAATTGAGAAAAAAGGGAGTTAGGACTGTATTTGTATTAGCAAAGCTCAGCATAGTGCTTAATAGGCTGACATAAACAGAACTGAATTTTACTTTACCTCCCTAAATTCAGAAACCAGCAAAACACCAGACTGTGTGGCTGAACTGGTAGAGCACTACTCACGAACAAAAAAAGCCCTAAGTTCAAGCCCTGGTACTGGCACTCATGTGCACATACACACAAAAAATTACATGTGCCGGGAGCTGGTGGCTCACGCCTGTAATCCTAGCTGCTACTCAGGAGGCTGAGATCTGAGAATCGCGGTTCAAAGCCAGCCCGGGCAGAAGAGACCGTGAGACTCCTATCTCCAATAAACTACCAGAAAACCGGAAGTGGCGCTGTAGCTCAAGTGGTAGAGCGCTCGCCTTGAGCTGAAGAGCTGAGGGACAGCGCCCAGGCCCAGAGTTCAAGATCCGCGGCCGACAAAAAAAAAAAATTACATGTGTGGGACTGGAAAGTTGGCTCAGTGGTAGAGTGCTTGCCTTGCATGCATGAGGCCCTGAGTTTGATTCCTCAGCACCACATATGCAGAAAAAAGCCGGAAGTGGCACTGTGGCTCAAGTGGTAGGACACTAGCCTTGAGCTGAAGAGCTGAGGGACAGTGCCCAGGCCCAGAGTTCAGGCCCCATGACCGACACACAAAAAAAATAATTACATGTGAAAAAGAAAAATAAACTAAACAAAAATTACATGTGTACAGATGTGTGTATATGTATATATACACATACGTATGTATATATGCACACATATGCATATATATATATATACACACTACACACACATGCACACGCACACTAAAAAAGGACCTACAAGAACAGGGAAGAATTCCTGGACAGAAAAGAGCAACAAGCTATAAGCAGAAACATGGAAGGCCTGTACCAGAACTATACAGATCAAACTATAATGGGCCCCCAATGATCGCTAAAAAGAACTGGGCCAGGTAAAGGAGAGCTCTAAAAGGGGAACTAAAGAACTTAGCTTCACTGTATAAAACTAGAAGCCAGAGTTTTGCTGTGTTTCAGAAAAACCCAGGTAGTTGTATTTCTATGAAAGAGCAAATGGAAAACAATTAAACAAAATTTTTGCTGGGTGCTAGTGGCTTACGCCTGTAATCTAGCTACTCATGGGGCTGAGATCGAGGATCGCGGTTCAAAGCTAGCCCGGGCAGGAAAGTCCATGAGACTCTTCAATAAACCACCAGAAAACCAGAAGTGGCGCTGTGGCTCAAGTTATAGAGCACTAGCCTTGAGCTGAAGAGCTTCAGGGCCAGCGCCCAGACTCAGAGTTCAAGTCCCACGACTGGGGGAAAAATTTTTAGATCAATTAGTCTAATTTCCTGGTTTTACAAGATGAGGAAACAGAGGCCAAGGCTAGTATTTCAGTGGGAAAGGAACACTTGGAAGGGACCCAGTTTTGGTGCCCTGAACAGGCAAAATTATAACAAGGAATGCAAACCAAGAGTGCCTGAATGGAGACTCTAATAGTGTGAAGGTGGGATATAGCTTTGGTAGGAAACTATTTCCAAACTCAAGCTTCTTTTCCCAAGCACCTCACTGAATAGTGCTTAATCTAGTAGCTTCTGTGCTAAAACACACAAACACAACGCACCATCTCCAACAGACACACCATCTCCAGCAGACGTTTGGCCTGCTTCACTTCTGCTCTGGTGGCCCTTCCCAAAAGCAGGTGCTGTCTCAGAGAGACCCTTGATGCTCACTCACCACATTCTGTGCCCTCCCTTCAGAAGCCCCCCTGCCTCAATAAACACCAATCTTGTCTGTCCTATGCAAGTCGGCCATTCTCACCAGATCCCTCCGCGGCCGGCTATAACAACCCTGCAGGTGGCTTTTGGTCCACAGGTGCTTCATGAATAGACGTGTGAGGTCTGGGAGTCGGCACCACGGCGCATTCGGCGCCACTGGCTCACTCACACCTGTCATCCTACGCTTAACTAGGGCTGAGATCACAGCAAAAAACAAATCTGTTGAGACTTTATCGGTGAAACCATTCCCCCCACCCCCTGCCCTCCATTAAACCACCAAAAATCTGGGGAGGAGCACGGTGGCTCTAGCGGCCAAGAGCTGGCTCAAGCCTGGAGCACAAAAATTCCAGGGACAGCTTCTTCTAGGCCCTGAGTTCCAGCCCCGGGACTGATATAAAACAAGTGTCAGCACCCCCTCAGTTCCACCCCTCACCCCCGCCCAGGTCGGGCTAGGGTTCCCGTCTTAGACACACAGCCTAAATAAAGCCAGCCTCCAGGTCTACAAGTGGGCTCGGGCCGGGCCCAGCTTGGAACACGAACACACACACACACACACACACACACACACACACACACACACACACACACACACACACACACACACACACACACACACACACACACACACACACGTCCTCCAGGTCCACAAGTGAAGTCGGGCCACACACACACACAAGTGAAGTCGGGCCACACACACATACATACACACACACACACACACACACACGTCCTCCAGGTCCACAACTGAAGTCGGGCCGGGCCCAGCTTGGAACACACACACATACACACACACACACGTCCTCCAGGTCCACAAGTGGGGTAGGGCCGGGCCCAGCTTGGAACACACACACACACACACACACACACGTCCTCCAGGTCCACAAGTGGGGTCGGGCTGGGCCCAGCTTGGAACACACACACACACACACACACGTCCTCCAGGTCCACAAGTGGGGTCGGGCCGGGCCCAGCTTGGAACACACACACACACACACACACACACACACACACGTCCTCCAGGTCCACAAGTGGGGTCGGGCCGGGCCCAGCTTGGAACACACACACACACACATCCTCCAGGTCCACAAGTGGGGTCGGGCCGGGCCCAGCTTGGAACACACACACACACCCGTCCTCCAGGTCCACGAGTAGGGTCGGGCCGGGCCCAGCTTGGAACACACACACACACCCGTCCTCCAGGTCCACAAGTGGGGTTGGGCCGGGCCCAGCTTGGAACACACGAACACACACACACACCGTACCCCCACCAGGGCCACACACACACACACCCGTACCCCCACCAGGGCCACACACACACACACACACCCGTACCCCCACCAGGGACACACACACACACACCCGTACCCCCACCAGGGCCACACACACACACGTACCCCCACCAGGGACACACATACACACACCCGTACCCCCACCAGGGCCACACACACACACACACACACGTACCCCCACCAGGGCCAACCTCACCGCGGGGGTGGGGGCGGCCTGGCGAGGGAGGAGGGGCGGGGCAGAAATGGGCCCAGAAGGCGTCACCCCGGGGAAGGGCCTCGGTGGGAACTGGCAAGCAGACAGACAGACGGACGGACGGGCCCGACGGACAGATCCTGGAGGCAGAGGTTGGGAAGCGGTGGGGGTGGGGGGAGGAGGCGAGCACGCAGGGCCCCGACGGACGGAGAGGGAAACGCGGCCTCACCCGACCCGGTGGCCGGGCCTGGAAGCGGGGGGGGGGGGGGGGGGGGGGGGGGGGGGGGCGGAGACCGGAGCCCGAGGGGCGTCACGCGCCGGGCGGCGGCGGCGGCGGGGAGACGCGGCGGGAAGGCGCGCTCACCTTCTTCACGGCCGGCTGGAAGTGGAAGTCACCGGCTTCCTTGAGGTCTAACCAGATCATGGGCATCCGGGGAACGGCCTCCATGGCGGCCCTCAGCGCCCGGCAGGCCCGGCTGGGCCGCTCCCCTCGCCGCGGTCTGGGTGCTGCCTCAGCCGCGCGCACGACCCCGCCCCTCCACGCCGGAAGTCGCTCGTCACGAGGGCCGCGCCGCCTCCGCCTCCTCCCCCCCCCCCACATGACTGCACCGCTGCCTGCCGGGAGATGCAGTCTGCGGGCTGCGTGGACCGTTACGCATGCTCAGTCTTCCCTACTGCGAGCGAGTTATGGGAGGGCGCATGCTCAGTCTTCCACGTGCCGGGGGAGAGGAAAAGCATCTCCACGGGGGCGGGGGAAAGCGAATGGGATTCTGGGAGTCGTAGTCTTCCGCCCCGGAACTATGAGGCAAAGCAGGCTCATGACCAGCATATAGTCTACCAGCCAGTGGGGCGGGGCATTAGAAAACACACCTGTGTTGGGCTAGGGGGCGTGGCTCGGTAGGTACAACGCCATGCCCTAACAGATGGGATACCCTAAGTTCAATTCTCAATATCACCAACAAACAGAGAAAGTAAGAGAGTCGGGCCCCCCCGTGGCTCGCGCCTGCTCAGGAGGCTGGGATGTGAGGATCGCGGTTCAAAGCCAGCCCAGGCAGGAACTGTCCTATGAGAGTATCTCCAATGAACTACTAAACAAGCCAGAAGTGGAGCTGTGGGTCGTGGTAGAGCACTAACCTTGCCTGGAGCACAAAAGCTCACGGACAGTGCTCAGGCCCTGAGTTCAAGCCTCAGAACTGGCACGAAAGAGGAGGGAAAGAGAGAGAATTAACTTAGGCGCTTGTAGAGCAAAGGTTCATTCCAAGCATAGCAGAAGAGGATGGATGGATGGATGGATGGATGAATAGATAGATAGATAGATAGATAGATAGATATCCTCTTGGAAGGCCTGGCATTGCCAAAGAGTAAAGAATGCAAAGAATGTTCACTCCTGATGGTGGGACAAGCAAAAAAGGCCCACAGTTGTGTGATCGCTGGGGTGAGCACATGTATAACCAGCCATGTGTGCACCTAAGGACATCTGAACTACTGAAGGGATCGTGGATTGAAGAACAGTCAGAAAACAAAACTGAATTTTGTTTTTTAAAGTTACTGAGGGGCTGGGAAGGTGGCTCAGTGGTAGAGTGCTTTCCTTGCATGCATGAAGCCCTGGGTTCAATTCCTTAGTACCACATAAGCAGAAAAAGCTTAGTGGTAGAACACTAGCCTTGAGTAAAAAAAAAAAAGCTAAATGAGAGTATGAGGCCCAAGATCTGCACACGCACACACACACACACACACACACACACACATCTGACCATCCTTTTTGTAAAGGATGTTGTGTGTGTTGGAGCCTTTCTGTCTCAGATCTGGCAGAAAGAAAAATTTCCTCATAGTTTCTGCCCAACCGTCATCCAGATTCTTAGAGCTTGGATGCCACCTATTCCATCAGAACAAGCTGCTTAACCATGCAGTACCCTCCCTCTTGTCTCCAAAGGGTCTTGGACCCTCTAGGAACTTCAGGGTGTTAAATACTTTCTCTCTCAGAAAGGCTCAAGCACAGCATCCTTTGCAAAAAGGGTAGTCAGGGGGTTGGGAAGGTGGCTCAGTGGTAGAGTGCTTGACTTGCATGCATGAGGCCCTGGGTTCGATTCCTTAGCACCACATAAGGAGAAAAAGCCAGAAGTGGTGCTGTGGCTCAAGTGGTAGAGTGCTAGCCTTGAAGAGCTGAGGGACAGCACCCAGGCCAAGTTCAGGCCCCACCACTGACCAGAAAAAAAAGGGGAGTTGTCAGAAACGTTTGTGCATGAAGGGGTACTAGAGCTTGAACTCAGGGCCAGGGCACTTTCACTTGGCTTTTACACTCAAGGCTGGTGCTCTACCACTTGAGCCACACCTCCACCTCTAGCTTTTTCCTGGATAATTGAAAATAAAAAGTCTCTAAGGGCTGGCTTAGTGGTAGAGTGCTTGCCTAGCATGCATCAAGCCCTCTGTTTGATTCCTCAGTACCACATCAACAGAAAAAGCTAGAAATAGTGCTGTGGCTCAACTGGTAGAGCACTAGCCTTGAACAAAAGAAGCTCAGGGACAGTGACCTGAATTCAAGCCCCAGGACTAGCAAAAAAGAACAAAAAAAAAAAAGCTCAACAAAAGAGAAATTCATTTATTTTTGTTGTTTTTAAGGATGTAGGACTTGTTTTTTGTTCTTTGGCGGGAAGGGGCTGCTACTGGGGCTTGAACTCAGGCTGGACTTGGATGCTGTCCCTTAGATTTTTCCCTGAAGGCTGGTCCTTTATCACTTGAGCCACAGCTCTATTTTTGCCTTTTTAGTGATTCATTGGAGATAAGTCTCATGTACTTTCCTGCTCAGCTGGCTTCTCAGATCTCATCCTTCTGAGTAGCTAGGGTTACAGCTGTGAGTCACTTATACCTGGCAGATGTGCTGTTTTCGTCTTTTGAAGGGGCGAGACTTGAGTTACTTTTTCTCAAGACCAGGTTTAATCATTGGACAAGGGACCTTCTTGTGCCAATATTTATACATGGAGGGGAGCAATGAGAATTTAATCTATCTAGCATAACCCCTCAAATTCACAATATTGATAGGGAGGGCCTAGGTTGATGGGGCCTGGAACACTTCCCAGACACAGCCTCTAAAGTTGCTTGTGCCAGGCAATGAGCAGAAGCACAACTAGATTGTCAAAGGTATCCTGCAGGCCTGTTAATACCCTATGGGAATGCCAAGTCCCTAAGTCAGGACTGGGGTTAGACCAGAGCACTTTTTTGCAGGGAAGGAGGGAGTTGTTTTGTGCCAGTTCTGGGGCTAGAACTAAGGGCCTAGGTACAGTCCCTGAATTTTTTTTTTTTTTTTTTTGGTCCGGTTGTGGGGCCTGAACTCTGGGCCTGGGCGCTGTCCCTCAGCTCTTCAGCTCAAGGCTAGCGCTCTACCACTTGAGCCACAGCGCCACTTCTGGCTTTTTTTCTTTTTGCTTATGTGGTGCTGAGGAATCGAACCCAGGGCCTCAGGCATGCAAGGCAAGCGCTCTACCACGAGCCACATTCCCAGCCCCCAGTCCCTGAATTTTTATGCTCAAGGCAAGTGATGCTCTTCCACTGGAGCCACAGCTCCACTTCTGGCTTTTTGGTGGCTAATTGGAGAGAAGCATCTCCTGGACATTTTTTTTTTTGGTCAGTTGTGGGGCTTAAACTCAGGACTTGTTTTTTTTTTTTTGAGGGGTCCAGTAGTGGGGCCTATACTCTGGGCCTGGACGCTGTCCCTCAGCTCTTCAGCTCAAGGCTAGCGCTCTACCACTTGAGCCACAGCACCACTTCCGGCTTTTTTCTTTTTGCTTATGTGGTGCTGAGGAATTGAACACAGGGCCTCAGGCATTCAAGGCAAGCGCTCTACCACTGAGCCACCTTCCCAGCCCTAAACTCAGGACTTGAACAGTCCATGAGCCTCTTTGTACTCAAGGCTAATACTCTACCACATGAGCCACAGGGTCACTTCCAGTTTTTGAGTGGTTAATTGGAGATAAGAGTCTCACAGGGAGGGCTGGGAAGGTGGCTCAATGGTAGAGCGCTTGCCTTGCATGCCTGAGGCCCTGGGTTCGATTCCTCAGCACCACATAAGCAAAAAGAAAAAAGCCGGAAGTGGTGCTGTGGCCCAAGTGGTAGAGCGCTAGGCATGAGCTGAAGAGCTGAGGGCCAGCGCCCAGGCCCAGAGTTCAGGCCCCACGACTGGACCCAAAAAAAAAAAAAAAAAAGAGTCTCAGAAGGATTTTTCTACCTGGGCTGGCTTTCAACTTAGATCCTTAGATCTCAGCTTCTTGAGTAGCTAGGATTACAGGTGTGAGCCACCAGCCCCTGGCTTACAAGCACACTCTTAAATGCAACCAAATTCTCCTTACTTCTAACTAGTGGAGGAATGTGTCACAGTGCTGGTTTCGAACATCAGATATGTGTCCCCATAGGAAGAATGTGGCCACAGCTACTTTCTCCTCCCCACCGGATGGCACAGGCTACTTGTCTAGAATCTGTGCTCACTTTCTGACCATTCCTGGACACCAAGAAGAAACTGGGGCCTGAGAAGGGGAGGGAACTTATAAAAGTGGTGGGGTTTCTTCCTATTTCTCCAGCCCTTGTGAAGTCTTTTGGCTCTAGCTGCCATCTTCTCTCTTCTAGCAGGAATGGGCCAGCCAAAATAGGAAGCTATACATCAAGTTTTATTTTTTAGTTTTTTAATTTAATTTTTTGCCCGTCCTGGGGCTTGAACTCAGGGCCTGATCATTGTCCCGAAGTTTCTTCGGCTCAAGGCTAGCACTCTATCCCTTGAGCCACAACGCCACTTCTGGCTTTCTCTGTTGATATGGTACTGAAGAATCGAACCCAGGGCTTCATGTAGGCTAGGTGAGCACTGTACCACTGAGCCACCTTCCCAGCCCACCAGTATTTCTTCGAAAAAAACCCACCTCTGCCACTTCCTGCAAACTCATTTGTACGGTCCCTGTTTTACGTACTAGACTTGATCACTTAATTTTATCTCATGTCCCCTCACTTTCTCTGTCGATTTTGTTTTGAGACATTTTGTCCTGAGACCATGGAGAAGCATCCAGACGTGGCTCCTGCCACATGGCCTCAGCCTTTGTGTGGTAGGGTCCAAGCAGTTCCGACAACACAGTACAGAGATACACATAGGTGTGTGGCCAGGCTCTGGGTAGCAGTGACCTTGATGAGGCCACTCCTTTGCTCCAGAGGTGATGTGGCAGTATCCCCAAACTATGGTGGTACCTACATATTCTCTACCCAGGCATCCTGTTCTAGGGCTGTGTTCCAGGCTCTCCCCATCCCCGGTTGCCCCCCTTACTCTGAGCTACCTGCTCAAGCTCAGCGACGGCCCACGCTGGCCAGAACATGGGAGTTGGCGGCGGCTCGCTCCCTGGCTGCCCTGCTCCGGGCTTGTTCCAGTACAATCCGCAGGAGGCCAAGGGGGACGTCCAGTGAGAAGACCATGCGGGGGCCGGGGTGACTCCAGGAAACTGAAGAGCTCCGGGTGACCACCGACGGGCTCTTCGAGGTGATGGGACAAGGCGTAGTCTGGGGATGGTCCTCAGAGGAAGGTTGGAAGGCTGGGACAGGGCTTGCCAGGGCTGCCGGGACCCTGTCTAGCAACACCACCATCAGCACCAGGGAAACGCATCTGGTCATCCTGCAGTCAGGCTGTAAGGAGAAGACAGGCGTGAGGGAAGGGGTGCGGGGTCCACCTTGGTCCACTGAGAATACAGAGGGCAAGAGGTGGGTTGGGAAGGTGGTTCAGTGGTAGAGTGCTTGCCTTGCATGCATGAGGCCCTGGGTTCAATTCCTCAGCACCATATAAGCAGAAAAAGCCACAAGTGGCGCTGTGGCTCAAGTGGTAGAGTGCTAGCCTTGAGCTGAAGAGCTGAGGGACAGTGCCCAGGCCCAGAATTCAGGCCCCACAATTGGCAAAATAAAAAAGTGAGCCAGACCTCATCTTAGCATATGAGTTGGGTATGGTGGCACATGCTTTTGTGCTAGCCTAAGATGAGGGAACCCAGACCTGTAGGCCTTCTATGGAGTAGTCTCGGATGCAAATACCTTTAATTCCAGCTGTGCAGGAGGCATAAGAAGGAGGAATCAAAGCTGGGTGCCGGTGGCTCACGCCTATAATCCTAGCTACTCAGGAGGCTGAGATCTGAGGATCGCGGTTCAAAGCCAGCCTGGGCACAAAAGTCTGTGAGACTCTTATCTCCAATAAACCACCAGAAAACCGGAAAGTGGCACTGTGGCTCAAGTGGTAGAGCACTAGCCTTGAGCTGAAGAGCTAAAGGACAGCACCCAGGCCCAGAGTTCAAGCCCCATGACTGACAAAAAAAAAAAAAAAAAAAGGAGAAGGAATCACAGTCAGAGGTAGCCCTGGTGGAAAAAATGAGATCCTATCCAAAACATAACTAAAGCAAAAAAAGGGGAGGCTGGAAGCATGGCTCAAGTGGTAGAGAGCCTGCCTGTTAAGTATGAAGCCCTGACTTGAAACCCCAGTACAGTAAATAAATAATTAAAATAAATAAAGCAAGCCAGAAAAAAATTGCAACATAGCTGGATAGAAAAAGGGTCAGGAAGACAGAAATAATGAAAAGAGAAAGGGAGAGAGAAAGAGACACTGAGAAAGAGGTCAGGGATAAAGAAGAGAAGAGAGAGATCCATGAGATGGAGGCAGAAGCAAAGGAAAAGGTAAGAGGAGATAGAAACTACTCCCAGGACTGAGGGTATGGCGTAGTGGTACAGTGCTTACCTAGCATGCATGAAGCCCCGGTTCCGATTCCTCAGCACCACATCAACAGAAAAAAAGCCAGAAGTAGCGCTGTGGCTCAAGTGGTAGAGCACTAGCCTTGAGGCAAAGAAGCTCAGGGACAGTGCCCAGGTCCTGAGTTCGGACTGGCAAAACAAAACAAAACAAAAAACTACCCCTAAAGACAGATGGAATGATGGAAATAAACATTCAGAGACAAGTCAAGCATGGTGGCGTACACCTTGTAAGGCTGAGGTAGGAAGATTTGAAGTTAGAGGCCAGCCTACACTATAGAGCGAGTTCTAGGGGCTGGCCTCCGAAACTCACAAGACCTTAATCTAAAAGCAAAGAAACAAATATGTAACAAAAAAGAAAAACAGATTTGGAGACTGAGAAAGAGGAAAAACCCAGAGGGACAAAACAGACACTACTCTTAGCAAGAGATCTTGCAACTTCTCCAGCAAGAAGGGCAGGATCAGGGGCCTTTGAAGCACTCCAGAACCTGCTGAGCCCAGAGATCTCCACGCACCCAGACCCCTGGCCAATCCAACCCAAGACTCCATCCCCACCCCACCCCAATCCTACCGCTGCTGGAGTCCTCTGGAGATAATTTAGGGCCGCTTGGGGCCAGGGCCGGGCAATGTTCTCTGACCCTCTACCCGGCTATTTATCTCCCCTAATGCCCCCTAGAGGGGGAGCTGGGCCTGTTTCCTGGCATGAGGCAGCACCCCCTTTTCACCTGTGACTCATCCTCTCCCAGGGGGTATGGCGTCACAGCTACCACCATAACGACTCTCAGGGGACCAGGGACTGAGGGCATCAGACAGGATCGGGACTAGGCAGCAGCCCTCTGTACTCATGTGAGATCGTACCCACCCCTCCCCAGGGAATAACCTGCCCTCCCCCAGGCCCCGATCTCCCCCCAATAAGTCACAACCAGGGCCTTTTAATACAGCAGCTTTAATACCCGCCCCCCCAAATCAGCACCATAATATCACAGGCTTGGGTCAGGCAGAGTCACATCTGTTCACTGCCCACAGCCCCTCCCTCCAGCCCCCCACAAGGAGTCATCTGTCATGGAGGCAAGAGCCACAATAGGGGTTTGTCCATTCTGGGGGGAAGGCTAGACCCGCAGGACACACACACACACACACTCGCTCATGGGCATGTGGGTCTCTAGCACCAAGTGGAAGACAGGAGAGCCCTGTTGAGCCCTGATGTCTCCAGGGGACGCTGACCGTCACCATCATCACCATCATCACCATCATCATTATCATCTGGGCCTCAGCTTTAGGCAGCACCTGAGTGGGGGAAGATGGGGAAAATGGTT
Source organism: Dipodomys spectabilis (assembly GCF_019054845.1). Lineage (NCBI taxonomy): Eukaryota > Metazoa > Chordata > Mammalia > Rodentia > Heteromyidae > Dipodomys > Dipodomys spectabilis. The sequence continues at coordinate 1,588,093 of NW_024871037.1, forward strand.
TTCAACCCTCCAACTCAATGTGTAAGCAAAGCTGGGCGCCAGTGGCTCATGCCTTCCAATCCTCCCTACATAGGAGGCTGGGATGGGCGGATTGTAGTTTGAAGCCAGCCACAGCAGACAAATCCATGAACCTTCGCTCCAATCAACCGGCAAAAATCCTGAAGCAGAACTATGGCTCAAGGGGTAGAACATCAACTTGGAGGAGAAAAAGGACAGAACCCAGGGCCTGAGTTTAAAACCCAGGACCATCAGGTGTCAGTGGCTCACATACCCGTGATCCTAGCTACTGACCACCAGAACACCAGAAGTGGCTCTAAGTGGTAAAGAGCTAGCACTGAGCAAAAAGAGCTCAGAGACAGTGCCCAGGCCCTGAGTTCAAGCCCTACTACAGACCAAACAAAAAACAAAAAAAAGACAGTAATAAAGTGCATGCATGCATGTGTGTGTGCGCATGCATGTGCACACACACACACACACACACACACACACACACTTCAAAAATAAAAAGCCAGCCAAAAGGGAGAGAAATTCTGACAGAAGTCTCATACAAGGGCTGGGAAGGTGGCTCAGTGGTAGAGTGCTTGTCTTGCATGCATGAGGCCCTGGGTTTGATTCCTTAGCACCACATAAGCAGAAAAATCCAGAAGTGGTGTTGTGACTCTAGTGGTAGAGTGCTAGCCCTGAGCTGAAGAACTGAGGGACAGCAGCCAGGTCCAGAGTTCAGGCCCCACAACCGACAGAGAAAGAAAGAAAGAAAGAAAGAAAGAAAGAAAGAAAGAAAGAAAGAAAGAGAGAGAGAGAAAGGAAGGAAGGAAGGAAGGAAGGAAAGAAAAGAAGTCTCATACAAAGGGAACATGGCAGTTGCTTATCAAGCATGAGGTCCTAAGTCCAAGTTCTAATACTGCCAAATACCCCAAACAAAACAAAATAAATAAATAAATAAAAAGGAATATGGAAAGAGACCATACCGGAAACACTATAGCTGAGGCATTTTATCTGGTCAGTTGGGTTTCAACCCTGGGAGCTGTCCCTTAGCTTTTGCACTCAAGACTGGTACTCTAGGGTTGGGAAGTAGCTTAGTGGTAGAGTGCTTGCCTAACACGCATGAAGCCCTGGGTTCGATTCCTTAGTACCACATAAGTATAAAAAGCTGGAAATGGCACTGTGGTTCAAATGGTTGAGTACTAGCCTTGAGCAAAAGAAGCTCAGGGACAGTGCCCAGGCCCTGTGTTCAAGCCCCAGGACTGGCAAAAGCAAATAAATAAATAAAATTTTAAAAAGACCAGCACTCTATTTGAGCCACAGCTCCACCTCTGGCTTTTTGGTTGTTATTTGGAGCTAAGAGTCTCACGGATCTTCCTGCCCAGTTAAGATCCTTAGATCTCATCCTCTGGAGTAGCTAGGATCACAGGTGTGAGTCACTGGTGCCTGGCTTGTATCCAGTTCTTTGATTCTGTGTGATCTGGAGTTCTCCTATCTGAGAGCAAGTCCCCTGATGAAGTAGAGCCAGGTTCCTACCTGTTCTCTGGCCCTGGATCCCCCGTGGTGGGCAACGGCGCTCACAGGCCTCACGGGTCCCAAAACGGTTGGCATTCCCTTCGCAACCGCCGTAGACAAAGGGGTGACAAGCTGTGCCACCTGGCACAGCTCGATGGTACCAGCGGAGGGTATAGGCGGTGCACGAGCCCTCGTCCAGGGGCAGGGAGCAGGGGTCTGGGAATAATGGAGATCAGATGGGCAGGAACCATGGGACTCGCAGAGACCTGGGGGTCCGTAAGAGGTCAGGGCTGACCTGCACCCCATGACCCTCTCTGCCCAGCCCTTGTCCTCACCATCGTCATCCCAAGGGACTTCAGGATCCTGGTAGTCTTCTACAGAATATTCAGAGTAGTCAGAGAGTTCGTCGTCTTCGGGGGGCACCTGGCCTGTAAGTGGGGTGCATCGTGCTGTCATCCTCACCCCCACCCCACCCAGGGCAGGATGGACGGCTCTGACCACTCCACACGTGTGAGCCCTAAGTACAAGGCGTGCGCTCTGCACTCAGGCCTGCTCATCCTCACCTTCGTCCTCTACGTGAGAGACCCGGAGCACAGGTACCCGGTGGAGTTGGGGACCAGCCATGTCTGCGGCATAACCAGACAGGGGTCCTGTAGCGCAGAGTAAGAGATGGGTCACCATGGATGGCTACTCACTCCAACCCAGGCACCACCCCCCCCCCCCAACCCAGGTGATGGATAGGGCTGAGCCTAGGGTGAAGAAAGTTCTGGGCCCAGAAAACTACTCACGTGATCCAGATGCAATAAACTGGCCCTGGCAGGCTGGAGGGGAAGAGGAGGAAAGAGAGAGCAACAATGAGGGAGAGACCAAGAGGAATGAGGAGCTAGGTGCCAGTGGCTCACGCCTGTCATTTTGGCTACTCAGGAGGCTGAGATCTGAGGATCGTGGTCTGAAGGCAGCCTGGGGCCTAGGGAAAGTCTACGAGACTCTTATCTCCAAGGAACCACCAAAAAAGCTAGAAGTGGAGATGTGGCTCGAGTGGTAGAGTACCAGCCTTGAGTGAAAAAGCTCAGGGATAGTGCCCAATACTGGCGCAGAGAAAGACAGAGACAGAGATGCACAGAGACAGAGACTGATGGGTGCAGGTGGAATATAAAGAGACAGGGCTGGGAATGTGGCTTCATGGTAGAGTGCTTGCCTAGCATGCAAGAAGCCTTGGGTTCCACTCCTTAGTATCACATAAGCAGAAAAAGCTGGAAGTGGCGCCATGGCTCTCAAGTAGTGGAGTGCTAGCCTTGACAAAAGAAGCTCAGGGACAGTGCCTGGACCCTGAGTTCAAGCCCCAGGACTGGCAAAAAGAAAAAGAGAGGGAAAAGAGAGAGAGAGAGAGGAAGAAGAAAAAAATATACAGAGACAACAGGAGAGAAAGTAATAGAAAAAAAAAAAATAAGACCAGAACAGGGAGAGAGGGAGGGAAGGAAGAGAGGAAGAAAATCAGAGAAGCAATGGAAATAAGAAGTTGGGAGCCAGGCGCCGATGGCTCATGCCTCTCATCCTAGCTACTCAGGAGGCTGTGATGTAAGGATCACAGTTCAAAGCCTGGGCTGGCAGGAAAGTCCGTGAGACTCTTATCTCCAATGAACCACCAGAAAACCAGATGAGGAGCTGTGGCTCAAGGTGGTAGAGCATTAGCCTTGAGAACAAAAGCTCAGGGACAGCACCCAAGCCCTGAGTTCAAGCTCCATGACTGATTTAAAAAAAAAGTTGGGGGTGCAGCTTCATGCACACACACACACACACACACACACACACACACACACACACGCAGAGTCATCCTGAACATCTGGATCCATCCACAGCCCCCAACATCTGCCTATGTGTCTCCTTCCCTGAGGAACTTTCCGTCCGCTCGTCTGTTCTACAACTTGGATGTCTTGTAAAGCATCTGCACTTGTCTCCTCAACTCTGATTCTCCGTAAGTTCTGTAGGTCTATAGCTAGGTGTGCTGGGATGAAGAAGGGGATAAAACCCAAGAGGCACCCCCCTTCCCCCTCCCCCCCTCCCCCCAACCCACTCACCACAATGCTGACTCATCTCCTGACGCACAAAGCCCCGGATGTCATCCTCCTGGGAACACAAGACCACGAGGATCACTGAGAATCCATGAGTCATGGAAGTGACACAGGACACATACAAACGCGGATCCAGGACAGACCCCACCACATCAAGCCAGGACCCTGGGGGGTCAAGGCAAGGGGTGTGGGCTCAGGGCTTCAACCCACCCAGACCCAAACTCACCGTCAGTGCGGCCTCTCCCTTCTCGCCACGGGGCCCAGTGGGCCCTGGCCGTCCCTATGGGCAAAAGATAGGACTTCAGGTCTCGCCGACACCGGAGGTCAGCTGCATTTTTAACTGCAAGCGCGGGAATTCCCACTCACCTGCTCCCCTCTCTCACCGGGGGTCCCAGGAGCTCCAGGGGACCCCATCACACTCTCCCCAGGGGGCCCTCGCTCACCCTGTCAGTCACAAAAGGGATCAAGTGAATAGGGGGAGGGACGGTGAAGATCAGAGGTCAGAAAAGTTGGGGGGGGTCACAGCTTAAGGAGTTGTGGGGGGGCTGGGGGGATAAGTCCAGGAGTTAGATGGGTATACGGGGTGGGAGGAAGGCTTGGGTATAGCTCAGTAGGGGGTATGTGAGCATGGCATATGTGAGATGAGACACTGCATTTAATTCTCAGCTCAGGAAGGACGGAAGGAAGGAAGGGTGGGAGGGAAGGAGGGAAGGAGGAAGGGTGGGAGGGAAGGAGGGAGGGTAGGAGGGAGGGAGGGAAGGAGGGAAGGAGGGTAGGAGGGAGGGAGGAAGGGAAGGAAGGGAAGGGAAGAAGGAATGAAGGAAGACAGCAGGGTGGTTTAGGGGTCAGGACTCAGAGTTGGGAACTCTTACCTTCTGGCCCTGAAGTCCTTCGGGCCCTTTGGGACCAATACTCCCAGGGGGCCCTGGGGGACCACTAGAACCATCACTGCCTTTGGGTCCTGGAAAACCCCCAATTCCTGGGGGCCCCTGGGAAGAGACAGGACAGAGGCAGTGAGCAGAGTCTTCCACAAAGACGAACCCACTCCCGAAGAGCATGTTCTCCTCGACTCATCAAACCTTGACCTTAACTTACCCGCTCCCCTTTTTCGCCCTGGTCACCTTTGGGGCCCAGTAGCCCATCAAAGCCTCGGTCACCCTGGGAACGAAGAAGCCCGAGAGACACCCTGACTTCCTACAGCTCCTATACCTCTTTGGACATCCAAGAGACCCCCACAGATTATGATCCAGTGATACCACACCCCGCTATAACCCCTCTGCTCTGGTGTCTACATGCCCCCCTTCTCCTTCCCTTTTTTTTTTTTTTTTTGGTCAGTTGTGGGGCTTGAACTCATGGCCTGGGCGCTGTCCCTGAGCTCTTTTGCTCAAGGCTAGCACTCTACCACTTTGAACCACAGCGCCACTTCCAGTTTTTGAGTGGTTCATTGGAGATAAGAGTCTCATGGGGACTTTTCTGCCCAGGCTGACTTAGAACTGCAGTCTTTAGATCTCAGATCCCTGAGTAGCTAGGATTACAGGCGGGAGCTGCCAGTGCCCGGCAACCTCCTGCTCTGATGCCTCTTCCCCTCCTTCCACCTTGCCACCCCCATTCTCCACTGTGATTCACCCTTGCCTGGAACCTCCAGACCAGCCACATACCATACCAGTCCCAACCCCGCCTCCCTTGACCCTAAACCTTCACCACCCCATTGTGTCTTCCCTGCCCTCTCCCAAGCTCCCACCATGTCCTCTCTTAAGAGACCCTACCTTGGGACCCATCAAGCCTTCCTTGCCAGGAGCCCCGGATTGGCCTGGCACACCAGGCTCCCCCTGGAGAAAAAGAGAACATGAACTTAAGCCTGACTCACCTGCCCTCCTCCCCCTTTTTTTTTTTGGCCGGTCCGGGGGCTTGAACTCAGAGCCTAAGCACTGTCCCTGAGCTTTTTTTTGCTGAAGGCTAGCACTCTACCACATGAGCCACAGCGCCACTTCTGGCTTTTTCTGTTGGTGTGGTACTGAGGAATCCAACCCAGGGCTTCATGCATACTAGGCAAGCACTCTGCCACTAAGCCACACTCCCAGCCCATACCCCCTTCTTTCTTTCTTTTCGTATTCTTTTTTATTTTTTTTTTGGTCAGTCTTTTTGTTTTGATTTTTTGTTGTTGATCCTGGGGCTTGAACTCTGGGCCTGGGCACTGTCCCTCAGCTCTTCAGCTCAAAGCAAGAGCTCTACCACTTAAGCCACAGTACCACTTCCAGTTTTCTGGTGGCTTGTTGGGAGATAGGAGTCTCATGGACTTTTCCTGCCAGGGCTCGCTTGGAACCGTGATCCTCAGATCTCAGCCTCCTGTGTAGCTAGGATTATAGGCATGAGCCACCAGCACCTGGCTCTTTTTTGTCAGTCTTGAGGCTTGAACTCAGAGCCTGGGCACTGTCCCTGAACTCTTCTGTTCAAGGCTAGCACACTACCACTTTGAGCCACAGTTCCACTTCTGGTTTTCTGGTGGTTCACTGGAGATGAGAGTCTCACAGACTTTCCTGCCCAGGCTGGCTTTGAACTGCCATCCTCAAATCTCAGCCTCTGGAGTCGCTGGGATTACAGGTGTGCACCACCAGCAGACAGCTACCCTTTTATCCTATGTGTGCCCCTCACTCACCAACTCTCCTTTCCGTCCTGCCAGCCCAGGCCGGCCCGGGAGACCAGCTTCTCCCTGTGAATATCAAGTCGAAAGTTAGCCATAGGTTTCGGGCCTCATAGTCCCCACAGCTCCTTGTCTCCTTTTTCTCCATCTGTACCTTGTCTCCCTTTTCTCCATCAAGGCCGCAGGCTCCCTTTACTCCCCGCTCACCCTGAGGGAGAAAAAAAATGGGGAGAAATTAACTTCCAAACACCTTACTTTCACGAGCCCTTGTGCCTAAAACCAACCCTCTGATCTTACCTAGCATTCCACCTTCACCCCCAGATACCTCACACCTAGCCCCAGATCCCTTCCCTTCCCAAACCAGGTCTTCCTGAGCAGACAAACAACAACAAATGAACAAACCCGGTCCCTTCCCCACCTTGAAGCCCCGGGGACCCATGAAGCCAGGGTCTCCTTTGTCTCCTCGGAAACCGGGGGCTCCGTCCTTTCCTGGGGCTCCCTGGGAGGAAAGAGGTCAATGGCGGACAATCATCATGGAAGAGGCCCAAGAAGGGCAGGGTTGGCCATGGGGTTGAGCCCACTATAGGTGGTGGACATCATTAGGGGCATTCCTATGGAGATGGAAGTTCCCAGGCCATAGGAAAATACCATGAGCCTTTGGGGGGCCATAAGGTCAAAGGTTACATGGGCAGGACCATCGTGGGGATGGAGGCATCTTACCGGGTCACCAGGGATTCCTGTAGCACCAGGCTCCCCCTGTGGGAAACACAAGTTAGTGGGGAAATCCTTCAATGTGACTGCTCCATGCTGGCCTTCCTGCATGAGCACCCCCTAGGTGACCCCGTGATCAGGGACAGGTTGCACACGGGATCTCTGTGGCCAACACTGAGGGACCTTGAACTCTCCAGGGTCTAACCAACACACACCCAGGAACAGACAGACGTGAGTGTCTGTCTGGGGCAGGGCTTGCCTTGGGTCCCATGAATCCACGAGCTCCCACTGGTCCAGCCGAGCCCTTGTTGCCAGGTTCTCCTTTGGTGCCCTGTGGGAATGATGGCAGAGGGACAGTCAGGACCCTGACCAGGCTAGTAGGGCGGGAACCAGCCAGGTGGAGGCGGAGCTTGTATGTCACCTCCACTTCCTGTCCCCAGGGGATATGGAACAGTGGAGTTGAACTGGGGTCATGATGCATGGAAAAACAGCTCATAGCTCACTGGGGGATCGCCAGACTCTTCCCTTTTCTTATGTTGGGCCCCTAACTTCATGTGGACCACCCCTAAAACCCCACAGATCCTCACAGAGATTCCCCTCCTGTCCTCATCTCAAGGCCGGAGAGTCCTCACGAAAGCCCCCATTTCTCCAGCCTTCCCTCTGATCCCAGGCGAGTCGGGGTATGTAGCACCCCACCCTCTTCCCTTGTCACCTCGTACCTTGTCACCAGGGTCCCCGACATCACCCCGAGATCCTTTGTCACCATCTATGCCCCGAGGTCCTCGTTCACCCTGAGTCGGGGGTTGGAAGCTGAAGTCAGAGGCCGGAGGCCCCTAACTTCTGGGGTTGGGGGGAGAGGGGGCTGGCCAGGGTCCACAGAAGACCTGCCTGCCACTGGAGGGAAACGCAGTTCGCATAGGAATTTGACTCACTCACCGTGTCCCCTTTGGCACCCGGAATTCCCGGAGGCCCCACGATCACAGCCGAGTCACCCTGAGGAGCAGGGAGCGTCAAAGGAGTCGGGAACGCCCCAGTCTCCTTCTACCCGACAGCCATACTCACCTTGTCACCCTTCAGCCCTGCCACGCCAGCATCACCCTGGTGGGAGGAAGAGTATGAGTCTCATCCAAGCTGGAGACACCTCACTTCTTTTTTTCTTTTTAAACCATTTTGGGGCTTGAACTCAGAGCCTGGGTGCTGTCCCTGAGCCTCTTTGTGCTCAAGGCTAGCGCTCTACCACTTTTGCCACAGCATCACTTCCAATTTTCAGGTGGTTTACTGGAGATAAGACTTTTCTGCCCGGGCTGGCTTCAAACCACAATCCTCAGATCTCAGTCTCCTGAGTAGCTAGGATGACAGATGTGAGCCACTGCACCCGGTAACACCCACTTTGGAGTTATAAGATCCATCCCCACTGCTGTTCATCTCAAAGCCCATTCTCCCACCTTCTTACCTTCTCCCCTCGATCACCCCGGCTGCCGGGTGGTCCCTGTGTGAAAGAAGATGACTGTGAGCTATGGGAGCTTGGGGGAGCCTCGTGAGAAGGCAGCAAAGCGGGCCGGGGAAGAAAGAGAGAGGGGAGAACGGGGTGTGTGTGGGGGAGGCCAGAGCAGACAAGAACACAAGTTCTGGGGCACACTATAGAGAATCCCAAGGGCCCAAAGGGGACAAGAAGGGGATTGACTTCACACCACACGGTGTGACCCACCGTGAGTCCGCGGGGTCCTTCTTGTCCTGGGTGGCCATCTTCACCCTAGAGAGTGAGATTAGGTTCCCCGACTCAGCCTGGCGATCCAAGGCGAGAGCTGTTGTAAGGCTCCCCAGAGGTGGCTTGGGTGTACGTACCCGGATGCCTGGCTCTCCACGCTCCCCTCGGGGCCCAGGCGGCCCCACTCCGGGGTCTCCCTGAAGATCAACAGCACATCGGGGATCAGTAAGGGGACTGGGTTGGGGACAGAGGGTCATGGGAGGGGATGACAGGGGCACAGGAGAAGGTGGCCAAGCACGGTCCATCTTACCTTGTCTCCTTTGAGTCCAGAGACCCCAGGGGCTCCCTGTGGGTCAGAACAAACTGAGGACCCTTGAACCCCATACAAGCAGCCCCACAGCCTGACCCTAGTTCCCACCATCATTCCTCATGTGGACAGACTCACAGACATTGCGTGCCTCTACTCACCACTGATCCTGGTGGTCCAGATGGCCCCAAAGAACCTGGGGGGCCTTCTCTCCCCGGAGGGCCTGCCAGGCCCTATGGGAAAAACAGGATGAAGGAGGCAGAGAGTTCCTTGGGGAGCCTCTATCTTCCTCAAGACTGAGGCAAGGCCTGAGTCCCTTCCTCCTCCCCTACGACCACATTCAGGTCTGGTTTTTTTTGTTGTTATTGTTGTTGGTTTTAGGGCTTGAACTCACGGCCTGGGCACTGGCCCTGAGCTCTTCAGCTCAAGGTGAGCACTTTACCACTTGAGCCACAGCGCCACTTCCAGTTTTCTGGTGGTTTATTGGAGATAAAAGTCTCACGGACTTTCCTGCCCAGCCTGATTTTGAACCACAATCCTTAGAACTCAGCTTTCTGAGGAAGTTAGGCTGATAGGCGTGAGCCACCACCAGCCCAGCTCAGATTCAGTTCTTAGTCATTAGGCTTGAACTCTGGGCCTGGGCGCTATCCCACCAAGTTCCCATATGCCATTTTCAGCCCCTTACCCGCTCGCCAACGGGGCCCGGCTGGCCCGTTTCTCCTCGAGGACCTGTCTGACCAGGGAAGCCGACAATACCAGGAGCTCCCGGAGGGCCGGGAGGGCCTGGGTCTCCCTGAAATAAAAAAATGCAAGGAGCAGCCACTATTAGAAGTCCTTCCCAAGACTTGTCCCAGAATTCCCTCTTCTTCCCATCACCAGGGGCTGCCCTCCCCATAGTTCTCCCCACTGGTAATAGGACTCAGACTCACCTTCATACCTGGAGGACCAGATAATCCAGGGGGACCTTGGATCCCAACTCCTGGGTCACCCTTTAAAGGCAAAAAGGGGGGTCTTATCAGGGTCACAGAGTCTCAGACCCAGAACCTCAGTAAGGAACCTTCCAGCTCAATGTACCTTGTGACCTTTAAGTCCGGGAGCCCCTTTTTGACCCTAAAATAAATAAATAAATAGCATTTAAGAGGGTAGGATAATAAACAAGGACTCAGAAAGACATGACTCCTGGGTTTTGAGGGCATAGACTGAGGGAAAGTTTCCATGTGACCAGAGATTCATGGTAGTTTAGGGGTGAACACAGGTATAGGGATCCGGATATGTGGGAACAGGTAGCCAAAGGCAGGGGTTCAGATGTGAATGGGTTTATTTTGCCCACAATCACATTTCTTTTCTTTTCTGTTTTTTGTTTGTTTGTTTTTTGGTTGGTTGTAGGGCCTTAACTCTGGGCGCTGTCCCTCAGCTCTTCAGCTCAAGGCTAGCGCTCTACCACTTGAGCCACAGTGCCACTTCCAGCTTTTTCTGCTTATGTGGTGCTGCGGAATCGAACCCAGGGCCTCATGCATGGGAGGTAAGCACTCTATCATGGAGCCACCTTTCCAGCCTTTTCTTTTCTTTTCTTCTTTTTTTTTTGTCTGTTATGGGGCTTGAACTCAGGGCCAGGACTCTGTCCCTGAGCTTTTTTGCTCAAGGCTAGCGATTTACTGCTTTGAACTACAGGGCCACTTCCAGTTTTTATCGGAGATAGGTTTCCTGGACTTTCCTGCCCGGGCTGGCTTTGAACTATGATCCTTAGATCTCAGCCTCCTGAGTGGCTGGGATGACAGGTGTGAACCACCAGCGGCCTGGCAAACAATCGAAGTTGTCAAGCCAAGCTTGGACCTGCCCGGACCTCAGACTCACGTCTTCCCCGGGGTCTCCCGGCTCTCCTGCCCGGCCAGCTTCACCCTGTAGAGAAGGCATCAATGAGGGCATCTGGCTTCTCAAGCCTCCTCCTCTCTGCTCAGTGCTCACGCCTCAGTGTGGCTGGCACACTCACCTTCTCGCCCCTTGGCCCTGGCAGTCCCCGGTCTCCTTTGGCCCCCTATAGATGCACGGGAGGGAGGCGACAGAGGCATCCATCACAGACAGACAGAGACTCAAGGAGGGAGAGGCGGGAGGCTGGGGTCCAAGGAGGTAAATGGAGGGTCATAAGTGTGGGTGACGCAGGGGGTCACACTCACCGGCTCCCCCAGTAGGTCTCCAGCAAGGTCTCCCGGGGCTCCCTGAGAAGGAAGAGGGCGCAATGGGATTCCTTGGTCCCCCGCTCCCCCACCAATTCTTGGCCTCTCCTCCCAGGCCTCTGCATTTACTCACCTTCTCTCCTTTTGCTCCAGGAAGTCCAACCACTGCCTGTGAAATGGGGTCATTTTAGATGGGATGTAGAAACAGGCTGGGGCGGGGGGGGGGGGGGGGGTAAGAGTCAAAGGTCAAAGGTCACCTGTCCAGGGGCCCCTATGGGTCCAGGTTCTCCTTTAGGTCCAACGGGGCCTGGTAGACCTGGAGATCCCTGTGGCAGGGTAACGTGAGGCACTTAAGAGCCATTCCACCATCTTGTCCCCAGCCACCCACTTCTCAAATCTGCCATCTTGTCCCCAGCCGCCCACTTCTCATCTCCAGACGCTACAAGCATCCCCTAGAACGTGTTACCGGCACCCCGGGGCTTCCTCTGTCTCCATCCTTTCCACTGGTCCCGTCGCGACCTGGGGCTCCTGGCTTCCCAGTCTCCCCCTAAGACGAGAGAGCTCAGGGGAGGAACGGCCTGGCTGACCTTTGACCCCTCTGGAGCCCAGGTCAGATTGTCCAAACTTACCACTTGTCCAGGCAAACCTGGTGACCCCTGAGGACCCTGAAGATGGAAAAGATGTGAAAGGTGACACCAGGCCAGGACAAAGGAGGACATGGGGAGCATGGGGAACCTGGTTGGGGGGGGCAGGGGGGTGCAGACTGGGAATATGGCATCATTGATGGGGTCACAGCTACTCACCACGAGGCCTGGGGGACCTGGGGGACCAGGCAGTCCCACAGCTCCAGTAGGTCCAGGAAGGCCCTGGAAGCAGAATGAGTGCAGGGCGGTGTGAGCCCCTACCCGTTTCTCTGCGACCCTCCCCCACTTGCCAAGCTACTCACCCGGCCTGGGGGTCCCGTCTCTCCAGGCTCCCCCTGCAAAGAACCCAGAGCTGTATGAGCAGAGCCCACATAGACGGGTGCCTGAGTTTCCATCCCACAAGTGGGCAGATGTTACCCTGGCTGTGGACAGGGGTCAAAGGAGCCACCCCAGCCAGGTGCTGGTGGCTCACACCTGGCATCCTAGGTCCTCAGAAAGCTGAGATCTGAGGATCACGGTTCAAAGCCAGCCAGAAAAGGCCATGAGACTATCTCCAATGAGCCATCAGAAAACACTAGCCTTAAGAAAGAAGGATCAAAGATGGCGCCCGAGTCCTGAGTTCAAACCCCATGATCGCAAAAAAAAAAGGAAAAAAGAAAAGAAAAAGGAGCCACCTCCGTCGCTGCTCACGTACACCTCCCCTCCCACGTGTGCCCATACCCACCTTCAGGCCAGAAGGTCCCTGGGGTCCTGCAGGACCGGCAAGACCCTAGAGAAAAGTAGTAGCAGGGGATAAAAGTTGGCATTATCTGCCTGAGCCCAGGGATTCACATGAACAAGGCTCAGTTCATCAGCAGTGACCGATGCCCATTCTACCCTTCCCGTACCCCCACCAGGAAATGTTTCCCCATCACTCACCGGGGCACCCGGCGGTCCAGGGTCTCCATGCCCACCCTGTTGGGGACAGTCTGATGAAAGGAGTGAGTCTCACCTCATGGGGGAATCGCTCAGTAAGGCTGGACAAAGGCTGGGCTTGGGTGAAGCAAGGGTGCTTGGGTACTCACCGCTGGGCCGGGGGCGCCCCTCGGGCCCTGCAGACCCTGCATAGAGAAATGATTGATGACCCTTGATCTAGACTGTGCTTGGGCTTGTTACCACATTCTGGGAACCTGTGCTGAGGAAGCCCTTTTCCACATTCCCAATGTCCCAGGTCCAGATCGCCCTATATCTGTAGACTGTCCCCATATAGGGGTCTGCACCCACATACATGTGTGCGCATGCGCATGCACACACACACACACACACACACACACACACACACACACACGAGTAAACCCCTATCAGGCATTATGTACTGGGTCCACACCTGTGCATGGAGGTACGGAATCAGTACCCTAAGGAACACACACACACACATGCACAAAGACCAAAGACAGACACACACATGCTCACACACCTACACAAATGCACACACAAAAACCGAAGAAAGATACACATACATGCTCATGCACATCCACACACAAAAAACAAAGACAGACATGCTCACACACAACATGCTCATACAAAGACCACAGATAGCCGGGCACCAGTGGCTCACGCTTGTCATCCTAGCTATTCAGGAGGCTGAGATCTGAGGATCATGATTCAAAGCCAGCTCAGGCAGAAAAGTCTGTGACTCTTATCTCCAATAAATCACTAAAAAAAACTGGAAGTGGTGCTGTGGCTCAAGTGGTAAAGTGCTCACCTTGAGCTGAAGAGGGGAGGGACAGTGCTCAAGCCCAGAGTTCAAGCCCCAGGACTGACAACAACAACAACAAAAAAGACTACACACACACACACACACACACACACACACACACACACACAATCCCAGGCTCATGTCCCCACTCACCTGTTTCCCTTCAGGCCCAGCTATACCACGTTCTCCTGGTAAGCCCTGTAGAGAACAGATCTAAGACCATCCTGCCTTTATACCCCAACCCCAACTTCTCCTCCATCCACCAACCACAACTCTAGACAGCTGAAGGCAGGCCTTGGAGGGTCCCAGGCAGTGCTGAGCAGAGAAGAACCCGTGTAAGAGCCATCTTCTCACCTGTGCATGGCACAGGGGGACAAGGACTCACCGGGCTGCCGTTGAGACCTCTCTGTCCAGGCTCGCCTTGGTCTCCCTTGATGCCCGGCATGCCCTGCAAGCACAATGTCCCATCCTGAGCCCCTGATTCCTGTCAAGTGTGCCCCGCTCTCTAGTAGCCCCCACAGAGGAGGAGAAACAGTGGGATGGGGACCTCACGCTGTCTCCTTTGGTGCCTCGGTCACCATCGCTGCCGGGATCCCCCTGAATGGATTAGATGTCAATCAGGCCCTAGTGACACGGAAGGGCGTGGTCCACAGGCCAAGCCTACACTGACCTTAGCACCCTTGGGTCCAGGGGGTCCTTGTTTTCCCAAGAGTCCAGGATCTGCCTCATCCGTGGCCACCTGTGAGCACAAGGTCATGGGTGAGGGCGTCAGAGGGGCATGGAGGGCATGGTTGTAGATCACGAAGGTCATGGGATTTCTAGGGTCTGAGCTAAAGGTAGACAGCTCCCCCCCCCCCCGTGATTACCTTGGGGCCAGGAGGACCAGGTAGACCCGGGGGGCCAGGAAGGCCATCTCTGCCCTGCAGAAAAGAAAATCTGCTGGCTTGTGTGCGCATGGTTTCCGATCGGCTCCCGCCTTGTGGAGACTCACCCGGCTCACCTGTTCTCCTCGTTCTCCCTTCTCTCCTCGTTCTCCCTGAAATCCAACGGAGAGGTCAGGGTGAGGTCTCCACTACGGATGTCCCACTTCCGGACCCCACGTCCCCGGCCCTTCCAGTCAGCCTCTCAGACTCACCCTTTCTCCTGGCCTTCCTGCCTCTCCTGTAGTCCCAGCCTGGCCAGGGAGCCCAGGAATGCCAGGCTTTCCGGGTTCCCCAGCAAGGCCGGGAGGTCCTGGGGGTCCCCTCTCTCCAAAAGCCAGGCCAGGAGGCCCCTGGGGGCCAGGGGCTCCCTGATCGCCCTTCAGCCCCCGTTCACCAGGAAAACCAATGGAGCCCTGAAGAAAGCAGAACGAATGGATGAGTGGAATGAACGCCAGGGGGCTGAATAACCCCGCCCTCCACAGGCCAAACAGCCCACTCGCTCACATCTTTGCCTGGCAGACCCGGCTCGCCTGGGTTTCCCTTGGGACCACGGTGTCGTTCAGGTACAGGCAGGAAACTTCCAGAACTCTCATCCCAGGTCTCCACTATCTCCCTCAGAGCAGAGGCCTGATGAGTAGTGAGAGGACAGAGGAACGGGATTCCAGTCACGTACTCCTCCGGGGAGGTGGGGGGGGGGCCTTATGGGTGCCAGTTGCTTCCCCTCCCCCCACGGAGCCCCTATCTGCTCCTCACCCCAGCAACTTCAATAACTCACCTTGATGCCAACTGTTTCCAGCCACCGCTCTACATTCTGGGGATACAAGGATGGTGAATGGGTGCCCACGAAAGAAAAGCCCCTGCTTCCCAGAAACAGACTTCATTCACACCCTCTTGTCCAGCACCTTCCTTGGCCCTCTGCTGAAGTTGGGGTTGAGGCGGCCGCTAGCAGCCTCCCCAGCATGGCCCCCCATACACACTCAGGTTCCTGTGAGTAAGGCTCTAGGGGAATGCCAGTGGGACAAGGAATGGGGCACAGAGGAGCCCGTGGGAGGGGAATGGGCTGGACAGGTAGCTCCAAGGGACATGCAGATTCCCATGAAGGACCAGGTTCCAGGGCTGGCTCACCGCCACGCTCCCAGGTTCTCCTCTAAGACCGCGTTCCCCACGAAGGCCCTGGAAAGATCAAATGATGGGCCACAAGACCCAGTTGGGGAGGTGGGGGGGGGGGGTGACACAAGGGGTTCCTATAGCAACCTGGATAAGTATATAAGATGGGAGGCCTCACCTGTTCCCCTTTGGATCCAGTCTCGCCACGGTCACCCTGAAGGCAAAGAATAATCAGAGAAGGACTGGGAAGGTAGAGTGTTTGCCTAGCATGCATGAAGCCCCAGGTTCGAGTCCTCAGTACCACATATACACAGAAAAGACCGGAAGCAGTGCTGTGACTCAAGTGGTAGAGTTCTATCCTTGAGCAAAAAAAAAGCTCAGGGCCAGTGTCCAGGCCCTGAGTTCAAGCTCCAGGACTGGACAAAAAAAAAAAAAAAAGAATCAGAG
The DNA here is from genome assembly GCF_019054845.1 of Dipodomys spectabilis. Classification (NCBI taxonomy): domain Eukaryota; kingdom Metazoa; phylum Chordata; class Mammalia; order Rodentia; family Heteromyidae; genus Dipodomys; species Dipodomys spectabilis. Next base: position 1,604,062 of record NW_024871037.1, read on the forward strand.
GAAAAAATGTCCACAGACTTTTATCTACCATACCCCCTCATCTAATATTTACACACTTACCTTGGGACCTATGTTTCCTGGGACACCGGGAAAGCCCTGAGATAGGACAGAAGGGAAAAGGGTCACACAGGATTGTGGTACCCCACTGTATCTTCCGATTGGAACTACTCTGGCCACTCACCTGGCCGGGAGGGCCAACCTGTCCCGGGACACCCGGAGGGCCCTGGAGTCCAGGGCTACCGGGCGCTCCACGCTCTCCTTTGGGGCCTTCGTGACCCTGTGGAGGATGTGGTAGGCATCAGGTCGGCATCCCCAGAGACCCAGGAAAGAATGCAGTCAACTCATAGGGTCAAGATTGGGGCTCAAAAAATTCTGGCCACTCACTTCTCTCCCAGGGGCACCTGCATCTCCCTTCTCTCCCTAAGGAAGAAAAAGGCTTTTTTTTTTTTAAAAAGACACAGCCTAAGCCAAGGCCAAGAATAGATCCCAGGGGAAGAGATTTTACCTTTCTCCCGTCTTCTCCGGGGTCTCCAGGTTCTCCCTGTGGGCAGAGGACTTGTATCATCTCAAAAGGTTATTGGTGTCTGGCTGTAAGATATTGTCTTGATAGATTTTGGATGACTATGATCAAAGATCTGTGCTTTAGAGTTCCATGGCTCTGCATGAGCTATTTGCATGTCTGCTAGTGTGCCTACATGGGCCTGCTCACCTCCACGTATACCTGTACAAGCCCTGCCTACCTCTGGTTCTCTAGATCTGATTCCAAATTCATGTGTCTTTGGGATGGTATATATAAATGTGCGCAGCTGTGTGCCTTAGCTTTTTTTTTTTTTTTTTTTTTATTGGTCAGTCGTGGGGCTTGAACTCTGGGCCTGAGTGCTGTCCCTCAGCTCTTCAGCTCAAGGCTAGTTCTCTACCACTTGTGACACAGTGCAACTACCAGTTTTCTAGTGGTTTATTGGAAATAAGAGTCTCACAGACTTCCCTGCCTGGGCTGGCTTTGAACCATGATCCTCAGATCTCAGTCTCCTGAGTAGCTAGGATTGCAGGCATAAGCCACCGGCACCTGGCGTGTCTTAGCTTTTGAACTTGTGTGGGTCTGGGAAGGTAACTGTGTGTCAGCCTGTCTGCACATCCTAGGCTAGTAATGAGCATTTTTGGGGGGTGGGAGGGTTGCTGGTCTTGGGGCTTGAACTTAAGGCCTGGTGCTGTCCCTGAGCTTTTTTTTTTTTAATTTTTTTTTTATAGTTTGTTTTAATGACCAAATTATATTCCACTGTATGGCTATATCACTATTTGCTTAATCATTTCTCTCTTTTTTTTGGGGTCCGGTCATGGAGCTTGAACTCTGGGCCTGAGCGCTGTCCTTCAGCTCTTTAGCTCAAGGCTAGCGCTCTACCACTTGAGCCACAGTGTCACTTCCGGCTTTTTTCTTTTAGCTTATGTGGTGCTGAGGAATCGAACTCAGGGCCTCATGAATGCAAGGCAAACGCTCTACCACTGAGCCACCTTCCCAGCCCTCCCTGAGCTTTTTTTTGCTCAAAGCTAGCACTCTACCACTTGAGCCACAGTGCCACTTCTAGCTTTTTGTGTGTGTGTGGTGCTGAGGAATTGAACTTGGGGCTACATGCATCTTAGGTGAGCACTCTACCACTAAGCCACATTCCCAGCCCTGAGCATGGGTTTTAAACAAGCATGCCCAAGTCCCAGTGCCTATATGTACCTGGCATTATTTTTCCTGCAAGTCTTGAATGTGTTTCAATGTGCACAGTCATATGTGGGTAGGTAACTATGGATATAAATGCATATGGTAGTGTTGGGCACTCATGGCTGATGCCTGTAATCCTAGCTACTCAGGAGGCTGAGATCTGAGGATTGTAGTTAGAAGCCAGCCTGGGTAGAAAAGTCTGTGAGAGTCTTATCTCCCATGAACCACAAAAAAGAAAACCCTGAAATGGTGGTATGGTTCAAACAGTGGCATGTCAGTCTTTAGGGAAAAAGCCCAGACTCTGAGATCAAGCCTCAGTTCTGGGCCCCCAATTTTTTTATTTTGTTTGGGGTTTTTTTAACTGTATTTTTTTTGTCTTTTCTTTTTTGGTACTGGGGATCGAACCCAGGATGTTACACTTGCTAGGCAAGAGCTTTGCCACTGAGCTACATCCCAGCCCCCCAATTTTTTTTTAAAGCATATGCCAGCACATTTCCAACTGTGTCACACAGCAAAGCCTACGTCACATGAGCAGTCCGGAGTCCAAGTGGCACATAGACGAGTCTGAGTGGCAGCGTCCATGTGTCAACTTGTCTCCACAAGCTGTTGAACGTGGCTTCCTCTCAACGACTGCACCTCTCAACCAGTGTCTGTGGCTCTCTGCCCGAACCTATGGCTGCATGTAGGCCATCCAGACACAAGCTGGCCTATCCACCTAACATAAATGTGTGCAAAGCGGCCTGCGTATGCACCCAGAATCACATTTCAGATGCATCTGCATCTCTTGGCTACGTTTGCACGTGTCAATGTATGCATATGTATAAGTATATGTGTATATGTGTACATATATATATATGCATTTATTTGTTTATATGCCTTGTGTGTTGTCTGCAGCTGGGCTGCATGAACCTATTAGTGGATTTTTGTTGTTGTTGTTTTGTTTTTGTCAGTCGTGGGGATGGAACTCTGAGCCTGGGCACTGTAACTCAGCTCTTAAGCTCTAGGCTGGCACTCTGCCACTTGAGCCACAGTGCCACTTCTGGTTTTCAGGTGGTTTATTGGAGATAAGAGTCTCATGGAGGGGCTCAGTGGTAGAGCACTTGCCTTGCATGCATGAGACCCTGGGTTCCATTCCTCAGCACCATATAAGCAGAAAAAAAAGCCGGAAGTGGTGCTATGGCTCAAGTGGTAGCATGCTAGCCTTGGGCTGAAAAGCTGAGGGACAGCGCCCAGGTCCAGAGTTCAGGCCCCACAACTGGAACCCCCCCCCCAAAAAAAACAAAAAAAGTCTCATGGATTTGCTTACCTGAGCTGGCCTCAGAGCCACGATCCTCAGATCTCAGCCTCCTGAGATTATAGGCATGAGCCACCAGCATCCTGCTCTGATTAGTGTTTTTTTTTTCTTTGCCCATCATGGGGCTTGAACCCAGTACTGTCAGAGCTCTTTTGCTCAAGGCTAACACTTTACCATTTGAGGCACAGCACCACTTGCACTTTTTGAGTGGTTCATTGGAGAGTCTCACGGGGACTTTGCAGTCTAGGCTGGCCTTGAACCGTGATTCTCAGATCTCAGACTCCCAAGTAGCTAGAATGACAGGTGTGAGCCACCAGTGCCCGGCTCTATTAGTGTTTCTTAGTGGATTTTGCTATGGCTACCCTAGACATACTCACATTTTTTCCATTCAGGCCAGGTTTGCCATCTTCTCCTGCCTTTCCCTGTGAGGACAGATCTATCAGTCAGATGTCAGAGGTTCAGGGTTGGGTGGGAAGGATCCCAAAATGCAGCATGAAAACCCAGACTCACCGGTGCTCCAGTGGGACCAGGGGGACCAGGGGGCCCATGTTCTCCTCGTAGGCCAGGGAACCCCTAAAAGAAGAAGTGTTTGCTAGGATTGGGAGGGCTCCCGAGAGATCCCTTAGTACACACCTCCTGGACTTCAAGAGTTCCACAAAGACCCTTCTCCAGTGTTGACACCACCCCCTCCCCAAGAGCCTCTGAGGTACAGTAGCAATGAATCAGGGGGCTCCTGATGAAAATCCCAAGGGAAAAATTCCCAGAACTTGATGCCTACTACGATCTCCAAGACAGGATATCAGGAAGGGGGACTTCATTTTTTGTTGTTGTTGTTGTTGGTCGTGGGGCTTGAACCCTGGGCCTGGGCGCTGTCCCTGTGCTCTTCAGCTCAAGGCGAGCACTCTACCACTAGAACCACAGCACCACTTCCGGTTTTCTGGTGGTTTATTAGAGATAAGAGTCTCACGGACTTTTTCTGCCTGGGCTGGCTTTGAATCACGATCCTCAGATCTCAGCCTTCTGAGTAGCTAGGATGACAGGTGTGAGCCACCAGTGTCCAGATGGAATGGGGACTTTTTAAGATAGCTTGTCTGGGAATTGAGACCTTCCCTTAAGGCAGGTCTGGCCCCCAGACCTGTGACTCTGAGGACCTAGCGGGGGTCTTATGCTAGACCTGTGAGCCGCCCTCCACCCCAGCATCTCCCCTCACTTACGTCTCTCCCTGGCTCCCCAGCTTTACCCGCAGCACCCTGAGGAGAGATTCAAAGTCAGCTGTGGGGTAAGAGTCTCCTTCACCCGCTGGCAGGACTGTGGCTCTTGTGAGCCCTAGGCCTGGGAGGAAACAGACGGTACACCTGGCCCCAGAGGTGAAGGCCAAGATCAGACAGACGAGGCCAAGGTCTCGGGATCTCTTGGAGAAGATGACTAGAAGTGACTACCATGACTCACGTTAAGTCCAGGGGGGCCAGGGGCTCCTGGTTTTCCATCCAGCCCACTGCGGCCATCCAGACCAGGGGGGCCTCGTTCACCCTGAGGGAAACAGAGTGGTAAGAGACTCGGAAGGCTGAGATGGGTCTGAGAGGCAGGTGTACCTTTCCAAATCACACTCACCTTTTCTCCTGCTGGGCCTCGAACACCTGGGTCTCCCTGGAGGGAATGAAGTCAAGAGAAGCATCAAGGGCAAGAAGGGAAACTGGGCCAAAGGGGACAGATTCAGCACTCACCTGTGGGCCTGGGGGTCCCCGGAGCCCATCGCTGCCCTGAGGATAGAAAGAAAAAGGATCAGAAGGGCTGGGAAGGTGGCTCAGTGATAGAGTGCTTGTCTTGCATGCATGAGGCCCTGGGTTCCATTCCTCAGCACTGCGTAAGCAGAAAAAGTCGGAAGTGGTGCTGTGGCTCAAGGGGTAGCGTGCTTGTCTTGAGCTGAAGAGCTGAGGGACAGGGCCCAGGCCCAGAGTTCAGGCCCTTCCACGGGACCGGTTACACTCACCCTCTCTCCAGAGGCTCCGGGGGGACCAGGGTCACCCTTGGGTCCTCGAGGACCCTCTTGTCCACGGTCTCCAGGCTCTCCCTAGGGCAGAGAGGGGCTGTAGGAAGGGGTACTAGGATCTTTCCTACACTCACTGTTCCACCCCACCCAAAGACCCCCAGTACCTTCTCTCTGGCTCCGGGTCCCGTGTCCACCTGTGGGGGAATGGCCAATGAGAAGAACACTTCAACAGGAGAAACGGGGCTCAATGGGAAGTGTTGGGGGACCAGGTAGTGAGTAGACCAGATGAGAAGAGAATGGGAGGGAAAATGACAAGCAGTCTGGGACTCAGTACGAGGCTTATGCTTACCAGACGCCCAGGGGGACCCGGGAGACCCTAGGAGAGGAGAGGATTATAGTTAACAGAAGTCTTGAGGGCCTAGATCATGTCTACTCCAGGCTCAGCTCTAGTCCTCTGATGTGAACCCCCAGAAGAGAAGCAAGGACTCCAGGGAGGAGGGGGGCGTGGCCATAAACACTCTCCTCAAATGGACACAGAACATCAATTGTAGCAGGACAAATAAAAATCTCCATCTCATCAGGGTCCAGGGCCAGCCTGGCCTAAAGGCCACTTACCGGCTCCCCACGATCACCCTTGGGTCCAGAAGGTCCAGGGCTGCCCTGCAGAAAGCCAGAGATCTGGGTCACTCAGGGAAGACAGAGGGTTTTTGGTTTTGTTTTTTGTGGATTGTAGGGCTTTAACTCTGGACCTGGGTGCTGTCCCTCAGCTCTTCAGCTCAAGGTGAGCACTCTACTCCTTGAGCCACAATGCCACTTCCAGTTTTCTGAGTGGTTCATTGGAGATAAAGAGTCTCAAAGACTTTCCAGCCCGGGCTGGGTTTGAACCTCGATCCTCAGATCTCAGTCTCTTGAGTAGCTAGTATTACAGGCGTGAGCCACCAGGGCCCAGACAGACAGAAGTTGTGGCGGGGGAGAGGGGGGGAGATTTAGAAGCACCGTGAGGATTTACTGGGTCCTGATGGCCTTTGGGAGATTAGGATGAAAGAGTCAAAAGGAATGAGGACTGCGAAGGTTAGGGTTGTAGGTAGAGGAGGGCAGGATTGGGGTTGATGAGTTGAGGTGGGGTGAGAGCTAAATGGGTCGGAGGTTCAACACTCACGTTTCGTCCATCCTCTCCAGGATCTCCCTGGTCTCCCTTCTCACCCACCGGCCCCCGGACTCCAGGCAGCCCCTGAGAAGAGCAGCTAGTCTGACACAGACTCCCTCCTAGCTTTCTGTAGCTTCTTCTAGAAGGCTTTCTGTTGTCCCAGTTCCCTATCACTCCAGTCTCCCATCACCCTACATACACCACCCCCCACACACATACCTTGCAGAATCTCTTCATTTCCTCCAACCCTTCAGTGCTTCCCATCACCATTAAGCCTATTGATTCTCCCATTACCTCCATACGCACCCTTCCTCCTCCCTGCCGAGACTCACCCGAAGGCCTCTCTCGCCGGCTTTCCCAGGCAAACCTGGCTCACCCTGGTAATGAAGAGAAGGGTCACGGTGAGGGATCTAAATAACTGGCTGGGAAGGTGGCTCAGTGGTAGAGTGCTTGCCTTGCATGCATGAGGCCCTGGGTTCTATTCCTCAGCACCACATAAGCAGAAAAAGCTGGAAGTGGCACTGTGGCTCAAGTGGTAGGGCACTAGCTTTGAGCTGAAGGGGTGAGGGACAGCACTCAGGCCCAGAGTTCAGGCTCCATGACCTACCAAAAAAAAAATACCTAAATAACTTAGGGAGTGTGGAAAGACAAGGCCTTGGCACCAGCTAGACAGTAGACAGAGCTGGACCGGATGACCTGATAGAACCTCAGACCCTAGGTATTACAGTTCAAGGAGAAAGAGTAGGTGCCGGTGGCTCACACCTGTCATCCTAGCTACTCAGGAGGCTGAGATCTGAGGATCATGGTTCAAAACCAGCCCGGGCAGGAAAGTCCGTGAGACTCTCATCTCCAATGAACCACAAGTGGTGTTGTGGCTCAAAGTGGTAGAGTGCTCACAAAAGCTGAAGGACACTGCCATGTCCCTGAATTCAAGCCCCACTAACAAAAAAAAAGTGGACACTAATGGCTCATGCCTGTAATCCTAGCTACTCAGGTGGTTACGATGCAAGGATGGAGGTTTGAAGTCCAGCCCAGGCAACAGAGTCCATGAGCCTCTTAGCTAGATGTGGTTCAGGTAGTAGAGGGCTAGACTTAATTTAAAAAAAAAAAGGTGGGGGGGCTGGGAAGATGGCTCAGTGGTAGAGTGCTTTCCCAGAATGCATAAGGCCCTGATTCGATTCCTCAGCATCACATACGCAGAAAAAGCCTGGAAGTGGTGCTGTGGCTCGAGTGGTAGTCCACTAGCCTTGAGCTGAAGAGCTAACAGTGCCCAAGCCCAGAGTTCAAGCCCTATGACTGACCAAAAACAAACAAACAAACAAACAAAAAGGCCAAGGGAGAGTGGTACTGGTAGTGGTACTGGGAATGTGGAGCTGGTACAGAATTCAAGCGCCAGTATCTGTGCACACATGCGCATGCGTGTGCACACACACACCTACCTACACACACACACACACACATACAGAATCAGAAACTACATTGGGGGTACATCTTACCGGAGGACCTTCATCACCTTTCTCTCCAGCTTCACCCTGTAAGACATGAGAGTCAGTCCTGGTCCCCAAAACCCCCAATGATGCTGGCAACCCCCCTACTCCCCTCCCCACTAGGACTCCTCTAAGGCCCGCCTCTTACATCACGTCCTCGGGGGCCAACAGGTCCTGGAGAGCCAGGCCGCCCGGGGTCTCCCTTCTCTCCAGGAGCCCCTGAGTCACCCTGTTGGGGAGGTAAGCATCAGGTGTTGTAGAATCCATGTAACAGGCAACCTTTTAGAGGAGGTGAGCCCAGATTTATTTATATTTTTTTTTTGGCCAGTCCTGGAGCTTGAACTCAGGGCCTGAGCACTGTCCAGGGACAGTGCTTTCTGCTCAAGGCTAGCCCTCTACCTCTTGAGCCACAGTGCCACATCCAGCTTTTTCTGTTGATATGGCAGTGAGGAGTCGAACCTGGGGCTTCATGCATGTTAGGCAGGCAAGCTACCTCTAAGCCACCTTCCCAGACCTGAGTCCAGAAATCTTGAGATCACTTATACTCACCGGAATTCCCGCTCTGCCAGTGAGGCCAATGGGACCCTGAGGGGGGGTAGGAAGGGAAAGGATTTAATCAGGGGTCTCAGGTACCACCTCTTCTTCTGTCACCTAGTCCCCACATTTATTTACCCGGGCTCCAGGGTCTCCCTTAGGGCCAGGGTCTCCAGGAAGAGCTAACCCAGGTGGGCCCTGTTGGACAGACAGATCAGAAGTCAAAAGGGTACAGGGAGCTGAGCACCAGTAACTCACAGCTGTCATCCTATCGACTCGGGAGGCTGAGACCCGGGGATCATGGTTCAAAGTCAGCCTAGCCAGGAAAGCCAGTGAGACTCTTATCTCCAATTCAACCAAAAAAAAAAAACAAAACAGAAAGTGGAGGCATGGCTCAAGTAGCAGAGCACCAGCTGTGAACAAAAAGGCAAAGGAGCATTACAAACCCTGAGGGTTTTTTTAATTTTTTTAATTGTTATTATAAAGGTGATACACAGAACAGTTACTTACATACGTTACGTAAGTCAGGTAAAGAGTACGTTTCTTTTAGGACAATGTCACCCCTTCCCTAGCTCTCTCCCAGTTTTTCCCTCTTATCCCCACCAACAAGTTGTATACTTCATTTTCCACATGGTCTTGTGAGCACCACTGCTGCATTTGTTCACCCTTTATCCCTCCATTTCTGTGCCCCCCCCCTATACTCCTAAAGTCAGATAAGCAAACAAACAAGATAAAAAGAAAAAGAAAACAGCAACGAAGGGAAAAAACTTCTTGCTTCTATTTCTTGGACTTCACTTTGATAAATATTACTTTATGTGATCAGATGCACATAGTCCTTGTACCTTTGTATTGCTCTTCTGAGAGTCTCACTGTGTGAACAAACCCTGAATATAAGACATAATACCAGCCCAGCACCGGTGGCTCACTCCTGTAATCCTAGCTACTCAGGAAGCTGAGCTCTGAGGATCTCGGCTCAAAGCCAACCCTGGGCAAGAACGTCCATGAGAGTCTTATCAATAAACCACTCAGAAAACAGGAAGTGGCATTGTGGCTCCAAGTGGTAGAGCACTAGCCTTGAGTTGAGGGACAGTGCCCAGGCCCAGCGTTCAAGCCCCACAACCAAAAAAAAAAAGAAGATCTAATACCAGTGTCACACACACATACCACACACACACACACACACACACAAAAGATACAACCTTCATCTGCCCTATAGCTAAACTTTTGCCCTCACTTACCTGTTCCCCTTTGATTCCAGCAACTCCTCTAGGTCCAGCAGGCCCCACATCTCCCTGAAAGCAACAGAGGTCAGTGGTGGTCTTGAGCTTCCAGGTACCCCGCAATTCAGCAGTCATCCTGTAACTTCCAGGAAGGCCCAGAGATAGGCCCTGTGACTTTGACCTCAACCCCTTACAGACATACCTTTTCTCCTTTAGCTCCAGCACCACCAGGACCCTGAAAACAATGAGGAGAGTCATTACTCAGCTCCTGTTTGGTATCACAGAACCCCAAACTTTGATTCTATAAAATCAAAAAGTCACAGTGTCACTACTTAGGAGGTTGAGATCTAGGGATCACAGTTCAAAGCCAGGGTGGGCAGAAAAGCCCTTGAGTCTCTTATCTCCAATTAAATACCAAAAGGGACAAGAAGTAGAGCTGTGGCTCAAGTGGTAGAGTGTTAGCCTTGAGCAGAAAAGCTCAAAGACAGCATCCCAGCCCCAAGTGTAAGCCCAGGACTGGAACAACAAAAAAGTCACAGTGTCTACCGAGGGGTCTCTGTGACCAAATGAGCTAATCTAAAGTAGGTAGCCAGGCTCCAGTGGTTCATGTCTGTAAGCCTAGTTGCTCAGAAGATTGAGATCCGAAGATCGTGGTTCAAAGCCAGCCCAGGCAGGAAAGTCCATGAGACTTATCTCCAGTAAACCACCAGAAAACAAAAATGGTTTATATATCCAGGGCTGAATTGGACTCAGGGTCCCGTCTTTTTTTCACTTACCACCACTGCTGGGTCCCCGGGGCGACCAGGCTCTCCCTATGGAGAGAAGACAGAGACAGGGACAGGTTAGCAACTCATCTAGGAAGTCCCAATTCCCAGTGTCCCCTGGCCACATCCCTGCTGCCAAGTTACATTCCCAGAACGTGACCAACCTTCTCTCCTCTGCGGCCAGTAGGTCCTGGCGGGCCCTGTACGTGGAGAAAACAAAGAGCTCAGGATGGGATGAGGCAGGAAGATACATGGGAAAGCTCCACAGTCATAGACTTACCTCAGGACCCTCAGCTCCAGGGCGTCCAGCAATTCCTACTGGTCCCTAGGGAAGAGGAACAGAAGAAAAGCTGTTCCCAGGTGGGAGAGGACCAAAAAGGGATTATGGGTAAACAGAGAGGAGAGGCTGAGTTGTGGGCTAGGGAGGAGAGATCATGGAAGATTGGGAGTTTGGGCTAGCAGCAGTCAGACTCAGCAGGCCATTGTGACTAAGTCAAAAGGTTAAAATTGGTATTCTTGCAGGGGGCTGGTGGCTCACGCCTCTCATCCTAGGTCCTCGGGAGGCTGAGATCTGGGGATTACATCTCGATGCCTGCCTGAGTAGCCAAGTCTATGAAACTTTTGCCTCCAATGAAGCATCCAAAAGGCAGAAGTGGAGGTGTGGCTCAAGTGGTAAAGTGCTAGCCTTGATCAAAAAAGCTCAGAGATAGCACCTAAGCTCTGAGTTCAAGCCACACAACTGACCAAAAAAAAGTGGGATGGGAAGTGGGGGAGGGGAAAGGGGATCAAGGACAAAAATGTCCGAATCAGCTGGCACTGGTGGCTCACACCTGTCATCCTAGCTACTCAGGAGGACAGAGGTTCTAAGCCAGCCCAGGTAGAAAACTCCCCGTGAGACTCTTATCTCCAATTAGTCACTGAAAAACTGAAGTGGCGCTGTGGTTCAAGTGGTAGAGTGCTAGTCTTGAGCACAAAGAGACTCAGGGCCCCCAGTTTAAGCCCCACAACCGTAATCTTAGCTATTCAGGAGGCTGAGATCTGAGGATTGCGGTTCAAAGCCAGCCCAGGCAGGAAAGTCCATGAGACTCTTATCTCTAGTAAACCACCAGAAAACCAGAAGTGGTGCTGTGGCTCAAGTGGTAGAGCGCTAGCTTTGAGCTAAAGAGCTGAGGGACAGCACCCAGGCCTAGAGATCAAGCTCCACAACCAAAAAAAAAAAAAAAAAGAAAAAGAATCAGGAGGGGCTTCAGAGGTCAGGGCAATATTCAGCAGGCTTACCTGGGGTCCCACCGGGCCAGGGAGTCCCCGTTCACCCTGATGGAATAGAAGAAGTCAGCAAGCTGAGTCTGTTCCAGATTCTCCAGAGTCCCCGGGACTGCACTTACTTTTTCTCCAATCTCACCAGGGCTGCCCTTCAAACCTCGGTCGCCCTAAGGAGAGAGATAAGAAGAGCGGGGTCTTAAGGAGTGAACCCCAAACCAAGTGTCTTCATCTCTAACCAGCACTTCTGAAGCAATAGAATCTGACCTAGATAGGCCCTTATCCCCTGGCCTTTTGGTCTCCTTTACCCTATAGCAGTCCCCGGATATGGTCCCTTACATTTGACACTCCCCCTCACCTCTCAACTTGTACTCACTTTGGGGCCAGCAACTCCAGGAAGTCCCCGAAGGCCCTGGAAGAGATGAATTTGGGAGGTGAGTGGTTCAGATTGGGGCATAAGGATAGAGAAGGAGTGGATGGATCAAGGTAGGCATTGGAGCCATGCTCGTCACATTCAGAACCTTGTGAGCTCCTGAAAACTCACCGGCTCACCCGGAGTTCCGGGTTGTCCTGGGACCCCTGGGGCTCCATCCTCACAGTCACCCTAAAGGAGCAACACATGGTATGAAGACTCAGGGAGGTCCCTGGCACCCAGCCTCCCACCCCCAAACCTGGGCAAAGAGAGATCCATTTCCCTACCTTCTCTCCTTTCTCTCCAACTGGGCCTTGGGGTCCAGGACTTCCGGGGAGGCCCTAGGAGGAAGTGAGTCAAGAAATATAAAGCCCAGCACCCAACCCACCCCAGAATACCCACACCCCTCAGCGGGTTCCCTAGCTCAAGGCCCGCTTACTGGCAGCCCGGGTTCCCCATCTGCAGTTCCATCAACCGCTGGTCCAGGGGGTCCCTGGGAGAGAACATCAGGTCAGGGGCAGACTGGGGGAGTCAGACTCCACCCCACCCTCAGCATACTTAGCCCTCACTCACCCGTTCTCCACGATCACCTTTGTCACCCTGGAAGACAGATCATGACCCTGTGATTCCACTATACCTCCTTTCCCAAGATACCCGGATGTAGGAGGGTGGACTCAAAGAATCATGGGAAAACAGGGGCGTCAATAGCATGGGTAGGAATCAGTATGTGTTATGTGGGTTCCAATGGGGTCACCGGGGCCCTGAATCACATGGAGCTCCTAAGACCAAATGGGGTCATGCTGTCACCTTCATAGCTGTTCCAGGAAGCCCTGGGGGACCACGAGGTCCTGGGTCTCCCAAAGGGCCACGAGGTCCAGGGGGCCCCTGATGGAGGAGACAAAACATAAAGACACAGCCCACACAACTCACTCCCCCGACCCCATCTCACATCATGACTCAGGCCCTGAAACTTACCGAAGGTCCCGGGTCTCCTTTTTTGCCAGGAATCCCTGGCCCATCACCCGTGACGATTTTCCCAGGCTCTCCCTAAAAAGTCAGAGAGTGTTGGGCAGAATTCAAGGTAGATAAAAGTCCCCAGAGGTTGGGAAGGTGGCTTAGTGGTAAAGTGCTTGCCTACCATGCATAAAGCCCTGGGTTTGATTCCTTAGTACCACATATACAGAAAAAGCCAGAAGTGGTGCTGTGGTTCAAGTGGTAGAGTGCTAGCCTTGAGCAGAAGCAGCTCAGGGACAGCGCTCAGGGCCTGAGTTCAAACCCTAGGACTGGCAAAAAAAAAAAAAAAAGTACCCATAGATGCCCTTTGATGCTATTTTTATTGTTGTTGTTGTTGGTCATGGGTCTTGAACTCTAGGCCTGGGTGCTGTCACTCAGCTCTTCAGCTCAAGGCTAGCGCTCTACCACTTGAACCACAGTGCCATTTCTGGTTTCCTGGTGGTTTACTGGAGACAAGAGTCTCACAGACTTTCCTGCTCGGGCTGGCTTTGAACCGTGATACTCTGATCTCAGCCTCCTGAGTAGCTAGGATGACAGGCGTGAGCCACGGGCACCTGGCTCCCAGCTATTCCTTATCATGCCACAGGCCTTACATAGGTCTAGGTGCAACCCTGTACTCTCTGGAGGCCCCTCCCCCTTTTCTCTCCACTTACCGGTTCCCCCTTAGGGCCTCGGGGCCCTCGGTCTCCCTGAGAACAAAACAGAATAGAAGATAATGCTTAGGTTCAAGTCAAGGGTGGTCCCCATGGACTCCACCTACTTTGGCTCCCCATCCTTATAAAAAGAACCCTGGGGAAGGTACTGGCAAAGAAGGGAAGGCACTTACCGGTTCCCCAGGAGGACCAGGCCACCCTGGGGAGCCCTGTAAATGGAACCAATGGTCAGAACAGGTCAAAATCACCCCTACCATCTCCAGCAATTGCCCCATCAGTAAGGACAAGGCTGGCACACCTTTATGCCGGGAGTCCCAGGGAGACCAGGGCTGCCTGGAGGTCCATCTGCTCCAGGGAAACCCTAAAGAGACAAAGAATTCAAAGATTAGCTAGCAGATCTCTACCCCATTAACTGGGGTTCTCATCCCATACGCCTCCAGTGTTGTTAGGGATGGAGAAGTAGGGTACAAAAGCGGTCTATCTGAATTGCATGAAACCCAATCCCAGGCACAAAGCAGTGATAAGCAGAGGCTAAAACACTAAGGGATCTTCAAGTCCCCCCTATAGCCCTTCTACTTGACAGCTTTCTCTACAAGTCTCCATTCAGATTTCTAGGATGATCCTGTGGCTCTGTTTTTGTTTGTTTATTTTGTCAGTTGTGGGGCTTGAACTCAGGGCCTGGGCACTGTCCCTGAGCTCTTTCACTCAAGGCTAGTGCTCTACCACTTGAGCCCCTTCCGGTTTTCTGGTGGTTCATTGGAGAGAAGAGCCTTACAGACTTTCCTGCCCAGAATGGCTTTGAACTGCGGTCCTCTGATCTCAGCCTCCTGAACATATAGTGTCTGGGCTTTTTTTCCTACAGGATGCACCCTAAGTGAAGCACAAAGGCCTTACTCACCCTCTCGCCTTTTTGGATGGTAGGACCGGGGGGGCCTGGGGGACCAGTCCTTCCCTGAAAGAGGAGATCAGGATAAAGAGGCAGTAAGCCAGTCAGGGTAAGGATGGGTGTGGGGAGGCACTTACTGGGAGGCCGGGAGGTCCTGGAGGCCCAGCTTGTCCATTCCGGCCCTAAGAAAGATCATCAGCAAGCCTTGTGCTGACAATCACCCCACCCCACCCCATCCCATCAACACCCAACCTAGTTTTGTGCCCACAAGGCCACTCACCGTTACTCCAGGCTCCCCCTTTTGGCCCTGGGTGGGGGGGGGGTTGGGGGAACATGTCAGATGAGGCTCCCAGTGGCTAGCTTCGGGTGCAGCATTCATCTTCCCACTCCACCCTCGACACTTACCTTTGGGCAATGCACGGAGCAAGGCTCTGGAGGTGGCTGTGGACACAGGTGCTCTTTGAAGCCAAGCAGTTCTCTTTAAATCCCTAGGTCTCCTCCCTGCCACGCCCAGAGGCTTCATCCAAACCTGAGTTGTCATGGCTGCCTGACACAGCACTCCTGCCAAATCACTGACTGCCCGGCCTAGGCTTGGCCCGTCATCCACCGCCAAGAAGTGCTGGACAGGGTCCACGCCTGACACCAAGCGACGCAACTGCTCCTGATCAGCTCCAGCCAAACCCAAGATGATCACCCTGAACCCTAAGGAGGGAATCCAAGCATCTTGTCATGACAATCCCACCAGGGCTATTCCTATTCCCAGGTTCCATCCTCAGCTTCCTCTATTCCTCACCAGCAGCCTGAGCCTCTTGGATTGGGCTGAATATGTCACCTCTCAATGGTTCGTCCACCACCAGAACCATCACCCCGGGTACTTGCTGACGGCGTCCTGGAGCATCGGGTGCCAGGAGATACTTGTGAGCCATGATCACCGCCGCGCCTGAGAGGAAAGTCACATCAGAGCCACGGGACATAAGAGTTTTTCTGTCAGGAAAGCCCCAGGAATCCATGCCAACTGCAGGCCTCACCTAAGTTGTTTCCACTTGGGTCCAAATAGGGAATGTCCCGGATCTTCTGCAAGATGGTGCCAAGATCATGGGAACTATTCAATGGGAACAGCAGGGAGGGCCGATGGCTATAGGACAGCAAGCCAACCTGGAATGAGGAGAGACGTAAAGCCTGGAGAGCATGACAGAGCAGACAGAGGTAGTGCGGGGAGGGCTTATTAGGTGGTAGAATGGGAATCCGCCAGCAATGAGATGATCTGAAGCTTGGGAGCTGGAAGAAACCCTGAAACTATATTAGGACAGAGAGATGGTGGCTGGTGTGGAACTTGGGGTGCAGAGAGGCAGGGAGAGATTAGGGTTTTGGATGCCTCGGGGCCAAACCTGGGCAGCCTGTGGCCCGAGAGGCCCAAGTGCAGACACCAGCCGCTCCAGACCCCGCTTCACAGCCTCTGCTCGATGAGCATTGTCTTGAGTGGTGTGCAGTAGAAACACCACGTCCACTAGACCTCCAGGACACGCTGTGGGAAGGTGTTGAGTCACTGATATGGACTAGTCCAGCAGCCCTCTTTGACCTCTCCCACTGTTTTCCAGCATACCTGGGTTCTGTGTGACCAAGGCCTCAGGACCCTGTCCACCCCTCTGGACAGGTATCAGAGAGAAGACATAGGAGACACCAGGTTCCAGGCCTGTCACCCGCTGGGAGCTATAGGTCCCTGGAAGTGTCTGTGAATCTCCGGGTACTTGTAAAGAGGAGAACTTAGTTAAACAGATCCTGCATGGTCCTGAAGGAGGTCGTCCAGGGAGCCCCTTCCAACCACAGCCTGTCCCTCACCCTGGCTGGTGCTTGCGAGTGGCCGCCAGGATAGGATATAGCCCAATGCTCCAGGTACTGGGGTCCATGCGAGGGTCACTGAGTTGATGGAAGTGTCTATCACGTGGAGTTCCGTGCTTGGAGCACGAGGAGACTCTGAAAGAAACATTTAACAAAAATCAGAGATGGGCTGGTGGGAATGTACACTTATACAACCACTTTGGAAAGCAGTCTGGAGGGTCCTCAGAAAGCTAAATATTGACCTCCCTTATGACCCAGTCATACCACTTCTAGGCATCTATCCTGAACAACAGGAACCAGTCTACAAGGACACGTGCACCTCCATGTTTATTGCAGCACTGTTCACAACAGCCAGGATATGGAAACAACCCAGATGTCCCACCACAGATGAATGGATCCAAAAATTGTGGTATCTATACACATGGAATATTATGCAGCCATAGAAAGGACAAAATAATGCATTTGCAGAGAAATGGATGGAGCTAGAAGAAATCATGTTGAGCGAGATAAGCCAAGAGCAAAGAGACAAATGGCATATGGTCTCCCTGATAAGTGGATATTAAATCCAAAATGTAAGGTGATACGACAAAATTAAGAAACAAAGGACTTCCACTCATCTGGTCAAATCACTACTAAATAACCCCATGCTGCTGATCACATATATGGTATAAATATGCACACTGGAGGGAAACCAGGAGGACAACACAGAACTAGAGGGAATCAGGGAAAAACATACAACAGTGGGACCCATCAGCTGCTCTGGACATTGATCAAAATGAACTAAGCAACTCAATGGCAGTGATGGGAGGGAGGAAACAAGTGGGAAAAAGGGAACAGCTGATGTTATGCAAAACAAAAGAAATGTACATATCACCCAATGTGGAAGAAATAACTGTATTGCAAAGCTCATAGAACTCATAAATGTTTTTTTGTGTACACATTTAGTTTTATTGTAACAAAGCAACTTGTACACTTTTAACATTTAAAACTCAGCATCATCTTTCCTTTCCAGTGAAAACAAAAGAAAATTTAAAAATAAATAACAAAATTACAATAGAGAATGTCAATTCCAAATAAGATCCTACAGGGTCTGCTGATTCTCCTGTAGTGCCAGGGCTCAAGTCATCACTAGGAGAATTTTATTGTAAAAGTGTCATCTTAAACTGCAAGGATGTCCATTAAACATCACAATTACACATGCCAAAGGAGAAGCCATGTTGTCAAAAATGCCCACTTAACCCACCCAAACATCTCAAACCCACCCTTTGCTGACCTTCTAGAACCCCATTTTTTAAAGTTTTTTTCTTTTTTTTTTTAACAAGAGAAAGTAAACAGATACATGTTGGTGATGCTAACTGTCTGTATTCACATAGACACAGTGTAATCTCTGAGCCCAATATACAGAGAAAGGAGGAGAAAAGCTAGAATCTATGCACTAGTACACAAGGCCTGAGCAGAGCAGAGCAACCGGAGGCTTTTCTTGTTTCCCACAGAGCAGGTGGCGGTGGTGGTGGTGATTCCGTACAGTTTTTGTTGAGACAGAAAGGGATAAAAATGAATTTAGAACAGAGGTGTGTGGAGATTCTTTTCCCGTTATATTCTGAGCAAGGTATTCCCCCCCCAAATAAGTTGAGAATCATGGTGTTTTGAGAAAAGAGACCTCAAGAACAGGGCAACTGAGCACAGAGGGGGAGAACACTGCAACTTGCTCCCAGGGACTGGAGAAAATTAAGAAGAAAAAAAAAAAGTTGGAATCCATCAGTGTTTTCTATTAGTCATCTTCTCCTTCATCCTCCTCTCCTTCTTCCCCTTCATCATCATCTTCATCTTCTTCCCCTTCGTCCTCATCCCCTTCTTCATCAATATCTTCCAATCCTTCCTCCTCTTCATCATCATCATCATCATCATCATCCTCTTCCCCTTCTCCCTCCTCCTCATCCATGTCAGGAACCAGGTAGTACTGCAATGGGTTTGGCCAGATGTCGTCTTTGATGACCTCTCCCAACTCGTCTGCACCAGCGTCTGAGTGGTCAGGGAACCAAGTTAAGAAGCTCTCTGGTTCCTCATGCTGCTGCTTCCTGCTGGCTTTATTCTGCTTTGACTGGAGCGCTTTGTCAAATCCTTTCCAGACTTCCATTTGATTTCAGTGGACTTTGAAGATGGATCACCGCTCTCATTCAGATGAAATTCTTTGGAGAGAACTTTATTTTCAAAGTAAGGATTTTCATCAAAATAAAAATCTATTCTGTAACCTGATTTTATATCTTCAAATTCTGTCACTTCAACTCTGGTCAGGTGATGTAGGGCCTCTTCATCCTCCTCCCCCCAGCAGTGCAGACACTTGTGGATGGTTGACAAATGTTGTGACCCAAAAATTTGGGATTTGGGCAATCAATTCTGACCTCTTCTGAAAAAAACGGTTGGCGGAGTTTATTATATTTCTGTTCTACTTTCAAAATCTCTTCACTGGCTTGTTCATTAAGTCTATTTCATTTTGTACTTCATCGATATGTTCAATTGCTTCTTGCTGTTCTTTTTCTCCCTTGGGCAAGCTGGGAGAGGAGGAGGCATCTGCCGACTTCGGGCCTGGTCTGTGCTGGGCTTTCTTCGGCAGAGGCAGGAGGAAGGACTGGCATTTGGGGGTCATGGCACGGAGGAGAAGCCAGAGGCGAGCCCAATGCTGCGGATCCACAGCAGGGGAACTCATAAATGTTATAGACCATGATAGACAAGTTGCCCCATGAACGTTAGAATATGTTTGTGACTTTAACTAAGCGTCACTATCCCACAATTCCGGTGAAATTTGGGAGATTACATAATCACTTAATCACAATAAAGAATTTGAAAAAAAAAATCAGAGATGGGCCAGGGGCTGGTGGCTCACACCTCTAATCCAAGCTGAGTTCTCAGAATCATGCATCAAAGCCAACCCAGACAGAAAGAAAAATCTGTAAGATCTTTGATTGCCACGTAGCCAGCAAAAAGCCAGAACTGGAGGCGTGGCTCAAATAGTAAAGTTCCAGCCTTGAGTGAAAAAAAAAAAAATAAGAGCAAGAGGTCCTGAGTTCAAATACCCTGGTGTATATGTGTGTATACAGAGAGAGAGAGAGAGAGAGAAGATCAGGAACAAGAGGAGAAAGGCCCAAGCAGATTCATTTTTAGCAAAATGTCAGAGGAAGTCATGCTGGGATCACTCCAGGATCATAGCCACTAGGAGGCTACAGAAGTCAATTTGAGAGTGGCTCAAGCTTGTCATCCTAGCTACTCAGGAGGCTGAGATCTGAGGATCATAGTTCGAAGCCAGACTAATCAGGAAAGTCTGTGATGATACTCTTTTTTTTTTTTTTTGGTCGGTCATGGGGCTTGAACTTTGGGCCTGGGCACTGTCCCTCAGCTCTTCAGCTCAAGGCAAGCACTCTACCACGTGAGCCAACTGCCACTTCTGGTTTTCTAGTGGTTTACTGGAGATAAGAGTCTCATGGACTTTCCTTGCCCAAGCTGGCTTTGAACCATGATCCTCAGATCTCAGCCTCCTGAGTAGCTAGGATGACAGGCGTGAGCCACCAGTGCCCAGCTTGTGATACTCTGATTTCCAATAAACTACCCAAATCAGCTGGAAGTGGAGCTGTGGCTCAAGTGGTACAGTACTTGCCTTGAGCAAAAGAAGCTCACAGACAGTATCCATGCTCTGTATAAGCCCCAGGTCTGGCACACACACAAAAAAGTCACTCTGATCTAAGATCCAAGAAATCAGGGTGGATGGTCAGTGGGAGTAAAAGCATACAGGAGTGAGGTGGGCTCTCAGCTCACCAGTGTGTGCAGTCACTTCCCTGGGGGGCCCTTCTCCAGTGGGTCCCAGGACGCTCAGCTGCACATGGTACAATGTCGCTGGCTCCAGCCCATCCAGGTCATAGCTGCTGAACTCAGGTCCCAGGACCCTGGATTGTTCCTGGCCACCTAGGGGAGGAAGGAGAGTAGGAACGTGAGTATGCCAGGGTGGATGGAGAGGAAACAATACCTCCCAGTACTAATGGATTCACCCACCTCATTGACCTTACAACCTTACTGATGACCCCAATCACTTCACTGATTGCCAGTTGATAGATCCATTTGACCCTTAATGACACCATTGATCCCATCCACCTCTTTGATGAATTCTACCTACTGTCGGGGATCCCATGAGTCCATAATACCCCCATGTAACCCTAACCTCCTATTGGGGGCACCTCTCACCCTCCGTTCGCCAACGCAGATGGTAGCCGTGCGCTCCAGGAACCCGCTCCCAGCGCAGGCTCAGCGAGTGTTCCCCGCGCCGCACAACCTGCAGCGTCGCCGCCAGGGGTGTGGGAGCCTCGGGCGCTAGGGAGAGCCAGAGCACGTGGGAATCAAGGAGACTCCGCCCCCACCCACCTCTGCACCAATCCCCCACGCGCACTTCCTCAGACCCCCCCACCCCTCCGCCTCCATTGGCTCCCTCTTCCAGCAGTCCCGCCCCCTCGAGTATCCAAGCTCCAATCCACGGCTCGCTCCAGCCCAGGCCCCACCTACGTGTGGTGACCACAATGGAGACAGGTGCGCCCTCGCGGTCTCCCACAAGCGCGGTCACGCGCACAGAATAGCTGACTCCACCTTCCAGACCGCGGATCTCCGCAGACTCGGTGTTTCCCGGGAGTATCTGTTGTCTCGTGGGACCACCTGGCCAGGCCGGCAAAGAGTAACATCCATCAGGGATGGGATGGGATAGCTAAGCAGGTGAGGCCATCCTGGCCAGGCAGGACGAGGGTACCGTAGGACCCATGGAGTCATACCTTCGCTCCGGCCCCAAGCCAATCTATAAGCTGTGGCACCAGTGACCCCTACCCAGGTGACTCGCAGAACATCGCTGGAAGCATTGAGTATCTGTAGTCTTGACACACTGCCCACAGGCTCGGGGGCTAGGGACAGAGGCACAAGGAGGGATCAGGACCTCTTAGGTATGCTTGGTCCATGCAGGGTGAATCGGAGGGTGAGGTAAGGTTACAAGAGAGGGGCAGTATAGGAAGCCCCCAAAGGGAAGAGGGTTGGGTGATGAGGAACCATCAAGAACTGAGCGTAGGTGGACATCGAGTCAGTGTGTTGCTGGTTCAACGTGGACAGGGTGGGTCACTGCAAATGGAGTAGCTGGAGCAGTTGGGAATACACAACAGGGTTGGTTAGCCAATCAGGTGTGGCTAGTATAAGTGGGGTCTACTCACTGGTCCTCACAACCACAGAGGCAGGGGCTCCATCTATGCCAGCCACATGGGCCCTCACGTGGACTGTGTACTCAGTATCTGGCTCCAGCCCATCCAGCTGAGCTTCTGTGGCCTCCCCAGAAACCAACTGAGATTTCTCTGGATCTGGGAACAAGGATGGAAAGGAGTTTCAGGACTAGCCAAACTCTAACACCCTTCATAAAGCTCTAGCTGGGCGCTGGTGGCTCATACCTGTAATCTTAGCTACTCAGGAGACTGACATCTGAGGATCATGGTTCAAAGCCAGCCGGGACTGAAAAGTCCCCCTGATACTCTTATCTCTAATTCTCTAAACCACTCAAAACCCAGAAGTGGAACTGTGGTTCAAGTGGTAGAACACGAGCCTTGAGCACAAAGAGGATCAGGGACAGCATCCAGGCCCTGAGTTCAAGTCCAAAACCAGAACAAGTCAAAAAAGAAAAAGAAAAAGTAACTCTAGCTAGGCATTGGCGGCTCACATCTGCAATCCTAGCTATTCAGGAGGCTGAGATCTGAGGATTACAGTAGGAAGACAGCCTGGGCACAAAAGTCTGTGAGACTTTTTTTTTTTTTGCAAGTCCTAGGGCTTAAACTCAGGGCCTGGGCACTGTCCTAAGCTTCTTTTGCTCAAGACTAGCACTCTACCACTCAAGCCACAGCACCACTTCCAGCTATTTCTGTGTATACGATACTGAGGAATTGAACCCAGGGCTTCATGCATGCTGGTAAGCACTCTACCACTGAGCCACATTCCCAGCCTTGTGAGATTCTTATCTCCAATGAACCACTAGGAAACCAGAAGTAGCACTGTGGCTCAAAATGATAGAGTACTAGCCTTGAGCAGAAAAGCTCAGCGCCCAGGCCCTGAGTTCAAGCCCCATGCTCAACAAAAGAAAGAAGGAAGGAAGGAAGGAAGGAAGGAAGGAAGGAAGGAAGGAAGGAAGGAAGGAAGGAAGGAAAGAAAGAAAGACTAGCCTCAATTCTACTTAGACCTGCTTCTCATAATCCTCCCAAATTCCAGTTTCCTACCTTGGCCTGAGCGCCAGGAAACTCTGTATCCTGTGGCACCAGGAACCCTGGTCCAGGCAATGGCAATTGATGAGCTGCCAGTCTGAGTAACATGGACTGTCCTCACTGGGCCCAGTGCATCTATGGACAGAAGCAATGGGAAATCTGATGGAGGAAGCTGATTGGGGCGAAGGGGGGGAGGGGGAGGCGGGGAGGCGGGGAGGCAGGTAGCAAGGACCACCTGATAAGGGAGGGCTTTGGAACCTAACAAGAGGCAGGGATCTGATGGAAGAAGCTAAGAAGAGGTAGTAAGTAGGTCAGATGGAGAATAAGTGGGGTTCTGACTGAAGGAATTTTGAGAGCAATCTGAGCTGGCAGATGCGTAAGGTCTGACAAAGGAGGGGGAATCTAATGAAAACATTCTTAGGAAGAGAGTGTATAAGTCCAACAAGATCTAGTTTACACCCACTCCAAAATAATTTTTTTGCCATTCCTCGGGCTTGAACTCAGGGCCTGGGCACTGTCCCTGAGCTTCTTTTGCTCAAGGCTAGCACTCTATCACTTGAGCCAAAGAACCATTTCTGGCTTTTTCTTTTTATGTAGTACTGAGGAATCGAACCTAGGGCTTCATGCATAATAAGCAAACACTCTACCACTAAGCTACACTCCTAGTAGCCATTCCCACCCAAAAATTTTTTAAGTGAGCCAAGTGACAGTGGTTTATGCTTGCAATCCTAATTACTCAGGAAGACTGGGATCTAAGGATCACAGTTCAGTCAGTCTAAGCAGAAAACTCAGTGAGACTCTTATCTCCAATTAACCACTAAAATGCAGGAAGTGGAGTGTGGCTCAGGTGTAGAACACCAGCCTTGAATGAAAACACTAAAGGAGATGGGCGCCGGGGGATCACACCTGTAATCCTAGCTACTCAGGAGGCTGAGATCTGAGGATCTCGGTTCAAAGCCAGCCTGAGCAGGAAAGGCCATGAGACTCCTATCTCCAATAAACCCCCAGAAAACCGGAAGTGGTGCTGTAGCTCAAGTGGTAGAGCGCTAGCCTTGTGCTGAAGAGCTGAGGGACAGTGCCCAGGCCCACAGTTCAAGCCCCATGACTGACAAAAAAAGAAAAAAGAAAACACTAAAGGACAGCATCCAAGCCCTGAGTTTCAAGCCTAGTACTAACACACACACACACACACACACACACACACACACACACACACACACACACACAAAGGTGGTAAGGGTATAAAAACTGTGTGTGGGAATTCAAGGGCAGAGACACTGGAGGTCTTAGGGAGAGAGAGATAAGAATCTGAAGAAGGGGAAGTTTATGGATGTGGAGGAAGGAAGCGGAGGCTCTCAGGGAGGCGGCACTGGTATGTCACGGGGGGAGGAGAGTGGGATTCTGGGGAGAACTGGGAGGCTGAGAGGGAAAGCTTGGGAGTTGGAAGGGAAATCAATGGCAGAGAACTAAGGGCCTGGGGCAGGAGCTGACCAGTTTGAGCCACGATAACCGCAGGAGGGCCCTCTTCTCTTCCTCGAAGTGCAGACACGGACACCTGGTAGGAGGTTCCAGGCTGCAGCTCCAGGATGTCTGTAGCACTAGAATCTGGAGGCACAGTCCGGCTGGACTCTGGAGCTGTGATCAGAAAGAAACATTCATCTCGTTCTGCCTGTCTCCTCAGTCCCCCCCATACTCTGATCATTTCCCCTTTAGCGATTCCCCACACACCCCACACTAACCACTGCCTGTCCTCCAGCTGATCCGAAATCCACTGGCTCCAGGAACAGGCCCCCAGGTGACCCTTATTCTCGTCGCATCTGAGGCTACAACCCGCAGTCCTGGGACAGCAAGTGGGGGTTCTGGCTCTAGGGGTTAAAGATAGGAGTCCGAGGTCAAGACCTGGGTAGTTATAAGTCAGACAATCTCCCCCTCTCCCCTCCCCCGCTCCCCGGCCCCAGCAATATAGTCCTCACCTCGGCGGATCGTGAGGACACTTGCACCTCCCTCCCGGTTACCCACACGAGCAGACACACGCACGGTGTAGGTAAGGCCAGGTCGAACATCGTCTAAGTCAAAGGCTGTCTGACTCCCAGGAAGCACCAGTGTCCGCTCAACCCCTAAGAGAGAAGACAAGGTTGGCAGGCAGAGGTTGGGAATATGGGATGGTAGCAGTTAGTGATGGGTAGGGAGATAGGATAAGAAAGTTCATGGCATCTGGCACTGGTGGCTCACGCCAGTCATCTTAGGTACTTGGGAGGCTGAGATCTGAGGATCGCAGCTCAAAGCCAGCCCAGAAAAGTCTGTGAGATTCTTTTTTTTTTTTTTTTTGTCAGTCGTGGGCCTGAACTCTGGGCCTGGACGCTGTCCCTCAGCTCTTCAGCTCAAGGCCAGCGCTCTACCACTTGAGCCACAGCGCCACTCCTGGCTTTTTCTGCTTATGTGGTGCTGAGGAATTGAACCCAGGGCCTCAGGCATGCGAGGCAAGCGCTCTACCACTGAGCCACCTTCCCAGCCCGTCTGTGAGATTCTTACTGCTAATGAATCACCAGGAAACGGGAAATGGCGCTGTGGCTCAAAGTGGTAGAGCACTGGCCTTGTGCAAAAAGAAGTTTAAGGATATGGCGGGTGCCGACGGCTCATATCTATAATCCTAGCTACTCAGGAGACTGAGATCTGAGGATCTGCCAGCCCAGGCAGGAACATCTGTCTGTGAGACTCTTAGCTCCAATAAACTCAGAAGAAGCCAGAAGTGGCAAGTGGCACTGTGGCTCAAGCACTAGAATGCTAGCCTTAAGCAAAAGAAACTCAGAGATAGTGCCTAAGCCCAGAGTTCAAGCCCCAGGACTGGTAAAAGAAAAAAAAAAGTTTAGGGACACCACTCAGGCACTGAGTTCAAGCCCCAGGACCAGCACACACACACACACACACACACACACACACACACACACACACACACACACACACACGCACACACAAAGACATGAGAAGTTATAGTTGTAACTAGTGTTGCAGGTCAGGGAGCTAGTGGTTGTGAAAAAGGGAAGGTGAAAACTATGGACAAAGATGGATGGATGGATGGCAGGCAGTATAGACAGAGGTAGATGAAGAGAGGTACTAGGGTAGGGGAGAGGGTAGACAGACCCTGAAATATTTCTTTTTTTTTTTTTTTTGTCGGTTGTGGGGCTTGAACTCTGGGCTTGGGTGCTGACCCTAGCTCTTCAGCTCAAGGCAAGTGCTCTACCTCTTGAGCCACAGCACCACTTTCAGTTTTCTAGTGGTTTATTGGAGATAAGAGTCTCATGGGCTTTCCTGCCTGGGCAGGCTTTGAACCATGATCCTCAGATCTCAGCCTCCTGAGTAGCTAGGATGACAGGCATGAGCCACTGGCACCCAGCTATACCCTGAAATATTTCTATGTCTAGGGCCTCATAGGAGGTACACAAGAGACTAGAAGGCTAAAGGGACCCAGTAGAAGGAATGGAAGGAGATGGTGGCGCAATTATACCCTGTGGGCTGGAACTTTAGTGCATGTGGATTTCCCTAGCAGGCTCCATCTTACCCTGAGTCCCTCGCACAGTGATGCGGTATTCAGAGGCACCGGGGACGGGGTTCCAGGTCACGCGTACCCGTTGTCCGGGCAGTTCAACTGCTTGTAAATCCATCACGACACTTACAGGCTGCTCTGGCCCTGTCAGAGAGGATGGCCCAGCATGGAGAGGCAGCCTGGAACCTCCATCTTTTCCTCAATCCCTTGGCCAGACCCACCCAGCTCTCACCAGTGGGGACCACGGCTGCAGGCGTGGCCACTTCTCGACCCTCCAACAGAGTGTAGAGCGTGAGGCGGTACTCAGTGCCTGGCTGTAGTCCATCCAGCTGGTAACGGGTCACATCAGAAGGCAGCATTACCTTCTGTGGTGGCTCTAAGCCTACAAGATGGCAGGGTCAGACAGGGCTAGCCAAAGCCACCAAAGGCTTGATTCATGGCCACCCAGTCCCTTCATCTGCACTGACCGCTCTCACGACGCCACTCCAGCCGGTAGCCACGGGCCTCAGGCACCAAGTTCCAGGAAAGCAGGATGGATGTGGGGCCCAAAATGGTGGGACGTAGGATCTGCTCCACAGAAGAGTCTGTCCCAGAGTACAAAGGACATCAGTGACCTCAACCCT
Organism: Dipodomys spectabilis; assembly: GCF_019054845.1. Lineage (NCBI taxonomy): Eukaryota > Metazoa > Chordata > Mammalia > Rodentia > Heteromyidae > Dipodomys > Dipodomys spectabilis. The sequence goes on from NW_024871037.1 coordinate 1,630,703, forward strand.
GCTCTGCCCAATCACCCCAGCCTGGAGAAGAAAACACCCAGCCTTCTCTTACCCGTGCGAGCAGTCACGGAAGTGGCAGGTCCCATCCTATGGCCAAAGAAGGGGCTCACAGTCACCTCATAGTCCGTACCAGGCCTCAGATCACGCAGCAATGTTGACCCGTGTCCAGGGCCCAGTTCCTGCCGCAGGGTTGGCCCACCTACATTCGGGATTACAAGAGTGCTCAGGGACTCCACTACCATCTTGTCTGAGTCATAAGGGTCTTTGTTCAGCAGCCCGTACTTCGCACTTACCTCCAAGGGCCCGCCACGTCACACGGTAGCCAGTGGCACCTGGCACTCTCCGCCAAGCTACCAGGAGGCTGTGGGCTGTGGTATTCTGGATGGCCAACTCTAGGCCTTCTGTGGCAGCTGGAGGAAAGTCCCACCGAGGATTAGGAGAGTCAGGGGTGGGTTATGGGACTGGATGGTTATGGGGCTGGATGGTTAGGGAAATGGGGTTCAGAGGATGGGAGAATTGCTTACTGGTGCGAGCTGTCCCTCTCACGGCCTCCCCGATGCTGTTAGCATAGAGGGCAGACACCGTCACCTGATACTCGGTCAGTGGCCGGAGACCTTGTAGTTGCGTGCTGGTCTCACCAGCTGGGACATTCACCTGTCCAGGGGTCAGAGGTCACCTTATCTTGTTCCTTCCAAGTTCCCAGCCACCCATCATCTGTCCCTCCTGATGGTACCATCCCTTTACCTCCCGCCTCTCGCTTGGCAGTGGCTGGCCCAACCCAGTCAGAGGAGTATACTCAATTTTGTAGCCTGTCACTGGGCCACTAGCCGCTGTCCACTGTACTCTCAAGGATTGACTGGTTGGCTCAGACAGCACCAGATCTCGGGGGCCAGAGGTGGAGTCATCAGCTGTCAAGGGCGGGGCAAGGAAGGGTCACAGGTCAGGAGCACTGTGGGATGGCTTCAGCATTCCCACGCTGGGATTATAAGAAGGAAAAGAAGCAGGGCACACGCAGCAGTGTGGGCAGGGAGGGAACTCACGAGGCAGGGTCACAGGCACGCCACCAGCCGTAGTACACACTCTCCGGGAAATGAGAGGTAAGAGTGTTCTCAAAATGCTAAAGTCATTGACGAAGAAGAAGAAATCGCTGGTGGGCTGTGAAGCCACCCGCTTGAGCTCCTCAGGGTCCGCATTCTTGATTCCTGTATGGGATCAGTAAGATCCAATTGGTCCCATGTCCTCTGAATGGACTCTACCTACTCTGGCTGACCTTTCACCCTAGCTCAGTGCTTACCCACAGCAAATAGCTTGACCCCCTGCCCCTTGAGCTTCTGGGCAGCTGTGTCCACCAAGTCCTGGGACTTTCCATCGGTGATCAGGATGCAGACCTGGGAAAGTATAGGAGATCAAGTTAGGGCTACTGCTTTGAATACTTCATGAGGAATAACCAGGGTGAGATAGGGTAGTTTAGGAATAACCTTGGGAATGCCAGGCCGGTCCAGATGGGGCAAGAAGACATGGTCAGCTACGTGGAGAAGTGCAGCCCCTGTGCGGGTGTTGCCTCCCTTGTAGCTGAGCTCCCGGATGGCACGGATTGCATCGCTCCCCGAGCTAAGAGCATCTAGGCCAAATTCTGTCCTGATGAATAGCAAGAGGAAAGAAGGAGTAACAGGCAACAGGTTATGACTTCTTCCAGCTCTGGCCTTTAAAAGGTCTCTGGAAGACAGGTGCTGGTGGGCTCGTGCCTATCATATTAGCTCCTCAGGAGGCTGAGATTAGAGGATCACAGTTCAAAGCCAGCCTAGGCAGGAAAGTCTGTGAGACTCTTATCTCCATTTAACTACCAGAAAACCAGAAGTGGAGCTGTGGCTCAAAGTGGTAGAGTGCTAGCCTTGAGCAAAAGAGCTCAAGGATAGCACCCCAGGCCCTGGGTTCAAGTCCCATGATGACTACCACCATCAATAACACACACACATGCGTGTGCGCACGTGCGCGCACACACACACACACACACACACACACACAAGGCCTCGCAGTGTAATGACCCTTCAGAGTATTTTTGAACTCCTGTCCCCTACCACTGAACCTCTAAGTTTAACAGATTCTCTAGATGTACCTCTGTTTACCACCTGTAGCTGGGCTTGGGCAGGCCTAGAGCCCTTTGGTGTTTTTAGCCTAGAAAGACAGGATGCCTAGTTGAATAATGACAAGAGGAAGGGTCCAGTTGTAGGAAGGGAGATATTGGTCAGACTGGAAGCCCCCATTCCTGGTGTACAGAGCGGGGGGGTTGAGTGGTCAGGGTGCTAGAATATAGAGTCCAACAGATACTAGGCATCTAGGGCTTCTGGGGGGAATCTGGGACGACTCCTGGGCTCCCCACCTCCATTCAGATCAGAAAACACAGCTGCTTTGTGCTGAGGTTATTTCATGCACGGCATAAGCATTCTTCCACGTGAATCCTCTGTTGCCAGTTAAGGACCTGGCTGCTTGGGGGGGTGGTGGATGGGGTGGAGGAGGGTGCTCCTGGACTTTCCAAAGGCTGACTTGGGAAAGATAGATCCTGAGGATTTCTGGGCTCTCTGCCCTTGTCTAGAGAAGGGGTGTTGATGGGGTCTACGATCTTGTCCCCCACCTCCACCCCAGGGCCAATTACTCACTGTGGATCATCACTGTACTGCACTGTAGCAAAGCGTACGCCCTGGGCACTGGCTGCCCCAGAGAAAGGCAGCATGAGCCCCTCCAGGAAGCCCCGGACTTCACGGAAGTTATTGCGGCCAATGGATGAAGAACCGTCAAGTAAGAACACGATGTCGGCAGCATAAAGGCGCGTGCAGGTCACTGAAGCCAGGAGGGGAGATCAGGACCTTTTCTAAGACAACCCCCAACCCCCAACTCCCTCCAGGTACTGGGGAGTCCCCTGGAACTAAGGGTAGGGTGGAGAGTAGGTCATCTGCATGGATGTGGGACTGTCAGCCTCAGGGGCCTGGCCAGGAGTGACTTGGAGCAGGAGATAAAGCATGTGTCTGTGGGGGCCATAGCCCCAGTGGGATATGATAGGAAGTATTTGGGGAAACCCAGTGCAGAGTAGGAGAATCTGGGGCAGAGTTGGAAGTTAGTGACTAACTTAGAAGGAATAGGCAGGTGGGGTGAGAAGGCTGAAAGCTGAGTTTGAGCCAGAGATGACACAGGGTGACAGGGTGCAGTACCCCCAGATAGGTTCGTTCCTTAGCCATGCCCACCTCTCTCCCTGGGCTGGGCCCAAACTCGGGGCACCTCTGTCAGGATCCCGGCGCAGAGCACAGCCATCAGAAGCTGCAGCCTCATCCTGGATGATAGAAAAGATCAGCCAGGATCTCTGCCCCCGCACCTCCCCTGCCCCTGGGGCTTTGGCCGGTCTGAGCCAGGCCCTGTTGCCCCCACTGCACCCCGAAATTCCAGTCTTGCCTGCACCGCCGCTGCCCTCCTGCTCTCCGGCCGCCGCCGCCTCTGCCAGCCGCCCCGCTGCAAGCTGTAGTCCCGCCTACTGCCGGCACAGAAAGTCCCTGAGCCCAAGAGGTGGAGCAGCAGGCTGGGGCTCAGCCCGCCCTCACCCACCTCCTGGAGAGGTTGCCGCCCACCCCCTCCTCAACAAATATGATGCATTTAAGAGCCAAGGGTCCCCTTCTTATGACTTGCCCTTGCCCTGCTGCATGCAGCCTCTGACTCAGGCTCTTGACAGATGTTGAAGGTCACACAGCTGCTTTAAGTCAATGTGGCTAGGTTCCTGAGGACCAAAGGGTGGCAATGCCATGATAAGGAGGAGGCTACAGCTGGAGATGACTCAGCCACCCCCCTAACCCTGTAAGGGGGGGGGTGCCCAGACAAGCCCACAGGCCATGGGTCCCGACTTAAGGCCACTCCCGTGAATCAGACATCCTTCTGTCTAGCGGACCTCCTGTGCCCCACCCCAATGCCCTTGATGGGAAAGAGCAGCTCCCAACAAATGAGGAAGACCCTAGGCTATCTTAGGAAGATCAAGGGTCCCACTGGGCTGGATCTAAGTCATAGATGCTTCCCCTCTGTCCCCCCACCCCCCACCCAGGCCCTCCTTCCCTGGAGAGGGAAGCCAAGGAGGAAAGGATGTGTGTCATGTTTAAGCATACATGTTCATCCCAGGGCCTCTTACCCCATGCTTTGAGCGGTCCCAGGCAGATGCCATCCAGCTGTGTTTGCAAGGGAGGGGGTGTCCCTATGTTTGGGCCACCCACGATGACAACTCATCTCTCAGCAATTCACCTCCTACTGCCCAAGCCCTCACTGTTGGGCCGGGTCTCCCTCCCATCGCCCCCCCCCCCCCCCACCTAGATTCATTCTGGCTAGTAGGAGTCCTTTACATCAACTCTACTTGGTAGACTCTGTGTACCCAACTCCCTTACCCTTTCCCCACTGCCTCGAGGTTTCTATTCCTTTTATTTCACTACTGATCATTCTTTGATTGACATGTTACTGTGGACAGTCCCTCCTTCCCAATCCCACCAAGGTCAGGGCCGCTGCCCTGAGGAAATCTTTCTATATGCAGATTTGTTCATTAGGTGGACAATACCAAGGCAGAAAGAAACCCCCCAAGAAAAGCCAGCCTTCACTTGGACCCTGCCCTCTTTTATGTTCTTGCCTAGGTAATTCTGGACAGGCACAGAAAAGCACAAGCTAGGCATCGTGGTGCACTACTGTAATCTCAGTACTCGGGAAGATGAAAACAAGAAGATGGTGAGTTTGGAGTCCAATCTGATACAAAATAAGACCCTATCTCAAAAAGAAAACAAACAAGGAGCTGAGCATTGGTGGCTCACGCCTGTAATCCTAGCTACTCAGGAGGCTGAGGTCTGAGGACTGTGGTTCAAAGCCAGCCCAGGCAAGGAAAGTTCATGAGACTCTTATCTATTTAACCACCAGAAAACTGGAAGTGGTACTGTGGATCAAGCGGTAGAGGGCTCACCTTGAGCTGAAGAGCTGAGGGACAGTACCCAGGCCCAGTGTTCAAGCCCTCCATGACTGATTAAAAACACAAACATGGGCTAGGAGTGTGACTCACTGGTAGAGTGCTTGCCTAGAATGCATGAAGTCCTGGGTTCCACTCCTCAGTTCCACATAAGCAGAAAAAGCCGGAAGTGGTGCTGTGGCTCAAGTGGTAAGAGTGCTAGCCTCGAGCAAAAGAGGCTCAGGGACAGTGTGCAGGTCCCGAGTTCAAAGCCCAGGAATGGCAAAAACAAAACAAAACAACCTCAAAACACATCTATAGTCCCCATTGCTTCCGGGCCTGTTCCAATATACCTAGCCCTGGCAGCCACGCTCCCTTGGTGATCCACAGGCTGAGTGGAGAGATGGGAATGGTGGGAACTGTGACATATGTTTCCCTTGGATCATCTCAAGGGTCAGGCTCTTGTGTGGCCAGACCCACAGCTAGTGAGGTCCATCCAACGCTGACTAAATAGTCCTTTTGCCCGGGAAGGCTGGAGCTGCCCTCAGGTACTGCAAGGGTAGGTGGTAGTGAGCAGAGATGGCATGGACAATATGGACATGCCTTTAAGGGATGCAGGTTACTAAAGTACCCACAGAAAGGAGAGGTTGCTGTGGTGCGGGCATCACACACAAGGATGCTAGGAGAGGCTACTGGCAAGAAGCAAGGCTGGGATGAGTGCAGGTCTGCAGGTACTGAGTCTCTGGAGCAGGAGTGTGACTTGAGGGCACTGGCTGCAGCCTCCTGGCACAACCCTGGAAGTAAATGTCTACCTGTAGCATACCATCAGGACAATAGGGGTTCATTGAGTTCAAATCCCTCCCATACTTCCCAGACTGGCTTCAGTCACTAGCTGTCAAATGCCTGAGTCCCCATAGTAATAGTTCTCGATTCTGAACAAGTCATTTCTCTTCATAGTAACTTCCAGTGCACCTCAAGATGTCTTGAAGAAAGATCAAATACCCTGGCTTAGCTATGCAAGACTAGAGCTAGGAATGTGGCTTAGTGGTAGAGTGCTTGCCTAGCATGCATGAAGCCCTGGGTTCCATTCCTCAGTACCATAGAAAAGGCCGGAAGTGATGCTGTGGCTCAAGTGGTAGAGTGTTAACTTTAAGCTAAAAAAGCTGGACTGTCCCTCTTCCTCGCCCCCTAGCGCCCGCCCCCCCCCCCAAAAAAAAGAAATGCAAGACCACTCAGCACAGCTCAAGTTTTCCTATGTCCAGCATGTCTGTGGCATGTTTGTCCAGCATGTTTATGGTTAAGACACTGATAGGGGGGAGAAATCAAGTTCCATCCTCCAGAAGCTCGCTAGGAAGGCATCAGACTTGGCAGTTGTTCCCTGTACCTGGGTGCCACATCTGCAAGTAGCTAGGGTTAGGCCAGTCAGGGCTCTCACTGATGAACAGTATCTCTCCTTCCAGCCACACAGTAGGAAGCTGATCTGCCTAGTGTGCCAATCCTAGGCTTTGGAAGCCATCTGATAAATACCTATGGCAACAAGAAGGGATGAAGTCAAGGCACTGGGACAGAGTTTTAGCTACTTTTTAGGCTAGGATAATGGAGGAAAACTTCAGATTTCAACGAACCTTGTCCAAGGACCTCTGCTCACAGGAAAAAGGCCCTTCTACTTCCACTGGGCTCCCCAGGAATCTGGGTGTGGAGGGACGATAGGGGGTGCAGGAAAAGAGGCCTACTTGCTCCCCTGACTTAGGAAACAGAGCTCCAAGGCATGGCGTAAGGACGAAGCAACTGGGAGTTCCACTAGGTCCTGGCTGCCTCAGGAAGATGGGGAGGGGATCGGCAGGCCAACAGCTCAGGACTTGCCTGGGACAGATCTAGATGAGGGAGGGGGCTCAGAGCTCACTGAGCTCACGACTATTCTTGGAGCCTGAGTCAGTGGCAAATGGAAGCAAAGGATTCCTGCCCTGCCTGTCTAGGCAGCAGTAGAAACGCAATGGGAACACTGTGCCCCAGGCTATCCTCCCTCAAAATCCTGAGTAAACACAGCAGGCTTCCTTAGGGATAGCCTAGGCTCTTCCTAGTCACCTCCAGGCTAGACCAGAGACCAGAAGGCAACCCTACAGGGTCTGCAGTGAGGAGTTTCCTACAGGAGCCCCCAGTTTCCAGAATGGGGACCCCTACAAGAACACAGGCTAGGGTTCTAATTTTCAGGGATTCCCATATCCCACTCTTGAAACAGGCTGCTAAGGAACATCCCCCATGGAGTTGAGTGGAAACATCTGGGCTCAGTTCCTTGCAATCATCAAAGGCTTCCGGCCTCTCTGTGGCGGCCCCCACGCTTGCCCCTGGCTGAGGACACATCAGCCTGTGAGAAGCCAGAATGATCCAGGGGGGGCATAAAACTGGGAAAGACGTCTTTGCTCCCCAACCTGCTGCCCGATGGATACCATGCTGATGCCAGAGGAAGGACACACAACTCTCAACAGAGGACTTTATTGGTTGTAACGGGCTAAGGGGTTTTGAGGAGCCAGAGTGGTATGTTTGTGGTGGGGTGAGGGGGGGCACCATAAACCCTGGCCCCGCACTCTTGCCTGCACAGGCTTTCTGCCTAGAAGCGCAGCCAGAACATGCCACTACGGATCCGGTTGTAGTCTGAGAGCTGCTCGATGGGGCCTGTGGGGAGAGGGTGGGGTGTCAGGGTGGGGTGCCTGGCCTGCACAGGGACACCTGGCCCTGTGCCACACCCAGCTCAGAACTGCTGCCCAGGGCAGCACAAGACAGGCTTTGAGTGAAAAGAGGAAGAGCACATTCCCCAAAGGGTACAGAGCCTGTCCCTTCATGCTCTGGCCTTGGGAGCCCCACCTCATGCCCAGGGTGCCCCGTTACCTGATGGGTGTGGGGGGGGTGGTATTAGTGGAGGCAGCTTGGCAAGGAGTCAGGGAGCTGCTGGAACAGGTTTTCTGAGCAAGAACTCCCTGGCAGCCAGGCTACTGGGGGTGGGGTGGGGGTCCTGGGAGCCTCAACTTGCATCCCTCAGTGTAGACTGGGGGTGGGGAACAGAGCAGAAAGGGAAGGCCACAACGATGGCCTGCCTGAACAAAGGACAGAGACCTCCTGGAGTACCTACCCAACCCCGCCACAGCGGGACACTGGTCATAGAAGTACTTGGAGCAGATCTCCCGCACCATCTGGGCATCCACATCCTGTAGGGACAGCAGAGGGCTCACTAAATGGCAGGTACCGGGCACCATCTCGGCTGACCAAGATCTCTCACATGTACCATGGAGCTGGCCCCCAACACAAGAGGGGAAATGTGGATGGCTCTCCCTGCTGTGGAGGTTTATGGGCCCCATCTATTCCCACGGCCCTTCAAGGCCCTCTGTCCCTGGGCGACGGCCTGGGACGACAGGGATGCCTAGAGAAGCAGCTGCCCCCACCCAGGTCTTCCGCAGGGCCCCGTGTTACCGCAATCCGGCTCTCCCACTCAATCAAGGGGATACGGCGGCCATAGGTCAGAAGGCTGCGCCCGATGTCCTCACACACTGGAGTGGTACCTTCAGGGGTGGGAGAAGGCTTAAGAGGTCCATCCTGTTTAATCAGGGGCCCACAGTCACACAGCCTCTGGTGTCAGGTTGATGAGGACTTCTAGGAATTTGCTCTCACCCCAACTACAATGACAGCTTTTAGTTACTATGGTGACAAGCTGCTGACCTGAGCCACTCTCACTTCCACCTACACCTGAAGCTCCAAACCCAGTGGGAGGGAGTATAGCATGATCTTCAAGACTCTCCTTTGTTGGTTTTGGTTTTCATTTTCTGCTGGTCTTTCAGGCTTGCCCTCGGGACCTGGGTGCTGTCCCTGAGGTTTTGTGCTCAAAGCTAGTGCTCTACCACTTGAGCCACAGAGCCACTTGGTCCTTTCCCACTTTGTTAGGAATGGTGGCCATACCAGATCGCTGCTGCCAGGACATACACTCTCCCTACAGGGCCACAGAGCTCACCATCCAGATGAGACATAAGGGCATTTCGGACGATGTTTTTGCCCCGTGTCACTTCGCTCTCTGTAGCACTGGTGCACAAACGCATCCTGAAGCAAGAATGAAAAGACAGCTGGTAAGTGGTGTTCATGCTGGGAGGTGTGTGGTCTCTTGGCCTCCCATTACCCTGGGTCAAAGGCCCCTAACCCACCCACTAGCATTGGGCTGGCACTCACCACTGGCCTTGCAAGAAGATCATCATATCATCGATAGTCATGCGGTCACAGACGAAGTGTGCACCCAGGAGCCCAGTCTCTTCATAGCAGATGTTGAAGGTCTGGAAACTCTGGCACAGCTTGTTGGTCACGGCAACTGCAGCCAGTGGGCTGGACAAGTGCTGCCAGGGACAAGGGTGGGGGGGTCGGCCTCCCCTCTTGTCTGCAGCCCATGCAATCCCACAGCTCCGGAGCCCCCAACCCAGCCCCTTCTCTTTGAAGCCGAGGCCCCAGGCCTGCTCTTGGCACTTACCTTGCCACCACCGTAAGTGCAGTCATAGTGACCAATGATAGCATTGGCCACTTGGAGAGTCACATTGTCTGGGCTGGCCCAGCCAGGTCCCTCCACTGCAATGGCCACGTGGGCCAAAGGGAGGGCATCGTCTCGGTGACGGATCTGAAACAGCAGAGGTCAAGGCTGAAGGACAGCCTGCATTTCCTGGGCGAACAGAAAGGACAGCTGGTGTGGGTGGAGCGTGCATGGGCATGTGCGCGCACCTGCTCGGTGAGCAGCCGCCGCCACAGGAACCCATTGCCAACTCCTGAGGCATCTCTGGAGTCACAGAGAGAACCATGCCCTCAGCAGGTCTTCCCAGAGGTCTCCAGCCCCAAGTGCCATGCCCACCCATCAGGCATACCTCGCTCCCAGTAAAGCGGCATGGAATTAGACTGGGCACGGCATCCTTTTCGTACTTCCCCGAGACGCTGCTGAAGTGCTTTTGGGCCAGGTCTAGCAGCTGCCTGTGCTCTACTCCTGAGGAGACAAACAGTAGTTACCAGTGATCAGCCTGAGTCCAAATCACAACACACAGGGCCGAGATCCTGCCTGGGTGGGAAACACCAGGGGAAAGATGATACATCAGGACAGGAAGAGGATCCTTCAGGAAGTTCTTGCTTCAAGGGCTAAAAGGTTTCCCTGGCTTCAGACACACACAGAAGCAACACTCTCAACTTAAAAAAAAAAAAAAAAGGGCTACCATGTGACCCAAGTGCAAACTTCCTTTCTAGAAGCAAAACTGGCATGAGGCCACCTGGGTGCCTGTCGCTCAAGCTCACCTACAATCTGCTGGCTCTGAAGGAGGTGGCAAGTTGGACAGCACCAAGAGCTGTTACAGTGGGGTCCTGACTAGCTCTGGGATCCCCAGAGACTGGGGTCACTGACAAGCCACACATGACAAACTCATGCCCTGAGGGCCCATGGTGGATTTCGCCTCAGCAAGTCAAGTGCCTTGACTGATAAGTACTGTCTCTGGACAACTTGCCCCAGTCCTGAAAGGACCCAATAGTCAGACATGTCAGGAGTTTATTAGGTTCCTGGCTCCAAAGATGCCACTCAAGTTCATTTTAGTAGGTTGTGGGCTTGAACTCAAGACCTGGGCGTTGTCCCTGAGCTTTTGTGCTCAAGGCTAGTGGTCTACCACCTTGAGCCATAGCTCCATTTCTGTTTTTTAGGTGATTCATTGGAGATAGGAAGTCTCATGGACTGACTTTCCTGCCCTGGGCTGGCTTCAAAACATGATCCTTGGACTGGCTTAGTGGTAGAGTGCTTACTAGCATGCATGAAGCCCTGGGTTTGATTCCTCAGCACCACAAACACAGAAAAAGTCGAAAGTAGCAATGAGGCTCAAGTAGTAGAGAGCTAGCCTTGAGCAAAATGCAGCTTAGGGACAGTGCCCTGGCCTTGAGTTCAAGCCTCAGGACTGGCAAAAAAAAAAAAGGAACATGATCCTCAGATCTCAGGTGTGAACCATCAGCACCCTGCTAAGGTTTTTTGTTTGTTTTTATTGTTGGTCATGGGGCTTGAATCTGGGCCTGGGCACTGTCCCTGAGCTCTTCAACTCAATGCTAGTGCTCTACCACTTGAGCCACAGTGCCACTTCTGGTTTTCTGGTGGTTTATTGAAGATAAGAGCCTCACAGACTTTCCTGCCCCAGCTGGCTTTGAAGCTTGATCCTCAGATCTAGCCTTCTGAGTAGCTAGGATGACAGGCGTGAGCCATTGATGCCCAGCAGCTAAGATTTTTTGTTTCTTTTACCAGTCCCAGGACTTGAACTCAGAGCCTGGGCACTATCCCTGACTGAATTAAGCCACATTCCCAGCCTTTTTTTTTTTTCAATTGTTCCCACACTCAAGTTCCCAGGGCCATAAATAAGGAATATCACTCATATTCAGACTTGTATCAGAAAACCATTCTGAGTCCATCCACTTCTCTCCCTAGCTCCTGTCATCTCTCACGGGGTTTGAACTTTGGGCCTGGTCTCTGTCCTTGAACTCTTCAGCTCATTTCTAGTGCTCTACCACTTGAGCCACAGGGTTACTTCCGGTTTTGTGGTGGTTAATTGGAGATAAGCCTCATGGACTTTCCCACACAGGCTGGTTTTGAACTACGATCCTCAGATCTCAGCCTCCTGAGTAGCTAAGATGGCAGGTATGAGTCGCTGGCTTGCGGCTTCCTGGCATCTCCCTGGATACATGCCATACCTTCCCTAGTTGGCTGGCCTCTGCTCTGGCCCCACCCCTAGCAGTAGAGCAAGCCTCAAAACATACAGCAATCCATGTCCCCCCACAAACACCAACCGTCCTTCACGTTTCTGATGGGCTACAATACCCCTCACCCTCAATATAAGTCTACCTTTGGGTGCCCACTGAAGTCTCTTTTTTTTTTTGGTCAGTCCTGGGGTTTGAACTCAGGGCCTGGGCACTGTCCCTGATATTTTTCTGCTCAAGGCTAGCAATCTGCCACTTGAGCCACAGAGCCACTTCCAGCTTTTTTCTTTTTATGTGGTGCTAAGGAATCAAACCCAGGGCTTCATGCATGCTAGGCAAGCACTCTACCACTAAGCCATATTTCCAGCCCACTCCTCTACTATTCTGTGTCTTCCTTTCAAGGCCCTCCCTGTCTATCATCAAGTGTGCATCATCTCACAACTCAGCCAACAGCAAGGCCGCAAGCTTGGAATGGGCCTAGGAGTTGATGTCTACCTGCTCACAGACTGGGTATCCTGTTTACCTAGGAGACTAAGAGAGGTCTGGGGAGGGGCTAGCAGCCCAACTGAGGCATACACTAGAAGGAGGTGTGCTCTCCTATGTCCAGTCTCAGTGGTGGAGTGGCTGCAGAATAGAATCCAGCTCTCAGTCGGCCACCTCCCCACTCTCTGCCTCCACTGAGAGCACACAAGGAAAGTCATTCCTCGCTAAGATTGGTCAAGTATAATAGGTTCTCTTTTTTTGTTGTGATTGTAGTCAGTCATGGGGTTTGAACTCAGGGCCTGGGTGCTGTCCCTGACCTTTTGCACTTAAGGCTAGCACTCTACCACTTTGAGCCACGGTGTCACTTCCGGTTTTCTGGTGGTTCATTGGAAATAAAGTCTCATGGACTTTCCTGCCCAGGCTGGCTCTGAACCAAGATCCTCAGATCTCAACCTCCCAAGCAGCTAGGATTACAGGCATGAGCCACCAATCCCAGCTTCACAACAGATTCTCTTGGAGTGAAAGACCTCCTATGATCAGAACCAGGGGATCTTGACTTCAAGGACCAAGGTGAGAGCTCACCTGTCTAGGGCTTCAACAAGCCTATCACTTACCTCCAGCTGCTGCCAGCACCATGCGAGGGGCCTTGTAATGACTGTTGAGGTAGTTAGTCAAGTCTACACGAGACAGTTTCCTGCAAGAGATGCAGCCATTGTTCACCAGGGAAGCCAAGTCTGTGTGGTGTACACATCTACATGTGGATGGGCCTTTCAACTCCTCTCCCAACCCACAGCAAGTTGGCTGACAAAATGGGATCAGGAAGGAGCATGGCTTCTCTGAAGAACAGGTCCCTCCCCCTTGGTCTGCCATCCACTCTTCCAAAGACAAAGGGCAGCCTCACAACCTGTTCTGGGGAGGGTGTGAGCTCTCCCAGCCCACTCCCCACCAGGGAACAGGAAACCACATGGAAGGGATACTGAGGGGGCTCTCTCCCTCAAACTGTCTGAACACGCAGGGAAAACATATCCTAAACAGAGCCTTAGATTTAAGTGAAGACCACACAGTTATTCAAAAGAAGGGCTTGTGGGAACCACATGGCCACATAGACATTGTCTCTAATTATATGAATTAGGAAAAGAAACACCACCAACAGCTGGCTAACTCAAAACATGGCCAGAAGGCATCATGGTTCCATGATCTGTGCTGGCTCTCACCTGACATTCTCACTGGGGCCCTCCACAGCCTGGGCTAGAGGTGTGCCCTGGAACGCTGTGGCATGCAGGTAATCGAAGACCACGTCCCGCATCAATGTGTCATTCTCCTGCATCTCCCGCAGGATCACATCCCGTTCCTTCTCAATCTGAGAGTCTTCTAAGCTGCAGTTCTGCACAATATCAGCCAGAATCTCCACAGCTGGACACAAAGACATGTTTAGGGACCCAGTGGGGCCAGTGCAGATTCATGACAGCACCAACTCCCAGGTTTGGCATCTCTGGCTACTGTGCTCTCTCTTCTGATTGACATTGGGCAGTGCTACAAGTCATGGGACATCTGGTTCTGTCCTCTGCTCCTCTAGACTCCTGCCCTACTGTGATCAATCCCTCTCCAGATGTTACCTTTTGGCAGGTCCTCAGACAGTGCTTTGATGTAGTAGGCTGTGTGCTCCCGAGTGGTATAGGCATTCAGATGGGCCCCCATACTCTCTATCTCCTTCTCCAGGGCATTTCCAGGCCGATTCTTTGTTCCCTGGGTCCAGGCATCAACAAGACCAATCAGGAACCAATCAGGAGCCATCCATGAGCCCAGGAACCCTATCTTTACAGGCTAAAGACCCAGCAGGAGCAGTAGTGCACATGTACTTTCTTTAGTGCTATATTCACTGAGCAGTAAGCAGGTCTTGAGCTGACTGAGGTCACAGTTTCTCCTAAAACTGGAGCCAGCCAGTCAGGAGAAAAGACATACCCAGAACAAGGCTACCTAATATTCAGAGCTTCTTCAACAGCCTGACTTGACTAGTACTCCCTACCACCTAACTGACAGCCATGGTCAGGTAAGACCACACCTTTTTTTTTTTTTTTTGTCTGTCCTGGGGCTTGAACTCAAAGCCTGGGCTCTGTTGCTCAAGGCTAGCGCTCTACCATCTGAGCCACAGCACCACTTCCAGGCTTTTCTGTTTATGTGTTGCTGAGGAATGGAACCCTGGGCTTCATGCATGCTAGGCAAGCACTCTTACCAATAGGCCACATTCCCAGCCCTCCCCCCACCTCACCACACACACCAGTTTTCAAGTGAGGAGATCTACCTTCTGAACCATGCCATTCACGCAACTTTGTGTGTATACTAGCTGTCACCTTCGGAGGTCTCATCCCTAGTCCCAGGTGTGTACAGGGGCAGAAGGGTAGTCTCAGGTTCTGTCTCATGACAGGCAAGCACACACAATACAACTGAGCATACACCTGTGCTTCCAAGATTCCCTACTCTGACTCAGTATTCCTGACAATCATATACCCCTTTTCCATTTTTTCTTCACCACTTTCAAAATTCATGGGCCTTACTGGACGCTGGGATCACAGGTTCATGCCTGTAATCCTAACTATTCAGGAGGCTGAGATCTGAGGAGTAAGCTTTGAAACTAGCTCAGACAGGAAATTCAGTGAGACTCTTCTATCTCCAATTAACCACAGAAAACAAGAAGACTAGTCATGGCTCAAAATGGTAGAGCTAACCTTGAGTGCAAAAAAAAATCAAGGATAGCACCCAGGCCATGAGTTCAAGGCCCACAACCAACAATCACCATCTCTTTAATCAAAGATCTCCAGGGGGCTGGGAATATGACTGTGGCTTAGTGGCAAGAGTGCTTGCCTAGCATGTATGAAGTCCTGGGTTCGATCCTTTAGTACCACATACACAGAAAAAGCCAGAAGTGGTGCTATGGCTCAAGTGGTAGAGTGCTAGTCTTAAGCAAAAGAAGTTCAGGGACAGTGCCCAGGCCCTGAGTTCAAGCCCCATGATTGGCTAAATAAATAAAAAATAAATGAATCTCTAGGTATTCCACATCCTATGACCCCAAGTTTTTGTTGTTTTTTGGCCAGTCCTGGGGCTTGAACCCAGGGCTTGGGTGCTGTCTCTGAGCTTTTTTTTTTTTGCTCAAGACTAGAACTCTACCACTTGAGCCACAGTGCCCCTTCTGGCTTTTTCTGTTTATGTGGTACTAAGAAATTGAACCCAGGACTTTATGCATGTTAGCAAGCACTCTACCACTAAGCCACATTCCCAGCCTTATGCTCATAAGTTTATTATCATGTGTTTGCCCATAAGGCAAATTCTTTAAGTCGTCATGTACAAACCACAGGCCTGCTCTACGTGGCAAAAAGTGCCTGTAGCATCTTGGGTTTTCTCAGCTCTTCAGGCTTCATACAGAGGCTCAACATAAAAGTACATTACTCAGAGGAAGCTTAAGTCCATATGGTTCCTTCCAGAAAGACCAGCCAGCTCACTCCCCCAACTGAGGCCCACAATCAGGAGGTAAATTGTTTCTGACCTCCATCCTCAAAACAGGAAGCACTAGGTGGGCACCAGTGGCTCATGCCTATAATCCTAGCTATTCAGGAGGCTGAGATCTGAGGATGGTAGTTCAAAGCCAGCCCAGGCAGGAAAGTCTGTGAGACTCTTATCTTCAATAAACCACCAGAAAAACTAGAAGTGGTGCTGTGGCTCAAGTGGTAGAGTGTTAGCCTTGAGCTAAAGAGCTGAGGCACAGTGCCCAGGCCCAGAGTTCAAGCTCCACGACTGAACAAAAACAAAACAAAAGAACAAGAAGTGCTAAGCCCAGAGAAGACAAACTTTACAAGTCTCACCTTGAATGCCAGATGTTCCACAAAGTAGCCTGCCCCATTGTTCTTCTCGTTCTCATAGCGGCTGCCAGCGTTAATCCACACTCCCACCTGGACAAGCAGCCACCAACCAAGGTAACAAACAAATCACCCTTAGTCCCCACTCATAAGCCAGCCTGAGTAAGCTCAACACAATCCCCACAGAGGATCTCATGGGTCCCAAGGTAGAGGCAAGTGTACCAGTAGAGTTCCTATGGTTGGAGGAATAGAAGGGTCAACCAAATGACTAGTCACACTGGTCCTTCCCACCCTATTTCCTGACTAGTTATCAAGAGTATCCAAGGATATTTTAAATTGTGGCCAATTACCTGGTGCTATCACAATAAAGAAATTAAGTCTCTTTTCAATACTTGTCCTAGGCACAATGTCTACTGTTTGCCACAATAATTTGTTTTCTCCATTTAAAAAATTATAACCCCCAAACCTGTTATCCCTATCTACTCAGGAGCTGAGATGTGAGGATTGCGGTTTGAAGCCAGCCTAGACAATATGAGACCCGAGTTCAAGACCCAATACCAACACACACACACAATCAATTTGGAAAAAAAATTTTTTTAAACTGTATAGAAGCTTGGCATGGTAACGTATACTATAATCCCAGTACTTGGGAGGCAAAGACAAAAGGAGTAAGTTTGAGGCCAGCCTTGATCCTGTCTCAAAAAAACAATGAGGCTGCAAACATAGCTTAGTGGTACAGTGCTTCTCTAGCATGATGCATGAGGCCCTGGGTTCAATTCCTCAGTGCCACATAAACAAAATAACAATAATGATAATTTAAAAAAAATCAAGTGATGGTGGCTCACATCTGTAATCCTATGTATTAGAGGAAGCTAAGACCTGAGGATCTCACTTCAAAGCTACAGTGGGCAGAAAATCCTGAGACTATCCAAATAAACAACAAAAAAGCTCAGTGGGGCACCAGTAGTTCAAGCTGTATAGCTACTCAGGAGTTCAAACCCCAGTGCCATCAGAAAAAGAGAGGAAGGAAGGAAGGAAGGAAGGAAGGAAGGAAGGGAGAGAAGGAGGAAAGGAAGGAAGGAAGGAAATTAAGAAAGCAAGCAAACAAACTAGCTAGTTTCTGGTTTAAGTTACTATGCTACTGGTATGTATTTTTTTTTTTTACCATATTAAGTAACCTTCCAGTAACTTGTGTGTGTGCATGTGCGTGCACGTGCCTGTGTCTGTCTGTCACTGGGGTCTGAACTCAGAGCCTCACATTTGGAAGGCAGGCAGGGGCTATACCACCTACCTGGCTTTTTTTTTTGGTGCTGGTACTGGGGCTTAAACCCAGAGCTTGGGCATTGTCCCTGAGCTTTTTGTGTTCTACCGATGATCCACAGCTCCTCTTTCAGCCTTTTGGTGATTAACTAGAGATAAAGAGTCTCAAATTTATCTTCTGGAGCTGGCTTCGAACCTCAGTCCTCATATCTCAACCTCCTATGGCATCAGCCATGTGCTATCAATTTTAGGTTTCTGTCTTTACTGTAAGACAGAAACATGAACACATCTCTCATAACAAATGAACAAAAAGCTGGACAAAACTTGACCTGCCACGCCCCCTTCACTCCGCTTCCATAGCCACCATGACTACTAATTATAGTGAGGGTTGCCCTATGAAGTTAAAAGCAGGGTTGTGAGGATTGCCAGTGGCGCACTCCTGAGAATTGTGGTTTGAGCCAGTAGGAAAGTGAAGTTCTTATCTCTAATTAACAACAAAAAAACCAGAAGTGGGGCTATGGCTCAAGTGGTAAAGTGCTAGCCTGGTAATTCACGTTTATAACGATAAAACTGTTTAATAAAAAAAATTAATACATTTAAGAAAAATGAGGGGCTAGGCGCTGGTGGCTCATGCTTATAATCCTAGCTGCACAGGAGGATGAGATCTGAGGATCACAGGTCAAAGCCAGCCCAGGCAGGAAAGTCCATGAGATTCTTATCTCCAATAAACCACCAGAAAACTGGAAGTGGTGCTGTGGCTCAAGTGGTAGAGCTCTAGCCTTGAGCTGAAGAGCTCAGGGACAGCACACAGGCTCAGAGTTCAGGCCCCATGACCGACAAAAAATAAAAATAAAAATGAAAAATGAAAGTGAGCTGTGTCTCAAAGTGGTAGGGCACTAACCTTAAGAGGAAAATAAGAAAAAAAAAAAAAAAAGCTCAGGGACAGTGGTAAGGCCCTGAGTTCAAAGCCCATGAATGACAATAAAATAAACAAATAAGCTGTGGCTCAAAGTGGTTATAGCACTAACGTTGAGCACAAAAGCTCGGGGACAGTACCCAGGTCCTGAGCTCAAGCCCCACAACTGACCAAAAATAAATAAAATGGAAAAAAAAAAAACTAAAAACTCCAGACAGTACCTGGACCCTGAGTCCAAGTCCCAGGACTAGCACCCCCTACAACCCGTCCTCCTCCCTCACACACACCATACAATAAAAAAAAAGGGGGGGGGGCTGGGAAGGTGGCTCAGTGGTAGAGAGCTTGCCTTGCATGCATGAGGCCCTGGGTTTGATTCCTCAGCACCAAATAAGCAGAAAAAGCTGGAAGAGGTGCTGTGGCTCAAGTGGTAGAGTGCTAGCCTTGAGCTGAAGAGCTGAGGGACAGCACCCAGGCCCAGAGTTCAGGCCTCACGACCGGACCCCCCCCAAAAAAAGGGGGGCTGGGAAGGTGGCTCAGTGGTAGAGCGCTTGCCTTGCATGCCTGAGGCCCTGGGTTTGATTCCTCAGCACCACATAAGCAAAAAGAAAAAAGCCGGAAGTGGCGCTGTGGCTCAAGTGGTAGAGCGCTAGCCTTGAGCTGAAGAGCTGAGGGACAGCGCCCAGGCCCAGAGCTCAGGCCTCACGACTGGACACCCCCCCCCCCCCAAAAAAAAAAAAGGTAGGGCTTGGGGCTGGGAAGGTAGCTTCGTGGTAGAGTGCTTGCCTAACATGCACGAAGCTCCTGGGTTCGATTCCTCCGTAGCACATCCACAGAAAAAGCTGGAAGTGGTGCTGTGGGCTCAAGTTTGGTCGGCCTTGAGCAAAAGCAGCTCAGGGACAGCGCCCAGGCCCAGAGTTCAAGCCCCAGGATTAGAGGGGGACGGGAGGTGGGGGGAGGGGGGGAGAAAGGTAGGGCTGTGGGGATATGGATGGGGACCAATCCGGAAGTGAATGACCCAGACTTGGAACCCAAGGTCACAGACACACAGACAGACAGACAGACAGACAGACAGACAGACAGACAGACAAACACCCCTCCCCGCCACGGACCCTGGCGCCCGGCTCACCGTGCAGGTCGGCTGGGAGGACTGCTCCGAGGCCACGCGCAGCCCGTTGCCCAGCACGCTGACCTGCGTCTCGGGCACGTTCTGCAGGGCCTGGGCGAAGGTGGCCGTGTGGCGCAGGGCGGGCGTCCTCAGCAAGGCCGGCTGCGGGGGCAGAGCGACCACAGGAGGGGGGGGGCTCACCTGACCAGCCTCCCCTGGCAACTGGGGATCCCCCCCCAGCCCGAAGCCCTCCCCGCCCCCCCACCTGCCCCCCCACCCCGCCCGCCCAGCCCGGCCCCCCCCGCCCGACCCCCCACCCCGCCCGCCCAGCCCGGCCCCCCACCCCCGCCCGCCCAGCCCGGCCCCCCCCACCTGCCCCCCACACACCCCGCCCGCCCAGCCCGGTCCCCCCCCGCCCCGCCCCCCCACCCGCCCCCCACCCAGCCTTCCCACACCCCGCCCCCCCACCCCGCCCCCTCCACCCCGTCCCCCCACACCCCGCCCGCCCACCCCGTCCCCCCACACCCCGCCCGCCCAGCCCGCCCCCCCCCCACCCCGCCCGCCCAGCCCGGCCCCCCCGCCCGACTCCCCACCCCGCCCGCCCAGCCCGGCCCCCCACCCCGCCCGCCCAGCCCGGCCCCCCCCACCCCGCCCCCCCCACCCGCCCCCCACCCAGCCCCCCCACCCAGCCTTCCCACACCCCGCCCCCCCCACCCGCCCCCCACCCAGCCCCCCCACCCAGCCTTCCCACACCCCGCCCCCCCCACCCGCCCCCCACCCAGCCCCCCCACCCAGCCTTCCCACACCCCGCCCCCCCCACCCCGTCCCCTCCACCCCGTCCCCCCACACCCCGCCCGCCCAGCCCGCCCCCCCCACCCCGCCCGCCCAGCCCGGCCCCCCCCCACCTGCCCCACACACACCCCGCCCGCCCAGCCCGGCCTCCCCACCCCGCCCCCCCACCCAGCCTTCCCACACCCCGCCCGCCCACACCCCGTCCCCCCCAACCCGCCCGCCCACCCCGCCCCCCCCACCCCGCCCGCCCAGCCCGGCCCTCAGCGGCGTGACCTTCCCCCGACCCTTGACCCCGCGCGCGCCTCCCGCCACAACTCGCCCCCGCGAACGACTCGTCCCTCGTCCATGGTGGCCCTAAGCTCCGAACCCTGACCCCAAGGAGGGTATTCCTCGCCGTCTCACCGAACGGCGGGTGCGCAGGAACGCTTGGGCCCCGGCGCCTGCCGCCCGGCAAACCGCAGACGCAGCCATCTTGCAGCTTCCGTCAAACGTGACGCCGTGCGTCGCGCAGGCGCGGAAGGGCGGCGGTGGGAGCCTGAGGCGCAGGCGCAGTACGGACAGCGTGGCGCTCGGTCTCCCCCTAGCGGGAGCGAGGAGTATATACACCTTTACAGTCCCAAGCTGGGTCTGTCTGCAAAGGTGTCTGTCTGTCAAGTTCATCTGATGGCAGGCGGACCAGCGCGCCCCAGAGCCCGCTTCTGTGAGACTCTTATCTCTAATAAACTACTGAGAAAAAGCCAGAAGTGGCATTGTGGCTTAAGTGGTGGAGTGCTAGCCTTGAGCACAGAGAGGCTCAGGGACAGAACCCAATTCTAGGACTGCCCCCCCCCCCCAAATAAATGGGATAAAAATAAATATAAAATAAAAATAAAATGGGATAAAAATAAATGGGATAAATGGGATGTTTAGTGTGTGTTAATATCTTTGTGGGGCCTGGTGATAGTTGCTCACATCTGCAATTCTACTCACGAGTCTGAGACCTGGAAGATTAAAGGTCTGAAGGTGGCTGGGGCAGAAAAATCTACCAAACTCCATCTTCACTTTACAGAACAGTTGAGCAGTTGATATAGAAATCGCTTATAGCCGGGCACCAAGGCCTCACACTTGTCATCCTAGTTACTAAGGGTGAGAGCTGAGGATCGTGGTTCAAAGCCAGCCCAGGCAGAAAAGTCTGTGAGACTCCAATCTCCAATGAACCACCCGAAAACCAGAAGTTTTGGCACTGCGGCTCAAGTGATAGTACACTAGCTTTGAGCTGAAGAGCTGAGGGGCAGCGCCCAGGTCCCAGAGTTCAAGCCCAGCAACTGACAAAAATAAATAAAAAAACAAATCTTTTATACAAGCCCACAAACATATATGTTTCCCATATTAATACTTCATATTATCTCAATTTATCTGTTACATTTTTTTTTCTCAGTACAATATTTGAACTCAGGATCTTGCCTTTCCCATTTGAACTACACCTCCAGCTTTTTTTTTTCTTGAGTTTATTCTTCAGATAGGCTCTCAAACTTGGGACACAGTCCTTGTAACTCCATCTTCCCAGTAGCTGAAATTATCAGTGTATACTACCACACCCAGTCACTTGTTACAATCAATGGACTTTTATCTGACCATTATTAACTAAAGTCCATCATGTTTGTTCAGGCTTACACAACTTTTTCTTTTCCTTACAATCCTTTTTACATTTTAGGGTCCCATTCAGGAAACCACATTACATTTGTTTTTTGTTTTAGTGGGCCAGTCCTGAGATTTGAACTCAGGGCCTGGGTGCTGTCCTGAGCTTTTGAGCTGAAAGCTAACATTCTACCACTTGAATCACAGCTCCATTTCTGGCTTTTTGGTGGTCAACTGGAGATCAGAGTCTCATGGACTTTTCCTGCCTGGGCTGGCTTTGAACCATGGTCTTCAGATCTCAGCCTCCTGAGTAGCTAGGATTATAAGTATGAGCCATGAGTGCACACATTGTACTTGTCTGTGTTCTTAGGCTCTTCTTCTTTGTTACACATGTGTATATGTGTGTGTATGCTTTGAACAATAATTTAACATTATACAAGAATAAATATTGCATCTATTTGGAACTGGATTGATCACACACATTGAACAAAAGAGTGAAAATGTTCAATATCTTGAGTGACTGGTATATGGAAAATTATAGTAGTGATTGGAAATTACCAGAAATGGGAAGATAGCCCATACCCAGATCCTAATGGGGAAACAAATGTCACCTACTAGACAGATGAGCCGGGCACCAGTGTCTCACACCTGTCATCTTAGCTACTCAGGAGGCTAAGACATGAGGATTATGATTCAAAGCCAGGCCCAGCAGGAAAGTCTGTGAGACCATTTCTGATTAAGCACCAAAAAAAAAACGGAAGTAGAGCTGTGACTCAAGTGGTAGAGCGCTAGCCTTGAGCAGAAAAGTTCAGGGACAGTGCCCAGACACTGAGGTTAAGCCCCAAGACTGGTGTACACACACACACACACACACACACACACACACACACACAAGTCCAAAGAAGAAGAGCATTCAAGAAGTGAAATATCTGGCACTTGATCATGAAAAATGGACTGCCATTAGCTGTGGAATTTATGGAAGGCTAGGTAACCTTCCTTCCTTCCTTTCTTCCTTCATTTCCTTCTTCCCTTCATTTCCTTCCTTCCTTCCTTCTTTCTCTTTTGTCAATCCTAGGGCTGGAACTCAGGGCCTGGGCACTCTCCCTGAGCTTCTTTTGTTCAAGGCTAGCACTCTACTCCTTGAGCCACAACACGATTCCAGCCTTTTCTGTATATGTGATACTGAGGAATCAAACTCAGGGCTTCATGCATGCTAAGCAAGCACTCTACCACTGAGCCACATTCCCAGCCCCTAGGTAACCTCTCTGTATTGTCTTTTTAGCTCCAATATTTGCCATCACAGGGTGATGAGGAATTAAGCTACATAATGCAGACATTCACTGCATATTGATTTTTTTCAGTCTATAACAGAGGAATATATGGCGGTGGTACCATAAAATTCAGTTGCTTACCAATAGCATAGCTGGTTTCATTAAATTTTCCATTACCCAAGCAGTGATGACAATCAATACTCCATGACACAGTTCAAAGATTGCACTGTCCTTAAGGTAAATGTGACTTTATGAATAGAACCTGGCATATAGTATCAGCCATCATAAAATTATTATTGTTATCGTTATAATTAGTATTATTAGTCAGTCCTGGAGCTTGAACTCAGGGTCTGGGCACTGTCCATAAGCTTTTTTTGGGGGGGTCCGGTCATGGGGCCTGAACTCCGGGCCTGGGCGCTGTCCCTCAGCTCTTCAGCTCAAGGCGAGCGCTCTACCACTTGAGCCAGAGCACCACTTCCAGCTTTTTTTCTTTTTGCTTATGTGGTGCTGAGGAATCAAACCCAGGGCCTCTGGCATGCAAGGCACGCGCTCTACCACTGAGCTACCTTCCCAGCCCCTGTCCATAAGCTTTTTTGCTCAAGGCTGGCACTCTACCACTTTGAGTCACAGCTCCACTTCCAATTTTCTGCTGGTTCATTGGAGATAAGAGTCTCACAGACTTTCCTGCCTGGGCTGGCTTTGGACCCAGATCCTTAGATCTCAGTCTCTTGAGTAGCTAGGATTACAGGCGTGAGCCACCAGTGCCTGGCTTGTTTGATATTTATAACATACATTCACCTGTGTTTTTTCCTACATTTTTTTTTCTTCTTTTCAAAAATATACGAAGTGGCTGGGAAGGTGACTCAGTGGTAGAGCATGTGCCTCGCATGCATGAGGCCCTGGGTTCAATTCCTCAGCACCACAGAAGCAGAAAAAGCTGGAAGTGGTGCTGTGGCTCAAGTGGTAGAGCACTAGCCTTGAGCTGAAGAGCTGAGGGACAGTACCCAGGCCCAGAGTTCAGGCCCCTGGACGCCCCCCCCCCCCCAAAAAAAAAAGACTAGCACTCTACCACTTGAGCCACTTCTGGCTATTTCCATTTATGTGGTGCTGAGGAATTGAACCCAGGGCTTCATGCATGCCAGGCAAGCACTCTACCACTAAGCCACATTTCCAGCCCCTGTCTTCAAGTTTACCCATATTGTAGCATTTATCAGAAATTCCATATTGCACTGAGCACCAGGGGCTCATGGCTATCATCCTAGCTACTCTGGCGGCTGAGATCTGAGGATTGTAGTTCAAATCCAGCCCAGGCAGGAAAGTCCATGAAACTCTGGGCCTGGACACTGTCCCTCAGCTCTTCAGCTCAAGGCTAGTGCTCTACCACTTGAGTCACAGTGCCACTTCCGGCTTTTTCTGAGTATGTAATATTGAGGAATCGAACCCAGGGCTTCATGCATGCTAGGCAAGCACTCTACCACTAGGCCACCTTCCTAGCAGGTGCTTAACTACGGTTCAGGCTGTGTTTGTGCATGGTCCTTAGAGGAGGAGGAGGTAGATTGGTGTGGCTGATGTACAGTTTGTGCTTTCCCCAGGGCCTATCTGATTACACCCATCCTGGCATCCCGTCCTTGAAGGAATTCTGGGCTCACCTCACCTTCAGTGAATTGGCAATATCCCTGTCTAACATCACAGCCTTGTACAGGTATCACCAACATCATGACAGTGGAGTTACCCGGATGTTCCTCCTACAGCATAGATGTGGCCTCTTAGAGAGGGAACAGAAGCCACTAAATCTAGATAAGGACCCAGAGGGATAATGGACACATAGTCTCGAGTTGTGGGGCCCAGGAGCTATGGACCATCCTCAGCTTGGCGAGCCATGAAAAAGAGGCATGCCGGGTGCTGGTGGCTCAGGCCTGTCATCCTAGCTACTCAGGAGGCTGAGATCTAAGGATCGTGATCCAAAGCCAGCCCGAGCAGGAAAGTGTATGAGACTCTTATCTCCAATAAACCACCAGAAAACCGGAAGTGGCTCTGTGGCTCAAGTGGTAGAGTGCTCGCCTTGAGCTGAAGAGCTGAGGGACAGCGCCCAGGCCCAGAGTTCAAGCCCTACGACCGACAAAAAAAAAAAAAGGATGCACATGTTGGTCACCCACACTGGGAGGGATTCCCCTTTATTTGAATTTGCTGCTTGGTGGCTAGGCACTGCAGGTGACTCTCGATATGAATCAGTAGAGCATCCAACATATGAAGGACCCCTAGGAGGAGGGTGCGGTCTGAGACGGTGGCCCGCCGTTTCCAGGGACAACTGGGGTTGGGGGTCACTTGTGACTGTTGAGACTAGGAGCAAAAGACAGGAGGGAGGGGGAGGGGGAGGAAGGCAAATGTCAGCAAAAGAATTCGGGAAAAGCCATAGGATGATGGGGGTATAGTAGATTAAAGGGGATGGATCGGGAGGGAGGCTTAGGAGGATAGACCGATGGCAGGGGTGGGGGGGGGGTGTCATGAAACTAGGTGGGCATGGGACCCATGGATGGCTAGGGGAGGGATGGGTTGGATGGGGAGGAGTACTAGAAGAGAATAAATAAGCCAGATGCTTGTGGCTCATGACTGTCATCCTAGCTACTCAAGAGATTGAGATCTGAGGATTATGATTCAAACTCAGCACAGGCAGGAAGGTCTGTGGGACTCTTATCTCCGATTAACTGGCAGAAAACCGGGTGGGTGCTTGCCTAGCATGCATGAAGCCCTGGATTCAATTCCTCAGTATCACACACAGAGAAAAAGCCAGAAGCGGTGCTGTGGCTCAGGTGTTAGAGGGTTAACCTTGAGCAAAAGCAGCTCAGGGACAGTGTCTAGGCCCTGAGTTCAAGCCCCAGGACTGGCGAAAAGAAAGAAAGAAAGGAAGGAAGGAAGGAAGGAAGGAAGGAAGGAAGAAGGAAGGAAGAAGGAAGGAAAGGAAGGAAGGAAGGAAGGAAGGGAAGGAAGGAAGGAAGAAAGGAAAGAAAGAAAGAAAGAAAGAAAGAGAAAGAAAGAGGGGAAAGAGGGAGGGAGGGAGAAGGAAAAAGAAAAAAGAAAACCAGAAGTGGAGCTATGGCTCAAAGTGGTAGAGCACTAGCCTTGAGCAAAAATGTTCAGCCGGGTGCCAATGGCTCACACCTGTCATCCTAGCTACTCAGGAGGCTGAGATCTGAGGATCGCAGCTCAAAGCCAGCCCGGGCAGGAAAGCCCATGAGACTCTTTATATCCAATGGACCACCAGAAAACCGGAAGTGGTGCTGTGGCTCAAGTAGTAGAGCCCTTGCCTTGAGCTGAAGAGCTGAGGGACAGCATCCAGGCCTAGAGTTTAAGCCCCATGACTTACCCCCCCCCCCCAAAAAAAAAGGAGGGAAGAAGGGAGACAAATAAGCCGGGCAGCTGATCCATTCCTAGGGAATGGTCAGGACACGTGGACAGATGCAAGAAAGGAGATGGGGGGGGGGGGGGTGAGTGAGGTCTGACAGGAAGGCTGGTGGGAGAGGAATGGGTGGAGGATACGGGTCTTCTGGGCATGAGTGGAAGCAGCTCACCTGATTTGTAGTGAGCTGGGGAGATCGCTTCCGTTGCATCATCACACGACTGATCACCAGCATCATGGTGGTAGTGATCGTGACCCCAGCCACAGGGTAGATGCGGTTCCCTCCCAGGCCCATCCAATAGCCAGGACAACCCAGACCACCTCTACAACCATCCAGCCTCTCCGGTTGGCATCCCCAGGGTTGTAAGTCTAGCCCCACCTGATACCAGACGGGGCGTGACCAGGCATGGGTTGGGGCAGACATTGCTAGTAAGAGCAGCGGCAGTAAGAACTGAACACTCAGCATAGCTGCGGCCACTGTCAAGAGGCCGGAACCTGGTTGCCTGGCAACCGGCAAACACCCCTCCCCCAAGGGCAGGGTCAGCTCTGAGGTACCAAGTTCCAGCTGGGCCCATGGCCCTTTTTATTTATTTACTTATTTATTTAGTTTTCGGTCAGTAATGGGGCTTGAACTCAGGGCCTGAGTGCTGGCCCTGAGCTCTTTTTGCTCAAGGCTAGTGCTCTAGCACTTTGAGCCACAGTGCCACGTCCAGTTTTCTAGTGGTTTACTGGAGATAAGAGTCTCAAGGGCTCTCCTGCCCAGGCTGGCTTTGAACCACGATCCTCAGATCTCAACCACCTGAGTAGCTAAGATTACAGGCGTGAACCACCGGCACCCAGCAATTAATTAAGTTTTTAATGAAGCAGCCTGGCCAGAAAAATCAGAGGTGGTAGGGTAACTGGGTGGGGGTGGGGGGCGCACAGATCTGAGGGTGGGTACCACTCTTCCAAAAGACTCTTCCTGGAGTCTTTTCTCTTTTTCTTTTTTTCTTTGGTTAGTCATGGGGCTTGAACTCAGGACCTAGGCACTGCCCCTGAGCTCTTTTTGCTCAACGCTAGTGCTCTACCACTTTGAACCACAGTGCTACTTCTGGTTTCCTGGTTGTTCGTTGCAGTTGGAGAGTCTCACAGACTTTCCTGCCCTGGTTGGCTTTGAACCATGATCCTAAGATCTCAGTCTCCTGAGTAGCTAGGATAACAGGTGTGAGCCATTAGCATTTGGCTTTGAAGGAGTCTCCTACCTCCTTCTGTATCTCCACCCTCAACTATCACCCCTCTAAAAATCTAAAACACCTTCCACAATCTCTAATGTTCACTGTTTCCTATCCTGCAATCAGGGGTTTCGTGTCTCAGATGAAGGAGCCATTACCCATACAGAAAAGATGAGGGAGGGAGGGAAGAAAGAAAGGAAGGAAGGAAAGAAGGAAGGAAGGAAGGAAGGAAGGAAGGAAGGAAGGAAGGAAGGAAGGAAGGAAGGAAGGAAGGAAAAAGGCTTCCTTTCTTAACTTCCTGAAGAATCCAGCAGGCTTGTGATTTCTGGCATGTTTTACTTCTTAGAAAGTCACCTTTTTTTTTTGGGGGGGGGGGGGTCCGGTCGTGGGGCCTGAACTCTGGGCCTGGGCGCTGTCCCTCAGCTCTTCAGCTCAAGGCTAGCGCTCTACCACTTGAGCCACAGCGCCACTTCCGGCTTTTTTCTTTTTGCTTATGTGGTGCTGAGGAATCGAACCCAGGGCCTCATGCATGCAAGGCAAGCGCTCTGCCACTGAGCCACCTTCCCAGCCCCAGAAAGTCACCTTTTAGTGCAGGGTGCTGGTGGCTCACGC
Source organism: Dipodomys spectabilis (assembly GCF_019054845.1). NCBI lineage: Eukaryota > Metazoa > Chordata > Mammalia > Rodentia > Heteromyidae > Dipodomys > Dipodomys spectabilis. The sequence continues at coordinate 1,658,913 of NW_024871037.1, forward strand.
CTGTCATCCTAGCTACTCAGAAGGCTGAGATCGGAGGATCAGGATTCAAAGCCAGCCAGGGGGAAGAAATGTCCATGAGACTCTTTTCTCCAGTGAACCACCAGAAAACCAGAAGTGGCACTGTGGCTCCAATAGGTAGAGTGCTAGCCTTGAGTGACAAAGCTCAGGGACAGTTCCCAGACCCTGAGTTCAAGCCCTATGACTGACAAAGATTAATAATAATAATAAAATCACCTCCTAATAGTTAACTCCTCTTCAGACCCATCTCTCTAGTGTGACCTGTGCAATTTTCTTCAAAGCTCTTCTATTTGCTATTCTATTCCAATTCCCCTTTCTAGCCTGCCTTCTATTTAGCCAATATTTACCAACTGCCCATTCCTGGCGCCAAAGGAAAGTGGGACAGAAACAGACAAAAAGTTCTGACTTCCTGGGCTGAGGTTGGCAGGGGGTGGAGGGGAAGGAGGACAAGGGGTGTGTAAATATAGTGCCAGGCACTGGCAGAGGCCATGATTAAAAATAGAAGCGGGCAAGGCGCCTGGGTGGCTTGGAGGACAGGACAGCCTCTGTTCACCCTGGAGATCTTGCCTAGTGCCCAGCACACAGCCTGGCGCCTGGGCAGTACCCGATCAGGACCTAATGAATGGCAAAGTTCACCTGTTGAGCAGGTGATCGGAACCCTACAGTGTTCAAAGTATGCCCAGATACTTTAGTCACATAATATTTACCGAACAGCCCATGAGGTCAATACAGCCATTCCTCTACTGATCAGGACAACACGGAAGCCTAGAAGGATCCAAGGGTTCTTTCCAGTCATTCGTGTTAGCTGATCAGAAAAGAAGCCCCACTTCTCCCAGGGCCACATGGGAATGTTAATATTTTATAAATCTGTACTTGCTTCTTAGCTGAAGTGTTTTGTTTGCCTCCTGGGGCTTGAACTCAGATCCTGGGCACTGTCCCTGAGCTTTTTTTTGTTTTTTTTTTGGTCAGTTATGGGGCTTGAACTCTGGGCCTGGGCACTGTCCCTCAGCTCTTCAGCTCAAGGCTAGCGCTCTACCACTTGAGCCACAGCACCACTTCTGTTTTTTTTGGTGGTTTATTGGAGATAAGAATTTCACAGCCTTTCCTGCCTGGGCTGGCTTTGAATTGCAATCCTCATATCTTAGCCTCCTGAGATTACAAGTGTGAGTCACCGGCGTCCGGCTCCCTTAGCATTTTTTTTTTTTTTTTTTAGTCAAAGCTAGCAATCTACCACTTGAACCACAGCACCATTCCAGCCTTTTCTATTTATGTGATACTGAGGAACTGAACCCAGGGCTTCATGCATGCTAGGGCAAGCACTCTACCACTAAGCCACATTCCCAGGCCCTACTTATGGTTTTTAAATGGTTCATTGGAAATAAGAGTCTTTCACTTTTCTGCCCAGGCTGGCTTTGAATCTCAATCCTCAGATCTCAGCATCCGGAGTAGCTAGGATGACAGACATGAGCCACCGGCACCAGGGCCTGCGTGCTGTTCTTGAGCTTCTTTTGCTCAAGGCTAGCACTACCATTTGAGCCACAGTACTACTTCCAGCTTTTTCTATTTATGTGGTGCTGAGGAATTGAACCCAGGGCTTCATGCATGCTAGGCAAGCACTCTACCACTGAGCCACATTCCCATCCATTCTCCTTGGTTCTTTATGATGTCTCCCTGACACTGCCCTCTCCCAGATATTCCCAACTTCTACCCCTCTCCCAGCCAGACGGCCACCATGCTTATAGTACAGCCTGGACTTATGTACACAAGTCTTTATTTCTGGTGCTGAAAATAGACACTGCTTCCTCCCTGTAATCCAGCCAAGACCGGCTTGACTTCAGCGCCCTGTCTCAGGCCTGCAGCAGTGATTGCAGAATTCCAGGCTCTCTGTCCCTGAGTTATGACGTTTTTGTTCATGGAGGATTCTTCTGGGTGGCACCTAGACCTGGCCAAGAGGCAGGAGAGTTTCTCACCAATGACCAGTTCCAATTTCCCGAGGTAGGCAGTGGTGGGCTGGGTAGCAGCATGTTCAGAGTTTGGTGGCCTGAGTAGGCAGAGGAAGGAAGATTCTAGTTAGTTTTCCAATGGACCCCCTCCAATTTCTTCTCTTGGGGACTGCCACCCCACCCCCACCCACCCTGAAGGGAACAGATTTTTCCCCTCAAAGGGCAGGAAGGGAAAAGGTATGATATGTCTCCTGGGGACAGAGCTATGGTTATTGACATGGAGCAGCTAGAGTTGGTGGGAGGGGGTGTCTCAGAATTAGGCCAAACAACAAATTAACAACAACAAACCCCACTAAAATAGCTCAGTGAGCCAGAAAGCTTACCAAAGTGCAAGTGAGGGAATCAGGTTTGGTGTGTTGAAGGGCAAAAGTCACAGCATCATGGACGGAAACGAAGATATGCTGTTTTGTGATGGAAGCATCAAAGAATTGCCCAGCCTCAAGCTGGGCCACCACGGGACCTATAGGCAAGAAGAAAGTCATTCTTAACTCTCGGGACCATGAGGAACTGCAACCTTTCCCCACCTCTCATCGACCCTTCTAGAATGTTCTGGCCCTCTTCAACCTTTCAGCCCCTGTTTTATTTGTGTGTGTGTGTGTGTGTGTGTGTGTTGGTCCTGGGACTTGAACTCAGGGCCTCATGCTCTATCACTTGGCTTTTTTCTTTTTTTGCGGGGTAGGTTGTGGGGCTTGAATTCAGAGCCTCTTTGTGCTTAAGGCCAGCTAGTCCTCTATACTGGAGCCATAGCGCTATTTCCCGTTTTTAAGTGGCTCATTGGAGCTAAGAGTCCAACAGACTTTCCTGCCCAGGCTGGCTTTGAACCACGATCCTCAGATCTCAGCCTTCTGAGTAGTTAAGATGACAGGCATGAACCACCAGCATTTAGCTTCACCTTGACTTTTTCTTTTCTTTTCTTGCCAGTCATGGGCTTGAACTCTGGGCCTAGGCACTGTCCTTCAGTTCTTCAGCTCAAGGCTAGCGCTCTACCACTTGAGCCACAGCACCACTTCTGGATTTTTCTGCTTATGTGGTGCTGAGGAATCAAACCCAGGGCCTCATGCATGCAAGGCAAGCACTCTACCACTAAGCCACCTTCCCAGCTCCTCATTTGGCTTTTTCTACTCAAGGCCAGTACTCTACCCTTTAAGCCACAGCTCTATGGTTGGCTTTTATTTTCTTTCTTTCTTTTGGTACCAGTCCTTGGGCTTGAACTTAAGAGCCTGGGCACTGCCCCTAAGCTTTTGTGCTCAAAGTTAAGCCTCTATCACTTGAGCCATAGCTCCTCTTCCATATTTTTGGGGAGTAGTTTATTAGAGATAAGTCTTACAAACTTTCTGGTCTGGCCTAGTTTGGAAATAGGATCCTAAGATCTCAGGCTCCTAAGTAGCTTGGATTACAGGTGTGAGCTACCAACACCTTGCCACCCAACCCTTCTTGACTCCTGACCCCCAGGTTATCTCTGACCTCCAGTTTCTCGGTGTTGAATGCTTAACTGATTAGCCCACAGAGTCTTAACCTCTAAGCCAAGTAGCGTGGTCCCTACCTGTAATCTCAGCTACTTGGGAGGGATAGGCAGGAAGATACTCTGACCCATCTCAGGCAATGTGAAGCAAGATCATATCTCAGAAAAACTAAACATAATAGAAGATCTTCAGCTAGTAAGGACAAAACCCTGGTTCAGTCTTTAGCACTGCCCACAAGTCCCATCTGCTCTTCCTCAATTTCTCCCACTGACCCCCCACTCAACATACTGTTGCAGGCCGCAAGGTACACCTCCACCTCCAAATCCCGGAAGTCACGAAAAATCTGTAGCAACAAAGGGGCTGGATTCAGGGGAGCAGTCAGGCAGACTTAAGAAGGGGGAGAGGTGCTGGGCGCCGATGGCTCACACCTGTCATCCTTGCTACTCAGGAGGCTGAGATCTGAGGATCGCAGTTCAAAGCCAGCCTGGGAAATTAAGTTCATGAGACTCTTGTCTCCAAGAAAACCAGAAGTGGTGCTGTGGCTCAAATGGTAGAGCGCTAGCCTTGAGCTGAAGAGCTGAGGGACGGTGCTCAGGTCCAGAGTTCAAGACCCACGATGGGGGAGCTTGTGGGATTGGAGGGACCAGAGGGCTCAGAGGGCTGGTCCTGGGGCTTGAACTCAGGACCTGAGTGCTGTCTTTGAGCTTCTTCTTTCTTTTTCTTTTTTTTTGGTCAGTCATGGGGCTTGAACTCAAGGCATAGGCACTGTCCTGGAGCTCCTTTGCTCAAGGCTAGCCTTCTACCACTTTGAGCCACAGCTCTTCTTCTGGCTTTTGTGGTGGTTCATTGGAGATGAAAGTCTCATGGACTTTCCTGCTCAGGGCTGGCTTCAAACCACAATCCTCAGACCTCAATCTCCTGAGTAGCTAGGATTATAGGAGTAAGCCAATGGCACCTGGTCCCTTACTATTTTTTTTTCTTTATTTGCCAGTCCTGGGGCTTGAACTCAGGGCCTAGGCACTGTCCCTGAGCTTCTTTTGCTCAAGGCTAGCACTCTACCACTTGAGCCGCAGGGCCACTTCCAGCTTTTTCTGTGGATGTGGGACTGAGGAATCGAACCCAGGGCTTCATGCATGCTAGGCAAGCGCTCTACCACTAAGCCACAGACACATTGCCAGTCCCCCTTACATTCTTTAAGTTCTTGATGCACACAGTGTCTACGAAAGAGAGTGTGCCCAGGTCCAGGATAAGAGTGTGGAAGTCTGGCTGAGGCAGACCTAGGGACTTCAGTGTGGGCACATTGGGGGTCTTGCTAGCTTCTTGATCGTTGACTGTTGGATCTTCTATCTCGTCCCCTGTGTTCACCTGTGTGGGGAAGATACACATGCTGAATGCACCCCTAACAATAGGGTGAAATCAGAGATTCTGAGGACTGAGATAGTGGAGGGAACAGAATATAGACAAAGCTAGGGTCAGGCACTGGTGGCTCACACTTGTAATCCTAGCTACTCAGGAAGCTGAGATCTGAGGATCACTGTTTGAAGCCAGCTCTGGGCAGGGAAACCCCTGAAAATCTTATTTTCAGTGAACCAAAAAATCCCAAAGTGGAGCTGTGGCTCAAAGTGGTAGAACATGAGCCTTGAGTACAAAAGCTTAAGGACAGCATCTAGGCCCTGAATTCAAGTCCCAGAGCTAGCACAAACACAAAGACAGGTAAGAGAGCCAGGTGCTGGTGGCTCACACTTATAATCCTAGCTACTTAGGGAGCTGAGATCTGAGGACCATGGTTCAAAATCAGCCTGGGCAGGAAAGCCCACGAGACTCTAACCTCTAATGAACCACCAGAAAAGCAGAAGTGGTGTTGTGGCTCTAAATGGTAAAGCACTAGCTTTGAGTAAAAGAGCTCAGGGACAACACCCTGAGTTCAAGCCTCATGAACAACAACAACAAAAAGACCAGCAAGAGATACAGGACAGGAGAGCCTAACATACATGCGCAACTGTTCTAGGCTTACTGAAGACACAAGAAGGGAAGAAGTTGGGGAGATCACAGCTTACCCTCAGCCAGCCAAGGACAGGCAAAAACAAAACCGTGCACTCATACACCTTGGTACCCCAACTTGGCTAAGTCTTGAATTGAATTTGGCTCTTATTTTATTTTCCAGTCCTGGGGCTTGAACTCAGGGCCTGGGCACTGTTCCTGAGCTTCTTTTGCTCAAGGCTAGCACTCTACCATTTGAGTCACAGCGCCACTTCCAGCTTTTTCGGTGTATGTGGTACTGAGGAATTGAACCCAGGGCTTCATGCATGCTAGGTGAGCACTCTATCACTAAGCCACGTTGCCACCCTTAAATTAAATATTTTTTTCAATGTTATAAAGGTGATGTACAGTTTCCTAAGTCAGGTAATGAGTACATTTCTTTTTGGACAATGTCACCCTTTCTTTACTTTTTCCCAGTTTTTCTCTCCTGTCCCTACCCACAAGTTATACAGCCCATTTTCCACATCGGGCCTGACCTTTTTTAGCTCAAGCTAGCATGTTACCTTGAGTCACAGCTCCACTTCAGGCTTTGCTTGGTAGTTAGTTGGAGAGAAGGGTTTCATAGACTTTCCTGCCCTGGCTGGCTTTGAATCATTACCCTCAGATCTTAGTCTTCTGAGTAGCTAGGATTACAGATGTGAGCCACCAGTGCCTGACTACCAGATTAGGATCTTAGGGCTTCTATAACTCTAGGTTTGCTTGTTTTTTGTTGGTCACAGGGCTTGAACTCAGTGCCTAAGTGCTGTTCCCTGGGCTCTTTATCTTAAGGCTAGTGCTCTACCACTTTGAACCACGTACCACTTCCGGTTTTCTGGTGGGTAATTGGAGATAAGAGTCTCATGGACGTCCTTGCCTGCGTTGGTTTTGAACTGCCATCCTCAGATCTTAGCCTCCTGAGTAGCTAGGATAACAGGTATGAGCCACGAGGGCTGGGCAACTCTAGGTCTTTTTCACCTAAAGTTGAGATTATGGACAAAAGTGTCAATACATAGCATTCTACATTATCAGCAATCTTCCTGTGGTGTCTCAGCCATCATTCCATTCCTCCCACCACTGATACCAAAGCTCCTTGGCTTTTTTCACAGTGCATGTGTGGATCTACAGCGCATGGCTGGCCCCTCCTCTGCTCCTCTCTCCTCACCTTGACTCTGGAGCCTTCTACATCATTGTTCTTTATATCTCCAAGGCTGGTGTCAACATTGATGGAAACCGACGTGCCTTTGGAATGGGAAGCCTAAACCGGGGAAAAGGAGAGACATTGTAGAACTTGTCCAGCTGCCTATAACCAGGCAGGAGAGGCACCATTCTCTGGCTGTGGGCAAATAGTAAGGCCAGGACTCAAAGCTTCAGGATCTGGGGCAGCCAGGCTGATGATGTCAGGGTTCTGATTAAATCCTGGGAATAGTCATAAAACAATGGAAAAGGGAGCCAGGTGCTGGTAGCTCACACTTGTCATCCTAGCTCCTCAGGAGTCTGAGATCTGAAGATTGAGGTTCAAAGCCAACCTGGACAGCAAAGTCTATAAGACTCTTATCTTTCATCAACCACCAGAAAACCAGAAGTGGAACTGTGGCTCAAAGTAGTAGAGCATCAGCCTTGGGCAAAAAAAAAAAAAAAAGAGCTCAGGGACAATACCTAGGCCCTGAGTTCAAGCTCCACAATTGACCAAGAAAATAAATAACAAAGGCCTGATAGAAAAGCCTGGGAAAGCCGGGCCCTGGTGGCTCACGTCTGTAATCCTAGCTACTCAGGAGGCTGAGATCTGAGGATCGCGGTTCAAAGCCAGCCCGGGCAGGAGAGACCGTGAGACTCCTATCTCCAATAAACCACCAGAAAACCGGAAGCGGCGCTGTAGCTCAAGTGGTAGAGCACTAGCCTTGAGCTGAAGAGCTGAAGGACAGTGCCCAGGCCCAGAGTTCAAGCCCCACGACCGACAAAAAAAAAAAAAAGAAAAGAAAAGCCTGGGAAGAGCAACAGCAGGGCAGGAGGTAGAGGTCAAGGTACAGATTGGCTGGGGTCCACAGCAAGGCAGGAGGCAAGCAGAGGGCAGGGTCAAGACTCAGATACTGAGAATTCTGAGGAGGGCCTGCCTTTTTCTGAGACTTCTGATCTTTCTGCTGTTGTTTTAACTTCTTCTCCTGCTTCTTCAGCAACTTCTTCTTCTGAGCGATGAGATGGTCCACATCCACACCACACTAAAGGCAAGAGTCAAAGGTGGGGGTTGGGGGGTATTCTGGGCAAGTGAAGGATCCTTGGATACTCCCTGGGGGAAGTCCAGCCTCACCTTCTTCTTCAGGGCATCGCCATAGAGCTCTGCATTGGCAAAGTACATGGTGGCTGAGGAGCGGAAGACCTTCACACCTGGGACCTCCTTGGCCTGGGAATGAAGTGTAGTTGAGGTTAAACCATCCTTGCCTTCTGCTGCATCTCCTTTTCCCATCTAGAGTACCTGATACACATCACCCTACCTTCTGTCCCCCAGCCTAAAGTTCATGCCTTTCCCAGAGCCTGAACTATGAGCCTTATGGTAGCACCTTGACTCTCTGTCTCTCTTTCTCTCTTCTTTCTTTCTTTCTTTTGTCAGCTCTGGGGCTTGAACTCAGGGCCTGGGCACTGTCCCTGAACTTTTGTTTTTCCTCAAGACTAACGCTCCACCACTTGAGCCATAACTCCACTTTCAATTTTCTGTTGGTTAAAATTGGAGATAAGAAGCTAGGCATCAGTGGCGCATGCCTGTAATCCCAGCTACTCAGGAGGCTGAGATGAAGATACCAGTTCAAAGCCAGCCTGGGTAGAAAAGTTTGGGAGACATTTCTTTTTTTTTTTTTGTCAGTCGTGGGGCTTGAACTCTGGGCCTGGGCGCTGTCCCTCAGCTCTTCAGCTCAAGGCGAGTGCTCTACCACTTGAGCTACAGCGCCACTTCTGGTTTTCTGGTGGTTTATTGGAGATAGGAGTCTCACGGTCTTTCCTGCCCGGGCTGGCTTTGAACCGTGATCCTAAGATCTCAGCCTCCTGAGTAGCTAGGATTACAGGCGTGAGCCACCAGCGCCCAGCTGGGAGACATTTCTTATGAACTACCAGACAACCAGAAATGTTGCTGTGGCTCAAAGAGGTAGAGTGCCAGCCTTGAGTCAAAGAGCTCAGGGACAGTGTCTAGGCCCTGAGTTCAAGTCCCATCACTGACACACATAAAAAAAAACAAACCAAATCAACACTAGAGATAAGAGTCTCATGAACTTTACTGTTTGGGCTGGCTTTGAACTACGATCCTCAGATCTCAGCATCCTGGGTAGTGAGGATGACAGGTATGAGCCACCAGCACCTGGCTTCCTTGTCTTTCTATATCAACCCTACCTAGGCTTTCTCTCTGCCTGGCATAAAAACAGAACAAATAAGCACAGACACAAAGTGCTTTCAGGGCCCTGTCAATATGGAACAGACTCACAAAATCCTGCTCTGTTGGCCTACTCCACCCCTCAGATCTCCTGTTCAGCCGGTCACTCACCTCGGAGTACTCTGTCACTCACCTCGGAGTACTCTGTCACGTCTCTGTAAACATCCGTGTCTGGAAGTTGCCCCAGGATAGAGTAGTGAGGCCTGTAGAGGAGAAAGTAAGCACAAGAAGAAAAGAGGCAAAAAAGACAGGCGTTGGTGGGTCACGCCTATAATCCCACCACTCAATAGGCTGAGATTTGAGGATTGCAGTTCAAAGCCAACCTGGGCAGGAAAGACCCCATGAGTCTCTTGTGTCCAATGAATTCCCTCAAAAACTGGAAGTACAGCTGTGGCTCAAAGTGATAAAGTACTAGCCTTGAGGAAAAGAGCTCAGGGACAGCAGCCAGGCTGTGAATTCAAACCCCACAACTGACAAAAATAAATGAATAAAAAGAAGAAGAAGAGACACAGAAAGGGGCTGTGATCCTCACCTCCCCACAAAGCTAGCGGGAGCCAGTGTGGAACTTATTCCTTCACCAGCTGGAATTGAGGGGTGAGCAAGAAACACGTGACTCACAGCTGGGTCCGGACCACCACAAGCAGCAGAGAGAAGCCTATTGCAACCGCCAGGCCAATGTCCAGATTCAGCAGAATGGTAGCCACAAAGGTCACCAGCCAGATGAGCTGAAAACGGAGAAGCCAAGGGTCAGCGGGTCCAGGGGAGCTAATGGTTCCCAACTCGAATCAAGAGTCATTCAGGAAGCTGAGATTGAAGGATCATGGCTTGAAGCTAGCCCAGGCAGGGAAGTCCATGAGACGCTTAGCTCCAATGGCTCTAGTGGCAGAGTGCCAACCTGGAGTGGAAAAGCTGAATGGAAAGGGGCTCAGGCCCTGAGTTTGAGCTCCAATGCACACACACACACACACACACACACACACACACACACACACACACACACACACACACACACACACACACACACACACACACACAGGTCCAGAAGGATCACTGCACCTGAAGCTCCCAGCCCCAGGTGCCTGAGCCTCACCAGATCCATTCGATTCGTCTTCCAGAGCCGGCATATGTCAGAAAACTGCATCATCATGCCTTTTAGGTTGACAATGATGGTAGCTGCCAGGACTGCCTGTGGTAGGAATGTCACCAGGATGGCTGAGAGGTACCCAGATGCTGACAACTCCAACCACCCAGGCCTGACTCCAAAAACTGGGCACAGCTCCATCCTACAGCAACTACCACCCAATGTGACCCTAACCATTTGGCTCTGACTCTGAAAAGCCTTTGTTTCTTTTCTTTTTGCCAGTCCTGGGACTTGAACTCAGGGCCTGGGCACTGTCCCTGAGCTTCTTTTGCTCAAGGCTAGCACTCTACCACTTGAGCCACAGTGACACTTTTGGCTTTTTCTGTCAAAGTGGTACCGAGGAATCGAACCTAGGACTTTGTGTATGCTAGGTAAGCACTCTACCTCTAAGCCACATTCCCAGCTCATGATTCTGAAAAGTTCTAACCTCTGATCTTTGCTTCTGAACTCATATCCTAAAGCCCTCAACTTGAACCCCATGGTATCATGAATCTGTGTCCTTCACTAGGAATGAAGCTTGACCAATCTGGCTTGGCCCAGGTCCTGAAGCCTGATTGGGAGGGGTGAGAACTCACCTTGGGCAGGTCTTTGAAGAGCTCCCCAAGTTTGAGGATGATGAGGAGGATGAAAAGGGAAGATACAGCCCCTGCAACCTACAGAGTACGGACAAGAAGGGAGTAGAGGTGAACCGGGTAGGAGCTATGGGGGTGGGGATGTGGGGACCACATCCATCGTCCTTCCTTCCTTCCTTCCTGTCTGTCTTTCTGTCTGTCTGTCTGTCTTCCTTTCTTCCTTCCTTTCTCTTTTTTTCTTTGCCAGTCCTGGGGCTGGAACTCAGGACCTGAGCACTGTCCCTGAGCTTCTTTTGCTCAAGGCTAGCACTCTACCACTTGAGTCACAACGCCACTTCCAGCTTGAAGTGGTACTGAGGAATCGAACCCAGGGCTTCATGCATGCTAGGTAAGCACTCTACCACGAAGCCACCTTCCCAGGCCAGGCTACATCTTTGTACATCAAGCTATGTCTTCCCCTCTAGCCACACCTCCAAAACACCCACCTGTGTGTTGCCTCCAGTGCTCTCCTGGACCAGGCTCCGAGACATAGAGCAACTCACGGGAAAACACTGGAAGAATCCCCCAATGAAGTTACTGAGGCCCAAAGCCACCAGCTCCTGGTAGGGGAGGGTGAATGTGAGGAACTCATTTAGAGGTGCCTGATCGGGCTAACGCACCCACAACCCTTCACACCCACTCAATGGCCTCCAAAGATTTGGGTGTCTGCTTGTCCTACACATTCATTTATTTATTTGGTCAGTCGTGGGGCTTGAACTCAAGAGCCTGAGCACTGTCCCTGAGCTCTTTTGCTCAAGCCTAGTGCTCTACCACTTTGAGCCACAGCGCCACTTCCAGTTTCCTGGTGGTTCATTGGAGGTAAGAGTCTCACAGACTTTCCAGCCTGGGCTGGCTTGAACAGCGGATTTTCAGATCTCAGCCTCCTGAGTAGCTAGCATGACAGGAGTGAGCCATCAGCGTTTGGTGTCCTACACATCTTTGTTTTCTCCTTCTCAATCCCACCTGAGTCTCACCTGGGCCCCCCCCTCTCCACTTCCTCTCTACCACCAATTCCTGGGATGCTTCTGTCCAGCTGTGGTGCCCACACCATGCAAACCTGGTTGCTATCCACGCGGTAACCATGCCTCAGGGCGAAGATCTTCCCTAGAGAGATGGCAATGGCGAATCCAACTACAGCAATAGCAAAGGCGTTCCCCACCAGCTGTGCAAACAGCTCAGGCTTGGGGGCTTCTGGAGGTAACAGCCTACAAAGACACACACACACCTGCAAGGTCAGAGAAAGGGCCTGCCTCTGGCTGCCCCAACCTCCCTACCCCAACTGAGGTCCACCTTACCTTGCAGGAATATTGCCCACAACATCCACCCCATATCTTTTCTTTAGTTCCACACCATAAGAGATGCCTGTAGCCCCAATGAGCTGGAGGGGATAGAGGAGGGCAATGTGGAGAATGACAGAGTTAGGGGTAAGGAGGTGCTGGCATTCTTTTCAGGGAGATGAAGAAGACAGTTTGTGGGCTGGGAAGGTGGCTCAGTGGTAGAGTGCTTGCCTTGCATGCATGAGGCCCTGAGTTCGATTCCTCAGCACCACATAAGCAAAAAGAAAAAAGCCGGAAGTGGCACTGTGGCTCAAGTGGTAGAGTGCTAGCCTTAAGCTGAAGAGCTGAAGGACAGTGCCCAGGCCCAGAGTTCAGGCCTCACAAAAAAGACATTTTGGGGAAGAAGCACCAGGATAAAGCCTTCTTCCCAGAGATAGAAAAGTGTGTGTGTGTGTGTGTGTATGTTGGTCCTGGGACTTGAACTTAGGGCACGGGTGCTAACCCTGAGCTCTTTTATTCAACTCTAGCACTCTACCACTTTGAGTCATAATACCACTTCCAATTTTCTGGCGGATCATTGGTGATAAGAATCTCATGGACTTTCCTGCCCAGGGCTGGCTTTGAACCATGATCCTCCTATTTCAGTGTCTGGAGGAGCTAGGATGACAGGCATGAGCTACAGAGGCCAGGTCAACCAGATGGCTTTCTACTGCAATCCCAACCCCCAATACACAGGAACCTCCCACAGAGACATCCCCAAGTCACTCTGAAATACTGTGAGGCTTCACCCTTGGGCAAGGATTTCGTTTTTCTTTTGGTGCCCATCCTGGACTTTGAACTCAGGGCCTGGACACTGTCCCTGAGCCTCTTTTGCTCAAGGCTAGCACTCTACCACTTGAGCCACAGCGCCACTTCCAACTGTTTCTGTGTATGTGGTACTGAGGAATGGAACCCAGGGCTTCCTGCATGCTAGGCAAGCACTCTACCACTAAGCCACATGCCCAGCCCCTGGCAAGGATCTTTCTAAGTGTTCCCTTGTCCTCTGCCCTCCACCCCCACACACACCCCGACCCTCTCACCGTGAGCAACTCTCCAGGTATGGGCAGGGGCAGATACCGCTGCAGTTTGTCATTCAATAGTTTCACCAACACAAGCACCACTCCAGCCACCAATGCGGTGATCACCGTGCCGACCACGGTCTCTGGCAGTTTTGAGCAGATCTCTAGCAGCATCTGGGGAGAGATGCGGTCAGCCAATACTCAAGTCATGGGGCACACCTTCCTCACCCGGCCTCTACCCTCACTCACATAGATGAGGGACAGTGGCCCAGAGCGACTGGTCAGAGAGATGCCAAACACATACTTGAGCTGGGAGATGAACACTTGCACAGATGCAGCCGTGGTATAGCTGCGGACCAGAGGCTCCGACAGGTAGGTGACCACGAAACCAAAGTGGACCAGGCCAAGCCCCACCTGTAGATACACCAGAAGTCAAGGCCAGGAAGCAGAGCCCAAGATAGGTGGGTTCGGAGGAGGCTGTGTGCCAACAGGAAAAGTGATGGCCATCAGACACAATCAGACAGATCTGGGAGGAAATGGAGGGGGGAGGGGGGATCAGAGAATGCAGACACAAACACCTTCCACACCTGGAAGAGGCCGACCAGGACACTCAGTGTAGAGGCGATCTGCACACGAGTCTCACTCTCTGTCCCGTTTGCGAAGCCATTATCCGGAACCAGAGATTCTGTTACACTCCCCACCATGACAGACATGACAGCAAAGGTCCCTGGATGGAAAGGGGACACCACGGAAAGAGAGGTCTGCTGTGCTCTAGAGCCTTGGTCTTCATGAATGCCATCAGACTATGGCTATACAAATGGAGTCAGGGCTGGCAAATTAGGTAAGCCAAAGTCAGAAATGAACTCTGAGCTCACAAGGTCCTCTCCTTCTCCCTCTTCCTCTTCCTCTCCCTCTCTCTGCCAGTCCTGGGGCTTGAACTCAGGGCCTGGGCACTGTCCCTAAGCTTCTCTTGCTCACAGCTAGCACTCTACCACTTGAGCCACAGAGCCACTTCTAGCTTTTTAATCTGTGTATGTAGTACTGAGGAATCGAACCCAGGGCTTCATGCATGCTAATCAAGCACTCTATCACTAGGCACATTTTCCCAGCCCAACAAGGTTCCTTTAGGGGTGTGTGTACTAGGACTGGGACTTGAACTCAGGGTCTGGGGGCAGGGGGGGGAGTCATTCTTTCTGTTTTTGTTTGTTTTATCAGTTGTGGAGCTGGAACTCAAGGCCCGGGTATTGTCCCCAAGCTTCTTTTGCTCAAGGTTAGCACTCTACCACTTTGAGCTATACCACCATCTCTGGTTTTCTAGTGGTTAATGAGAGATCAGAGTCTCACAGACTTTTCTACCCAGGCTGGCTTTGAACCCTGATCCTTGGATCTCAGCTTCCTGAGCAGCTAGGATGACAGGTGTGAACCAATAGCATTGGGTGCCATTCTTTCTAAGCCGGCCTATAGCTCCACTTCTGGTTTAGATTAGAATTTCACAAGCCAGGTGCTGGTGGCTCATGCCTGTTATCCTTGCTACTCAGGGGGTCAGCCCAGGCAGGAAAGTCCATGAGACTCTTATTTCCAATGAACCACTTAAAATCAGGAAGTGGAGCTATGGCTCAAAGTGGTAGGGTGCTAGCCTTGAGCAAAAGAGCTCAAGGACAGTGCCAGGGGCCCTGAGTTCAAGCCCCATGACCAACAAAAAAAACAAAAAACAAGCCGGGGGCACTGGTGGCTCACACCTGTAATCCTAGCAACTCAGGAGGCTGAGAGCTGAGGATTGTGGTTCAAAGCCAGCCCGCAAAGCCAGCCTGCACAGGAAAGTCCGTTAAACTCTTATCTCTAATAAACCAGCAGAAAACCAGAAGTGGCGCCGCAGCTCAAGTGGTAGAGTGCTAGCCTTGAGATGAAGAGCTGAGGGACAGAGCCCAGTCCCAGAGTTCAAGTCCCACAACCGACAAAAAAAAAAAAAAGATGGGGCTGGGAAAGTGGCTCAGTGGTAGAGTGCTTGCCTTGCATGCATGAGGCCCTGGGTTCGATTCCTCAGCACCACATAAGCAGAAAAAGCTGGAAGTGGTGCTGTGGCTCAAGTGGTAGAGCATTAGCCTTGAGCTGAAGAGCTGAGGGACAGTGCCCAGGCCCAGAGTTCAGGCACCATGACTGGCAAAAAAAAAAAAAAAGAATTTCTCAGACTTTTCTGCTTGGGCTGGCTTCCAACTGCAATCCTCAGATCTCAGCCTCCTGAGTTGCTAGGATTACAGGCGTGAGCCACTGGCATCTAGCTTAGCACTCGGGCCCCTCCTGTGTCTATTAGTCTAAGGACAGTGGAATGAAGAAGGGAGTCAGGGCCTGCGTCACACTTACTGGGCATGAATTGCTTCATCCATTCACTTCCTCCTAATCTAGATACCAGGAGGTTGGAGATGCCCTTAATCTGGGACCCCAGTTAGTGGAATGGTTCTGTCTGGGATACCCCATCAGCCAGCTTCCTAGTGACTTGACATGCACATTCCCCTCTCCCCCAAGCTCTCCAGGTCTGCTCAGCCCTCCGTCTCCCTATCCTCCAGGGGAGAGATGGACAGCCTCCTGGAAGGCTAGGTCTGATTCCTACTTACCCACAGAGATATGTCTGGAAGTTCCAAAGAGGAAGTAGATGAAGACGGGGTAGAAGGAACTGTAGAGGCCATACACAGGGGGCAATCCAGCCAGGAGGGCATATGCCAAGCCTTAGGTGGAATGGAAGCAATACAAGTTTGGAGATGAGGATCTCAAAAGGTTGGGGGGGGGAGGAATTCAAACCCTAGGTCAGGGGGCTATAGGTCAAGGGTCACAAGTGAAGAGTTCCAAGCATGGGGTATCCTAGACTTGGAAGTAGGCCAGTGCTTTCAAGGTGACTTACCCTGTGGGAGTTGCATGATGGCCACACTCAAGCCAGATAAGAGATCACCCAAGAGCCAGTCACGCACCCGATAGCGGGGTAACCAAGCTAAGACTGGAAGATGTTGGAGCAAAAAGGCATGGGCGCGAGATCGAGAGCATCTAGAAACAGGTATTGATACCTATTAAAGATGGGAATTATTTGGACCCCATTGGAACGCCCCAATTTTTTTTTTTTTTTTTTATCTTGGGCCTTACTGAAACCAAGTTTGCCACTGGCGGGTCTTAGGTGCTGAGCTCCTGTGTCCCAGTGTCTCTAGCTGCTCCTGGTTCAGCAAGGGTCTTTCCACGTGATAGTCTCGCTTGTGTAGCTCCATCTGGCCTAGCAGACAGCAGTGTCTGTGTATCCTTTGGTCTAGGGTGACAAGAACAGAGACTGAGTGAGGGTACCTCCCAAGTGTAACCTTCTTTATACTTCTACTTGATTTGTTTTCCCTCACTAGATCCCAAAGATCAAGTTAAGATTCAGGTTCCCAGCCCGGCACTGAAGGCTCACGCCTGTCATCCTAACTACTCAGGAGGCTGAGATCGGAGGAACATAGTTCAAAGCCAGCAGGGGCAAGAAAGTCTGTGAGACTCTCCTCTTGAGACTGTGGCTCAAGAGGTAGAACGCTAGCCTTGAGCTGAAAAGCTCAGGGATAGCACCCAGGCCCAGAGCTCAAGCCCCACAATTGACAAAAAAAAAAATAAAAGATTCAGGCTCCCAGCTCAGTCCCTGCGGGGCCCCATGCTCACACCCAGGCAGGGGTAGTACCTGAACTTTGGCTCGTAGAAGCCTTTCTGGGCCAAAGTCCCTTATAGAGGGATAGCAAGATGAGTGCTACACATTCAGCTTAGGTGTGGCTGCCCAGCCCCGAGTACCAGTCCAGGTCCAGGTCTAGGTCCAGGCTGACTGCCTTTCTTAGCTCCCTCCTCCTAGGCCCTTGCCCTCTGGGATCAGATCCTTGTCCAATCCCTCCCAAGTCCTTCTCCAGATGCCCTATGAGCTTGCTGGCTAAGAGCAGCAAGCTACAGGTCTGCAGATAAGACAATTCTCTGCGTAGGGAAGAATGGTTTTGTTCCTGAGCCTCTGGCCTCTAAAGTCCGGATTTTGAGAAAGTGAGGCCTAGACAGAGAAAGCCAATGGTAGGGAGAGGGAGGGGAATCTCTGAGAAAAAGGGTCTTTCTAGAAATAGCAAGTTCTCATTTGAAGAGAAGGGGGAGTGGAGAGGCTCTCACGTTAAGTAGGGAATGATCTCACCTAGAAATGAAGCTTACAAGGGACCAGTCTCAGCAAGAGGGAATTGGAATCCTGAGAGAGTATTCACCAGAAGACAAGTTCTGATCTGTTGGAAAGATCTAACCTGAGGGTTAAAAAAAAAAATCTCCAGAGGGGCTTCTGCAGCTCAGCCCTGTCATCCTAGCTACTCAGGAGGCTGAGATCTGAGGATCATGGTTCAAAGCCAGCCCAGGCAGGAAAGTCTGTGAGACCCTTATCTCCAATGAAGCGGGCCAGAAAACTGGAAGTGGTGCTCAGATGGTAGAGGCGCTTGCCTTAAGCTGAAGACAGCGCCCAGGCCCAGAGTTCAAGCCCCACGACCGACCCCGCACCCCCCCCAAAAAAATCTCTGACTGGGAGGAATCTCTCTCATGGACTAGGAGTGGGGGCGGGGGGAGAGAAGCTCTGCCCCAGAACAGATAAGTGGAGGAGGTTTGGGGTGGGGAGGAGGAGGGAGAGGAGAAGCCGTTTTAGCGTGTTGGGAGAAAACTTTTAAGTCTGATCGAGGGGGGGTTCACCCGGGTCCCCACCTAGGGAACAGGAACTCACCGGGTGGCTGGTCCCCAGGGTGCCGGGACGGTCCTCCGCACCTCCTCCGATCTTGTCTTTTTTAAAAGGGTTCCCTCCCCCCTCCCCCCCTCCCTTAAGGCGGGACACGCGCCTGGAGGGCGGAGCTCCCGGGGAGGACACCCAGGGCCGGCCAGCTCCCGAGCGCTCCTTTCTACTCCGGGCTAACCGCACCACGCCATCTATGGATTCCGGGACGGGGGTAGGGGGTGGGGGGCAGCCAGAGGCGGTGAGCAATCTGCCGCCCCAAGCATCCCCCAAGCACCCCCAAGCACCCCCGAGCTGGAGCATCTCCAGAGGGCCTAGCACCCTCCCTCCTCCCGGCAGCCTCAGGCCTGGGGCTGGGGGTGGGATGGTGGGGGTGGGGACCGGGGGAAGGGGATGGGTGGGTGGGGACAGGGGGAGGGGGGTGGGATGATGATCGGGGGGAGGGGGGGTGGGATGATGATCGGGGGGAGGGGGGGGGTGGGATGATGATCGGGGGGGAGGGGGGGATGGGAGGGGTGGGATGATGATGATGGGGGGCCGGGGGATGGGGGGGACGTGGATGGGTGTTGGGGGGGGAGGGTGTCATCCTGGCTCCCGCCCCCATCCCTGGCTGCAGAAACCCCGGCCTCCAGCGCCACCCGCCAGCGCACGCGTCGAGGTGTTTGCAAAGCAGGAGGAAATCGCTGCCCCGGGTCCGGCGGTTCCCCTTTTCAGAACCGATCCAGGCCAGTCGGGAAGCCCCTCCCCACCCTCACCCTCCACCACGCCCGAGCCCGCGCCCAGCACTCACTCAGAAGCTTCCGCCAGCCCCATGGCTGCTCGCTGGGGGAGGGGGGGGAGGGCGGGGGGGGGGGGGGCGGCTGCGGATCCGGGCTCGGAGCGCAGAGACCACCCGGCCGGAAGGCGGCGCCACAGCCCGGATGCGGTCGGCTGGCTACGCGCGGGCGAGGCAGAAAGCCGCTACTCGGCGCGAGTGAGGATGCGTCATTTTGGACCAATCAGAGCACGGGGGGTGTGGCCGAGGGACGAACCTGGGGGGGGTTTTAACCCTTTCCTCCCCGGCGGCCTGGCTGATGGACGCCTGTCAAAATGCTCCTCTCTTGGGAACGATACAAGAACGGGAACCGAGGGCCTCCAAGCCCCTATGAGCGAGTGATGGAGCTGGTCCTAGGTCTTGGGTTTGCCAGAGGGTGAGGAGAAAATCCCTGAATAATCCGGCCTTAACCCTGTGGGGTGGGGGGAGGGGGTGGAATCCAGGTCTGTGGAGCCTCCCCTGCCTTCAAGCTGATGATGGTTCATTCCCAAGTTGTTTTGTTTTATCTGTTTTTTTCAACTTTAGCTACTTAGCATGAGGATCTTCACCTCCTCAAAAATCAGTCTGAATGTTGCTGATCTAAGAGGAAGTCCATCTTCTGGCTAGCTTCAAGCCAGAAAGGCCTAGTGGGGGGCTGGTGCTGCCCTTTGGGCAAAGCAGGAACTGTAAGGCAAAGCAGGAACTGTAAGGTCAGCTCTGAGAGCTGGACTGAAAATTGGATAGAGCCACAAATGCCTGGCCCTGAATACGAGGTCCTGCCATACTACTGCCATGATCAGGAAGGTGGGGGGGTTTCCCTTGGTACCCTAACTCCAACATCTGTAAATCCAACTTCGAGCCCCCATCACAAGAAGAAGGGCGCCAGGTTTCACAGTATAAAGAGGTGGGAACCTAGTCCCACTCTCCCTTGAAGCTCAGTCTAAAAATAACTGGGTTTTCTTGAGCCAGGAAGGCTCAGATTCCTCTCAAAGGTCAGTCTGACCAATCAGTCCCTTCACAGCCACCATCCAACCCCAACAGAAAGAGGCAACCATCTGTTTTCTATAGAAGTTTATTCCCAAAACAGAGCGTGTGGCTTCACGGAACAATTTTACACAGAGAGGAAAAGAGGGCTGCTGGGGTGGAGGAATGGGGGGGGGGGGGGAGAGGAACCTCTCCAGAAAGGGGGATCTACAGAACCTAGGGCATAGCAAGGAAACCCCCCCACCCACAGCAGGCCACAGCCCTTCAAAGGCTGGAATTCTTCTGGGTAAAGGAGAGCTAGCTGGGTTGCTGGCTGGTGAGCTTTAGCACCAGTCAGTGAAACAGGATTTTTTTTTTAAATCTCCTCCGAAATTACTCCAAAAAGTTTGCATGGGGTAGGGGTGTGGAGGTCTTTGCACAGAACACCCCAAATCCTGCATAAACCACAGTTCCTGGAGGTCAGAGGATACTTTTAGACCTCCTAGGTGTGTTGTTTAAAGGGGGTGGTTCAAGACTGACCTTTGGCCTGGGAGCTTGGGGAGGGGCTGATGGTAAAAACTCCCCTCAAGATAGCTATGTCCTGGGCTGGGAATGTGGCTTAGTGGTAGAGCGCTTGCCTAACATGCATGAAGCCCTGGGTTCGATCCCTCAGTACTACATACACAGAAAAAGCCGGATGTAACACTGTGGCTCAAGTGGTAGAGTGCTAGCCTTGAGCAAAAGAAGCTCCGGCACAGTATCCAGGCCCTGAGTCCAAACCCCAGGACTGGCAAAAAAAAAAAAAAAAAGGCTAGGTCCAAGCCCCTCTCCCACTTTCCCTACCTTTCACGTGTGGACAAAGGAAAGTTAAAAACCAACAACAAAATTCTCAATTGTAAACAAAGTATAAAAGCTCAAAAGCTGTAAGTTGTAAACAAAGTTAAAAAAATAAATAAAAAAATAAATCCCCACCTGTAAACAAAGTAACAATTTTTTGTTTTTTAAGTCCACAGATCTGGACATCAGACAAAGAGCAGTAACACAAGTGAGTTTTGTGAACAGGTCCTAACAATCCTTTTTTTCCCCCTTTATAAGGGAATAAATAACAGAGGGATGGAAGGAGTTTGATTCTGCAGCCCTGGGACCAGAGGGACTGGGAGGCTGGGGGAGGGGGGTATCCTGTAAACATGAGAGACCCAGGCCCCCCAGCATCTACATTCTAGGTCTTGAATTCCCTTGTTCCTGTTCCCTTAGTTCACCCAACCCTCAGAGAATCAAATGGCACCACAACTTTTGCTCAGGTAGGAGCAGGGGCCAGCAGCAGATGCCTCGGCCTACACCCACTGTCTGCAGGGCTGTGTGGGGAGAGGCCTGAGCCCCCTCCCTGAGGGAGAAAGGGAAGCCTTGCTTTGTAAACATGACAGCTGCTGCTACACCAAGCACCTGCAGCATCTGTCCTAGGTCATAAGGCAGTAAGTGGCAGGGACCCCATATACTAAACACACACATCTACAGGGAAGATGGGCCCGAATGAGCCCCCAAGAGGAAATCAGAGGACCTGTTTGCAAGACCCACCCCACCCCCACCGCAGTTCAAGAAGTTTGGTCTGTAGGTCACTGAGGGTAAAAGAAAAAAAAAAAAAGAGGAAAGAAAAAGAAAAGAAAACCAAAGATAAAATTCTGTACTTTAGGTCCTGACAATCTTTAGATCAACCTTAGGGTAGGGTAGAGGAGGGAGGGGACTTGGCCTGTATCTGTTGCCTGTGACAGATGAGGAAAAAAAAGAGCATATGGTCTAAGGAGTCAAATGGGACCAAACGACATCTTTCTCCCTCTCCCTCTGTCCCCTTCCCCCGTCCCAGCTCAGCCTCAGACGCCACCACCTCCCTTCCCCCATCCTCTCCCACCTTCCCACCCCCTTGGGAGACAGAAAAGCTGAAAAATAACATAAGCATCTCTCTCTCTGGTTACAAAGGTACAAAACATATAAAAGTCCTCCCCTTTAGTCCCTGCCTCCTGGGCACCTGTCACGCGCATGCTCGCAGATGTGCAAGGAATCTCCGCTCTGCAGTGAGAGCTGAGAGAGGGCTCCTTGGAGTCTGCCTTGGGATCCATGTCCCGGATTCCTGGAGTCTCTTTCTTGTTGGCCCAAGTCCTCCATTGCCCTCGGCTGGTCCTCAGGAATGACCCTCGCTTCTGGGAACTCTGTAGAGTTGGAGGTAGAAAGGAAAAGTCAGTGCTGAGAGGACCTAATGTCAGGTAGTTCTGGGCTTTACCACTTCCAACTCTCCCAAACTCATCAGCAAGGCTCCATGGTTGCCTACCTCTCTCTCTCTTTGTCCATCTCGCCTCTGTCTCTGTCTCTCTCGTGCTAATACTGGGGCTTGAACTCAGGGCCTAGGTTGTTTTGCTGAAGTCTAGTGCTCTACCACTTGAGCTACAGCTCCATTTCTGATCTTTTTTTTTGTTCATTGGAGATAGGGGTCTCACAGACTTCCTGCCCAAACTGGCTTTGAACCATGATCTCAACCTCCTAAGTAGCTAAAATTACAGGTGTAAGCTACCAGTGCCTGGCTTAGGTCTTTTCTTTTAAGAGCACCTACCTTTTTTTTTTTTTTTGTCAAGTTGTGGGGCTTGAACTCTGGGCCTGGGCGCTATCCCTCAGCTATTCAGCTAAAGTCTAGCGCTCTACCACTTGAGCCACAGTGTCATTTCCGGTTTTCTGGTGGTTTATTGGAGATAAGAGTCTCACAGACTTTCCTCCCCGGGCTGGCTTTGAACTGTGATCCTCAGATCTCAGCCTCCTGAGTAGCTAGGATTATAGGCGTGAGCCACCAGCGCCTGGCTTAAGAGCACCTACTAACCACGTGACACAGGTAATGTCACCAGTCATCACATCTCAAGGAGTTTGTCTCTATAGACCCCTTATAAAGATGAGGAAACTAAGGCTCAGAGAACTCTGACAGAAACTTAAACTCAGAGTTTTGAGAGTTCTGAGCCCCTGCTCAGTCCCCCCATCCTCCTGCCACATGGCCAAACCCCAAGTCTAGAAAACAAGGGGATCCAGGTGGTAAATCAGCTCTCTCTCATCCCTACCCTTCAGCATCCCTTCAGCGCTCCAGACCCCAATCCCAAGAGCTCTCCTTCCTCCTCTTGTCTTTTCTGTTGTTGTTGGTTGTGGGGCTTGAACTCTGGACTTGGGCATTACTATCCCTGAGGTCTTCAGCTGTTGAGCCACAGAGCCACTTCCGGTTTTCTGGTGGCTCATTGGAGATAAGACTCTCATGGATTTTCCTGCCCAGGCTGGCTTTGAACCACGATCTTCAGATCTCAACCTCCTGAGTAGCTAGGGTTATAGGCATGAGCTACAGGTGCCTACCTTCCTTTTGTGTAGTGTGTGTGTGTGTGTGTGTGTGTGTGTGTGCGCGCGCGCGCTGATCTTAGGGCTTGAACTCAGGGCCTGGGTTCTGTCCCCAAGCCTCTCTGCTCAAGGCTAGTGCTGTACCGCTTGAACCCCAGGGCCACTTTTGGCTTTTTCTGAGTAGTTTATCAGAGATGAGAGTCTCAGGAACTTTCCTGCCCGGGCTGACTTTGAACTGTGATCCTCAGATCTCAGCCTCTTGACTAGTTAGGATGACAGGCATGAGCCACTAGCACCCAGCCGGAAGTCTTATCTTTAAAACTCCTATTAGTTTACAATATTTGGAAACCCCTCATCCCTTTCCACATCTACCATTCCTACTGGACTCAACTGCCATTCAGGCTGCAATTTAACCTTCTAAGCCCCACCCTATAGTGCCCCCAGTGGGGAGGAACTTAATATTGACTGAATACAGCCGTGAATGAATTATTTGTCCTTCATGTAAGTCTCTTCAATGTGGCATATCCTGATGCCCCACATAATCCCTTAACAAAAGCCCTTTGAATGGCAGGGTGCCGGCAAGGGGGGGTGGGGGGGGAAGCACAGGCCTGTCATCCTAGCTACTCAGGAGGCTGAGATCTGAGGATCACAATCTGAAGCCAGCTCAGGCAGGAAAGTCCATAAGACCCATTATTTTTGGTCAGTTGTGGGGCCTGAGGATTATCCCTGAGCATTTTTTGCTCAAGCCTAGCACTCTACCACTTCAAGCCACAGCACCACTTCCAGTTTTGTAGTGGTTCATTGGAGATAAGTCTCACAGTCTTACCTGCCTAGGCTGACTTTGAACTGTGGTCCTTAGATCTCAGCCTCCTAGATAGCTAGGATGACAGGCGTGAGCCACTAGTACCCAGTTGTCCATGAAGTCTTTTTTTTTTTTTTTTGCTAGTTCTGGGCTTGAACTCAGGGCCTGGATGCTCTCCCTGAGCCTCTTTGTGCCCAAGGCTAGCACTCTATCACTTGAGCCACAATACCACTTCTGGCTTTTTCTATGTATGTGGTACTAAGGAATCAAACCCAGGACTTCATGCATGCTAGGCAAGCATTCTACTACTAAGCCACATTCCCAGCCCCTTCATGAGACTTTTATCTCCAATCAACCACTAAAAAGTCAAAAGTGGAACAGTGGCTCATGGGTAGAGCTTTAGCCCGGAGTAAAAAAGCTAAGGGATAGCTGAGTGCCGGTGGCTCACGCCTGTCATCCTAGCTTCTTGGGAGGCTGAGATCTGAGGATCGTGGTTCAAAGCCAGCCTGGGTAGGAAAGTCTGTGAGACTCTTATTTCCCAAAAACACTACTCAGAAAAAGCTGGAGGTGATGTTGTGGCTCAAGTGGTAGAGTGCTAGACTTGAGCAAAAGAAGTTCAGGGACAGCACCCAGGTCCAGAATTCAAGCTCCAGACCTAGCAAAGAAACCCCAAAAAACAAAAAACAAAAAAAATGGAGCGACAGTGCCCAAGCTCTGAGTTCAAGCCCCAGCAGTAATACAAAAACAAACAAAAGCAGGCTTTTCAGTCTGGCATATCCTGGGTCCCACATGACCTCTTAATCAGAGCCTCCTTGAACAAAGACTCCCCTTTTCTTCATTGCCCCTTGCAAATACTGGGTTACCTCCCACTTAGAGGCCTTGACTCCCAACTTGCCCTTTCTTCTTGCTCCAGCCTTTTGGGAGGCTCTTATCTGGGAGGTTGGGGGAAGGGAGGCTGGCTGCAATAATCACAAGCTTGGCAAGTCCCTGCTGGTTACTTTCCCACTGCCTGCCAGAGACCATGCGGGGCCAGCCGGAAGTCATCTCTACTTGCCTGCTAGTCCCACCCCCCATTCTGTGATGGAAGCCAGGTACGCAGGAAGTTGCCCTGAGTGGAGGAGGGTGTTGGGCCTCGCTTACTCTGAGTCAGGTGACAGCTCTGAAATACTGTGTGACGTGGCAGAGCGAGGCGTGGAGGGTCCCAGGGCTGAGGCTGTGGCGGAAGGGGTGGCGGTGGTGTGTGGGCCGGAGGGCGTGCTGGATGACTGCACAGACGAGAGGGCTGAGGAGTTGAAAGAGGCAAGGATGGAAGAAAGGATGTCCAGCTGCTCTGTGGAAGGACCATGGCTGGGGCCGCTGGCCAGCTCCTCCCTAGCTCTGAGCGGCTGTGGCGGGGGGCCCAGGGCCTCCCGTGAGGGATGCTGACCAGGCCCCTGATCCAGGGGTTCTCGAGAGTTTGAACTCCTACACGGAGTGTCCAGGGGCCTGGATGGCAAGTGGGGATCCCTCGAGAGTTGCCGCTGAGGAGAGAGGGGCAGAGGTGGGTGCTGAGGCTCGAGGTCCCGGGGACGGCGGGGTGGGGGCAAGGTGCTCAACCATTCTCGGGGTGCCCCTAAATCCAATGCATCCCGTGATCCAAAGCGACCAGCCATGGTACCAGGATAGTCCCGGGGTGGCTGCCTCCGTGGTAGGGTACTGCCCCGATCTCGGGGTTCGAGGCGACATGGTATAACAGCATCTAGGCGTTCTTGGGAACCAGGCCTGCTCAGGGGATGTAGTCGAGGGAGAGGGGCCTCTTCTAGTTGTTCTCGGCTCAGCTGCCGCCGAAGGAGCAGATCCAGTTGTTCTCGAGAAGAATAGCGACTGGCTGGCTGGGAAAGACTGCCAGTGCCCCCACCAGCATAGATGCGACCATAAGAGGCAGCTGGCACAGCACGGTGGCCTAACGTGGCTGCCCGGCACCAGGACAACTCTGGAGCGCCTCGAGTCTGTGGCATCAGTGGGTATTGCAACCGGTTCTTCAGGATGCCTAGGGACAAACAGAACAGCAGCCAGGGAATGGTGGGGGTGTCGGGGTGGGGGTGCAGGTGAAGAGGGGAAAAGATCCCCTAGATCGGGGCTTGTGACAAGCCATTTGAGTCCCTATAATGGAGTTGAGCTGGGCATGGGTAGCTCACACCTGTCATCCTAGCAGAGATCTGAGGATCCAGGTTCAAAGCCAGCCCTGAGCAGAAAAACCTGTGACACTCTTATTAATCATCTCCCAAAATGCTGGAAATGCTAACCTTGAGCAAAAGAGCTCCGAGATAGGGCTGGGAATGTGGCTTAGTGGTAGAGTGCTTGCCTAGCATGCATGAAGCCCTGGGTTCGATTCCACATAAGTAGAAAAAGCTGAAAGTGGCGCTATGGCATGGTAGAATGCTAACCTTGAGCAAAAGAAGGTCAGGGACAGTACCTAGACCCTGAGTCCAAGCCCCAGGACTGGTGGAAAAAAAAAAAGAGCTCAGAGACAGCACTCAGGCCCCAAGTTCAAGGCACAGGACTGGTGCACAACCGCGCATGCCACCCCAAACATAAACAAAACAAAACAAAACTTAGGGAAGGGCAGAGGCAACTCTGAGAGGACACTCATGAATCCAGCTACTTCTAATTGTTGTCTGTCACTCTCTGTCCCCCAGACATCCCTCAGACACCCGTGACACACCAAGTACAAACTCAACACCTCTGACTCTCACTCCCCAGTGTCCATGAACAGAAAGTGTTTCTTTTTTTTTTCTTCTTTTTTTTTTTTATTTTTGTCGGTCATGGGGCCTGAACTCTGGGCCTGGGCGCTGTCCCTCAGCTCTTCAACTCAAGGCAAGCACTCTACATTTGAACCATGGCACCATTTCTGGCTTTTTCTGCTTCTGTGGTGCTGAGGAATCGAATCTAGGGCCTCATGCATGCAAGGCAAGCACTCTACCACTGAGCCACCTTCCCAGCCCATCTTTTCCTGTTAGTAGTGGGGCTTGAACTCAGGGCCTGGGTGCTGTTCCTGAGTGAGGTCTTTTGCTCTTAGAGCTCTACCACATTGAGCCACAGCACCATTTCCGGCTTTTCCGACCACTTCCAATTTCCTGGTGGTTCATTGGAGATACGAGTCTCACGGGGGTGAGGGAGAGAGGTGGAGGGATTTCTAAATCAGAGGAAGCTGAGCTCTTGGGATTTGGGATCAGGAAGCTGAAATCTGCCCCCCCCACCCCCTTTCCTCAAACCCAATTGCATCCAAAGGTCAAAGGTCAGAGATCATACCTTTTCTCTGGCGTTGGGCTCTGCCCAGGGTGGTTTCATCCCCACTGGTCAGGGCCAGCTCGGGCTGGTTGTTGTTGGCTGCATCTTTACTGGTGTCTAGGCCCAGACGCCTTTCAGAGCCCCAGGTCTGCAGGGCACAGGGGCTTGCTTCACACTCTCCCAGGGCTGGCCAGCAGGAGAGGAGGTCATTCCCATCCACATCTGTGAAGCCAGAGCAGGGAACAGGATCATCTGGTTTTGATCATGGTAGTTGTCACACACAGTGACCCCTCGACTCTTTCTCTTTGCCAGTCCTGGGGCTTGAACTCAGGGCCTGGGCACTGTCCCTGAATTTCTTTTGCTCAAGGCTAATGCTCTACCACTTGAACCACAGCACCATTTCTGGCTTTTTTCTGTATATGGGGTACTGAGGAATGGAACCCAGCTTCATGCATGCTAGACAAGCACTCTACCACTAAGCCACATTCCCAGCTGACCCCTGGACTCTTGTAACCCTTTAAACCCTGGCCATTTGCACTGAGCAGGAAGGAGAACAGGAGAAAGTGCTGTTTGGCTGAGGAATCAGAAAAACCAGACTGAACTCCAATCCACAGGAAAGCCAAGAAGCTGGAGGGAAATCCTATCAACCAGGACCTCATCCTGCAGTTCCCAGGACCCCCTGAACACATTAGATACCTAGACAGGAGCCAGGTGCTAGTGGCTCACACCTGTCATCCTGGTTACTCAGGAGGCTGAGATCTGAGGATCACGGTTCAAAGCTAGCCTAGGCAGGAAAGATGATGAGACTCCTATCTCCAAGGAACCATCAGAAAACCAGAAGTGGCGCTGTGGCTCAAAACACTAGCCTTCAGCAAAAACCTCAGGGGATGGTGCCTAGGTCCTGAGTTCAAGCCCCAGCAGTGCGCGCATGCACGCGCGCACACACACACACACACACACACACACACACACACACACACACACACACACACACACACACACACGAAAGCTTGTACATGAGAGGATCCCAATGGGTCTCAGACCCAGACATCCTGACATCCTGAGGACAGACAGGGTCCCTGATTCACATCCAAGTGAAATATGAGGTGCCCCTTCGTCATCCATGGGGTCAGAGGATTCTTGTCACCTTTGGGGTGGCTAAGGAGCCTCTCGCTCTGGGCGGCCCGGCGGAGTGGACGTTGGAAGCGCCCTCGTGTCCGGCCATTGTCCTCGCTTTCTGAAGATGGGATGGACAGACTCCTTTCCTCTTCTAAGGACAGGTCACTGTCAGAGTCAGAGTCTGCTCCTGGAGTTGGAAAAGGCAGGAGGAAAGTACAGCAGTTGCCTGGGGAGGTGAGAGTCCCAGGGGATAGAACAGGGCAAGAAGCCAGGCACTGGTGGCTCCCGCCTGTCATCCTAGCTACTCAGGAGGCTGAGATCTAAGGATTGTGGTTCAAAGTCAGTCCTGGGCAGGAAGACCCATGAAACTCTTATCTCCAATGAACCATCCCAGAGACAGAAGTGGAGCTGTGGCTCAAGTGGGAGAGCTCTAGCCTTGAGCATAAAAGCTCAGAGACAAGCACCTAGGCCCTGAATTAAAGCCCTAGGATAAGAGACTAGGAAGAACTTGGAATAGAATTGGCAGCAACAGAGCTGGGACTTCTTAGGGATGAGTTCACAGTGGGTTGGGAGAGCCAGGGCTGGGTTTTAGGTGATTTCCTTGAGGTAATGATGGGGGGGGGGGGGGCGGGGGGAGTACTCATCCCACTCAGCCACAGCTCCCCAATTTTAGCCAAAGAAATGGGATCAGGGAGAGACCCACTGCCTCCCTCCTCCCTTGACCCAGGGCTCTAACTCCACCAGCATCTCGATGAAACATTGCCACGTCCAGGTCAGTGGGGCCAGCATGAGCCTGGATGGTGTGTTCAGTGTGGTCAACAGCCGAGCCATGTCGAACCAGGACATTGTCCCTGGAAGTGCAGAAGAGGGGATCATGCTAAGAAGCTTTGGGGAAATGGAACTGGACTAAGCTCTGGGTGGTGATCATTTACCTGAGGTAGCTGCGGCCCCGTTGGCTGTCCTGGTCCTGGGCCCGGCCAGAACGGGCACTGCTCACTGACGAGACAGTAGAGGCACCCAGAGTGATACGGATGAGGCCACTCTCCTCGAAGAGAGCCGTGTTGTTATAGGCCCCAGGCCCCTGGGGAGGAGGGGAAGATGGGTGGGACAGGGATGTGAGGCCAGGCTTGAGGAAACCTCAAAACTGAAAGCTGGGGTATATATGGCTTAAGGGTAGAATGCTTGCCTAGCATGCATGAGGCCCTGGGTTCAAGTCCTCTGTACCATAGACAGAGAAAAAGCCAGAAATGGCACCGTGGCTCAAGTGGCAAGAGTGCTAGCCTTGAGCAAAAAGAGGCTCAGAGACAGTGCCTAGGTCCTGAGTTCAAGCCCCAGGAGTGGCAAAAAAAAGGGGGGGGACAAAACGGGGAGACCTCCTTGGACTCTGAATCCCAACCTCTCTGGGCCCTGGCAGTCCCTCACCGGCCCTGGTGCTGGCCTTGGCTCTTCTGGTACTGCCTTCTTGCCTAGACAGGCTGGTGTCCAGGCGGCCCGGGCATCTGCATTCAGGATACAGAAGAGCAGTAACACGGCCAGGCCCTGTGGGTCAGCGAGAATCAAAGAAGGGTCATTGAGAGATCACAGAAGGTCAAAGGAGGGCCCATTGGGAGGTCTAGTGGGGCCAGTAGACATTTCTAAAGGTCAACAGTGGGGTATCAAGTCACTGTAGGGAGTCAGTGATGAGTCCAAGTTGGGGGAAAAGGGGCTCAGAAAGGGACTTGGGGAAAGGCAGTGAGGCAGTGAGGGCGGGGGGGGGAGGGAAGGGGTCAAAGGCAGGAGTGCATGGGGTCATTGACAATCTGGGGGTCAACTGGAGATCAGGAGAGCTGCAGCCGGGTGCTGGTGGCTCACGCCTGTCATCCTAGCTACTCAGGAGGCTGAGATCTGAGGATCACAGTTCAAAGTCAGCTTGGTCAGGAAAGTCAGTGAGACTCCTATCTCCAATAAACCACTAGAAAACCAGAAGTGGTGCTGTGGCTCAAGCGGTAGAGCGCTCGTCTTGAGCTGAAGAGCACAGGGACAGTGCCCAGGCCCAGAGTTCAAGCCCCATGCCCAACAAAAAAAAAAAAGGAGAGCTGTAGGGTTAAGGTCAATCCAAGGTCAATACCCAGCCTGACCTCAGTGGATCTAGCTGAGAACTCCAGCTGTCCTGTCTGGTTCTGAAAAGAACACCCAACCAGCACCCATCATCCAGTCAATAGGAGCTCCAGGCCTTAGGACAATGCCCTATCTAGGGTGCCGAAGGTACCTGGAGGCCACAGAGTCCAGCATGGAGGTAGTGGAAGGCCAGGATGCTGTGGTTAACTGACAGGAGGCCAAAGAGCCAGGAGGTACTGACCAGCAGAAGGAGCAGAAAGGAACTGCGCAGTGTCCTGCTGTGGCGGGAAGACATGCAGAGGTCAAGCAGGGCTGGAGGAAGGCCACGCCAGGACACAACAGGGCGGGGGTCACATGGAGATGTGGAAGAGAAAGAACTCACACAGAAACATGGAGCACTGAGGAGACTAGGGAAGAGGAGCAGTCACGCAAAGAACGGGAAGAGCACTATGGGAGCCATGGAAAAACATGGGGAAGACACAGGAATATGGAGCGATTTGAAATCACAGAAAAGACAGGGCAAGGGCTGGGAAGGTGGCTTAGTGGTAAAATGCTTGCTTTAGCATGCATGAAGCCCTGGGTTCGATTCCTCAGTAACATGTCCACAGAAAAAGCCAGAAGTGGCGCTGTGGCTCAAGTGGTAGTGTGCTAGCCTTGAGGAAAAGTAGCTCAGGGACAGCGCCCAGGCCCTGAGTTCAAGCCCCAGGAAAGGAAAAGAAAGAAAGAAAAGACAGGGCAAGCTGGGTGCTAGTGGCTCATGCCTGTCATCTTAGCTACTCAGGAAGCTGAGATCTGAGGATCACGGTTCAAAGCCAGCCAGGGCAAGAAAGTCCATGAGACTCTTATCTCCAATGAACCACCAGAAAACCGGAAGTGGTGCTGTGGCTCAAGCGCTAGAGTGCTAGCCTTCAATGAAAGAGTTTGAGGACAGCGCCCAGGCCTTGAGTTCAAGCCCCACGACTGACCAAAATAAATAAATAAATAAAGACAGGTCAGGAGAACCATGAAGACAGAAGAACGGGAATGTGGAGCAACATACGACAAAGGTACAGAGAGGGACCACAGGCCAGGCAGGTGTGACTTTTTCCCTTCATGCAGAATTTGGAGCTCAAACGACACCAGGGGTCTTCTGGGATGGGGAGTGGGGGTCTGGGCCTGACCCCACCCATGCAGGTGTCATCCTGACAATGATCCCAGCCAACTCACAACACAGAGGTCTTCTTCGCCTCCCTCTGCCCTGTGGAACAGGCTGTGCGGGCAGCAAGGAGAAACATGGTCCCATTCATCTGGACCCATGATCGGCGTGTCCAGCCAGGCAGGATGGAAAAGGAGAGAGAGGAATAGTGAGAGACAATGAGACACAGACCAAGTGATACTGAAAGGCAGAAAAAGTGAGAAACATACACACAATCATGCTCCTTGAGGTGGTGGGGGAGGAGGGGGGGGGGGGGGAAGAGATCAGAAACAAAAAGAGATAAAGGAGCTTCAAATCACAGGAGCTGGCACCAAGTAGCTTATGCCTGTAATCCTAGCTACTCTGGAGGCTGATATCAGAGAATCACAGTTCAAACCAGCCAGGGGGAAACAAAGTCTATGAGATTCTACTTTTTGGTCTTTGGTTTTTTATTTATTTTTTCCTTGTCAGTTGTGGGGCATGAACTCAGGGCCTGGGCACTGTCTCTGAGCTTTTCTACTCCAAGCTAGTACTCTACCACTTTGAGTCACAGCTCCACTTCTAGTTTTCTGGTGATTATTTGGAGATAAAAGTCTTATGCGGGGACTGGGAAGGTGGCTCAGTGGTAGAGCGCTTGCCTTACATGCCTGAGGCCCTGGGTTCGATTCCTCAGCACCACATAAGCAAAAAGAAAACAGCCAGAAGTGGCAGTGTGGCTCAAGTGGTAGAGCACTAGCCTTGAGCTGAAGATATGAGGGACAGTGCCCAGGCCCAGAGTTAAGGCCCCATGACCGGACCCAAAAAAAAATAAAAGTCTTATGGGGGCTGGGAATGTGGTTTAATAGTAAAGTGCTTGCCTAGCATGCATGAAGCCCTGGGTTTGATTCCTCAGTACCACATCCACAGAAGAAGCCGAAAGTGGCCCAGTGTCTCAAGTAGTAGAGCACTAGCTTTGAGCAAAAAGAAGCTCAGGGACAGTGCTCATGCCCTAAGTTCAAACCCCAGGACTGGCAAAAAAAAAAAGGTCTTACGGACTTTTCTGTCCAGGCTGGCTTTGAACTTCAATCCTCAGATCTCCTGATTAGCTAGGATGACAGGCTTGAGCCACCAGTGCCAAGCTGTCTATGAGATTCTTGTTCACCTAACCACCAAAAAATTGAAAGTGAAGGTGTGGCTCAATTGTTAAAGCACTAGCCTTGAGCAAAAAAGGCTTACACACACACACACACACACACACACACACACACACACACACACACACACACACACACACACACACACACACACACACGGGGCCAGTGTCGATAGCTCACACCTGTAATCCTAGCTATTCAGGAAGCTGAGATCCCAGGATCATGGTTCAAAGCCAGCCCAAGCAGGAAAGCCTGTGACACTCTTATCTTCAATAAGCCACTCAGAAAACTGGAACTGGTGCTGTGGCTCAAGTGGTAGAGCGCTAGCCTTGAGCTGAAGAGCTGAGGGACAGCACCCAGAGTTCAGGCCCCACAACCGACAAAGAAAGAAAGAAAGGAAGGAAGGAAGAAAGGAAGAAAGAAAGAAAGAGTGACCAAAGCCAGGTGCTGATGGCTCATGTCTATAATCCTAGCTACTCAGGAGGCTGAGATCTAAGGATGAAGGTTCAAAGCCAGCCTGGGTAAGAAAGTCTGTCAGACTCTTATCTCCAATGAACCACCAGAAAGTGGAAGTGGAGCTGTGGTTCAAAATGGTAGAATATTAGTCTTCAATGAAAAAGCTCAGGGACAGTAGCCAGGCCCTGAGTTCAAGCCCCAGGAGCAGCAGCTCCAACACAACAAAAAAGAAATAATGACCAAAAGAGAAAGAGAGGGAGAGAGAGACAGAGACAGAGATGTAGAAAGAAGGAGGCAGGAGAAGTGCTAAGCCTGGCATAGTGCCTGCTCCCATCTCCCTAGAACTTGAATCTAGGACCAGACACTGGAGAAGAAAGGAGCCCAAGAAATGTATAGACAGCCAACCTGGTGCCCTCAGCACTCTCCCTCACACCCTCCCTTCCCCTTGGGAGGGAAGCCCACAGGTGGCACACAAGTTGTGCCTAGCGCCGGGCACTTACCACTATGACAAGGATGACAGGGCCGGCAAAACTCCAGATGAGAGGTTCGTGGATAGAGATCCAGCAAAAGTCAGGGTTCCCGTAGCCCTCGGGGTCCAGGCCAACAGCGAGACCTTGGAAAAAAGAAAGGATAGACCGAGAGTTCAGACTGCCTACGAGTGAGCAGCAGAAAAGGGTAAGAGTAAGTGGATTCCTCCCTGTGGAGATGGGGGGCGGGGAAGGAAGCTGCCGGGAGGTTAATGTTGGCGAATATGATCCAGAATGAGGAGCATGGAACTGGGTCGGATCAAGTGATGGACAGAGGTTGGGGGCGGGGTCATAACGGTGAGTGGGCGTGGCCTCACCCAGCAGCACAGCGGGGACGCCCCAGCCCAGGGCATGGTAGAAGCGCATGGCACCACGGTCCACGTTGCGTGGCTCAACTTGCATGCGGTAGAGGTGCAGGCCCTGCACCAGGAGCCACGCAAAGGTGCTGAGGAAGAAGTAGTGCAGGAGGATGGCCACCGCAGTACACACCAGCTGAAGGCAGAGCGTGTATGTTGGGGGTGGGGTGGTGGTCAGGACCTCTCCTGACCCCTCCCCAAACATCTGCTTCCCACCTCTGCCCCCAAAACCGCAGCATCTTTTACCCCAAACCTTAGTCCCTGAACTCGGACGCTGAGCCTTGCCCCCAGTCCTTTTCAACTCCCCCCAGATTGGAGACAACAGGACAACATGAAAACCTAAGCCAGGTGCCAGTGGCTGACGCCTGGCTACTTAGGAGACTGAGATCCGAGGATCGTGGTTCAAAGCCCGCCCAGGCAGGAAAGATCATGAGACTTTTATCTATAATGAACCATCAGAAAACCAGAAGTGGAGCTGTGGCTCAAAGTAGTAGAGCACTCGCCTTGAGCTGAAAAGCTCAGGGACAGTGCCCAGGCCCTGAGTTCAAATGCCAGGACTGACAGGAGAAAAATAGAAAAAAGAAAACCTGGTTGTGGGTCCGGTGGATCCCTAAGAGGAAGAGGAGCTCGGCCACCCCCAAGGCTGCTGCAACATTGGCATGGATCCCACACACATTGGACTTGAGGCTGCGCAAGCTCAGTAGGAGGGCTGCTGTCAGCACCAGGGCAGCCACTGACATGGCTATGATCACATGCGTAAATATAGCCAGCAATTCCAGGTCGCCCTCCAGCCGCTGGGGACACACAGAGATGGTCACTGGGAATGGGAGCAGAACTTTCCTTGCCCCATTTTTCCAGATGTTGCATACAGTCTCACCTCACGTGGAGAGGCATCCATGAGAATCCCGAAGGTGCCTGTCCGGCTGCAGCGACACCAGGCATGGGACCCGTTCCTGTGCACCAGCTCACAGTCCCGCGCTGTCCACATGCCATGCTGCTCTTCCCTGAAACCACAGGACACATAGCCCTGCCTTCTCCTCCCCGCCTGTGCCCCACCACAAGGAAGGACGGTCTTGGAAGAGGTTCATGGGAGAGGAGCTGAGCCTTTGGTCGTGGGGCTTGAACTCAGGGCCTGGGCACTGTCCCTCAGCTCTTCAGCTCAAGGCTAGTGCTCTACCCCTTGAGCACCACTTCTGGCCTTTTCTGTTTATGTGGTACTGAGGAATGGAACCCAGAGCTTCATGCATGTTAGGCAAGCGCTCTACTACTAAGCCACATTCGCAGCTATAGGAAGATTCTTAACGGGTTTAGTGACACAGACAGGGGCCTCAAGCGGGGGAGTGGGGGACAATCAGTTGGCTTCCTAGGGCCTAACAGAGGGACCAAAAGAGTTCCAGAATGGAGTCCTCACGGGCCAGGTGGGTCCCACTGCACGCAGATCGCCTTGCTCCTATTAGCTGTCTGTAGCAGGCGGAACTCAAGGCTGATGGGGGACTCCAGGACACCCCTTAAGAAGTTGCGTCCATGGAACACAGCCACGCTGACCACCGGAGAGTTCATTACAGGGTTTTGGGGCAGCCTGAGGAAACACACATCTGAGTTTGGACACCTACAATACCACTACCCCCGCTCCTGCCCCAACCACCACCAAACACACCTACTTAAGCTCTTGTTTTAAAAGTGCAAGACCAGGTCTTGAATTTGGTACCTGACGCTTTGGCTCATTTGCTGGTGCTCTACCAGCTAAGCCACACCTCCAACCCCACCCACATAAGATCTGACAATCTACCCACCCCATACCAGTTGTTATAGCTAACCATGGATCTAGGATCTAGGAAGTTTTCTAAGAAAACTTCCAGCCTCTGCTGGGTTGCTGGGATTTGAAGACTCACTCCCCGGACTGAGGACTGAGGCCTGAGTAACTCTGTCTGGTCAGTTCTGCCTCAAAATTTCCCTTCCATCACCCTTAGGACTCCAACAGTCAGTGTCTGCCTATCTCTATCAGCCAGTTAGGCCAGGTAGAAACTCACAGGAAGTTTGGGGGCAGGACCAAACTGGGAGTAGCTCTACCCATGGTACCTGGCACCTCGGCGCTCAGCCTGGAACTGGGCAGGGAGCAGACCCCCCAAGGTGCGGTACACGAGGAGGATGACAATGGAGATGCCGAGTTCCGGTTCGGGTTCTGGGGGAACCGGTGGGGGAACCACACTGGAGACACTGGAGTTTTCTGTGCTGCTTCCTGTGGGAAGAACTGTTGGGGCAGAAGG
Source organism: Dipodomys spectabilis (assembly GCF_019054845.1). NCBI lineage: Eukaryota > Metazoa > Chordata > Mammalia > Rodentia > Heteromyidae > Dipodomys > Dipodomys spectabilis. The sequence goes on from NW_024871037.1 coordinate 1,694,982, forward strand.
GAAAGTCATTGTCAGTGACCTTTGAACCCGAGCACCCACAATCCCAGTACCAAGCATGGGGATCTGGTCCCTGCAGGTCCACTGCTAGGAAGTGGGGAAGGGGCCTATTAAAGAAACGTTCAAGCCAGGCACCTATGGCTCATGCCTGTCATCCTAGCTACTCAGGAGGCTGAGATCTGAGGATCATGGTTCAAATCCAGCCCGGGCAGGGAAGTCCCTGAGACTCTTATCTCCAATAAACCACTCAGAAAATCAAAAGTGGCGCTGTGGTTCAAGTGGTAGAGTGTTTGCCTTGAGCTGAAGAGCTGAGGGACAGTGCCCAGGCCCAGAGTTCAACCCCACAACTGAAAAAACAAAGCAAAACAAAAAGAAAACTGCAGGACATAGCACTGTGGCTCAAATGGCCCAGTGCTAGCCTTGAGTGAAAAATGTAGGAGGCAGTGTTCAGGTCCTGTGTTCAAGCTCCAGTAGTGGCACAAAAAGAAAAGAAAAAATTTTAAAAAAAGGGAAAAAGGAAAAGAAAATAGAAAAAAAGGAAAAAAAATGAAGAAGAGTCATATACCAGTAGGTCATACCTGTAATCTTAGTTACTCATGAGGCTGAAATTTGGGTATCGTGGCCTAAAGGCAGCCTGGGAAGGAAAGTCTGTGAGACTTTTCTCTCCAATAATTTACCCCCAAAAAACAAGCCAGAAAAAAAGAGGAGGAGGAAGAGGAGGAGGAGGAGGAGGGAAAAGGGGGAGAAGAGGGAAGGGGGAGGGGAAAGGTGGTGTGGCTCAAGTAGTAGAGTGCTAGCCATGACCAACAACAAAAAAAGTTCAGGGACAGCTCCTAGGCCCTGAGTTCAAGTTCCAGGATGGCACAAAACCAAAAAAATTAAAATTAAAATAGAAGGCAACATGTTTGTTGTAGGGAAGGACAGGGAGACAGGACCTGTTGTGGGGATTACTCAAGGTTTTTTGTTTTTGTTTTTTTGTGCTGATCCTGGGGCTTGAACTCAGGGCCTGGGCACTGTCCCTGAGCTTCTTTGTGGTCAAGGCTCCCACTCTACCACTTGAGCCATGGTGCCACTTCCGGCTTTTTCTGTGTATGTGGTACTGAGGAATCGAACCCAGGGTTTCCTGCATGCTAGGCGAGCATTCTACCAACTAAGCCATGTACCCAGCCCTCAAGGGCTCTTACCTTGGGATGGGGATGGCCGTGGAGTTTGGGAAGGCAGTAACACATGGGTATGAGGATCCCAGGCATCCTGGCCCCGAAAAAGGTTGCTGTGGTAACGAGGGTAGCGATGGGTACTCTGTGCAGAACTAGGGTGTTCCATGCGGTCGATACTGAGCACTGCCCAGAAGAGAGAAAAGTGACCCCCTCAAGGACCTTTCTTCCTATAACAAGGGTCTCACTCCCATCTACCCCATGGTGCACCTTATTTATTTTTTGCCAATCCTGGGGCTTGAACTCAGGGCCTGGGCACTGCCCCTGAGCTTCTTTTTTGCTCAAGGCTAGCACTCTACCACATGAGCCACAGCGCCACTTCTGACTTTTTCTGTGTATGTGGTACTGAGGAATCGAACCCAGGGCCTCATGCGTGCTAAGCAAGCACTCTACCACTAAGCCACATTCCCAGCCCCTGCACCTTACTTTTCTGAGCCACATTTTCCTTGCTATTAGTGCAGGGCCTTTTTCTAGCAAGTGCTGATGGCATCAGTAGTGTCAGCCTTTTGGATCTACAAATTCTTGCTCTCCCCCCACCCCCTCTTTAGGTTGTCTTTTTGTTTTGGTGTTGGTGGTTGCGGGGCTTGAACTCAGGGCCTGGGCACTGTCCCTGAGCTCTTTGAGCTCAAGGCTAGTGCCCTACCACTTGAGCCATAGCTCCACTTCCGGTTTCATGTGGTTCATTGGAGATAAGAGGCTCACGGACTTTCCAGCTCAGACTGGCTTTAATCCAGTAACCTCAGAGCCCAGCCTCCTGAGTAGCTAGGGTGACAGGTGTGAGCCACTAGGCTACCCAGCAGCCCTTGCTCTTTCCCATCCCCGTCCCGCCCTACCCTCTCCACCACGCACTGATATTGGGTGTCACCAGCCCCACGGGATTCAGGTAAGTGAGTTCCATGTTCCTCGCCAGCGTGGCTGCGTATTCCTCCAGATGTTGTACCAGGCCTGCGCTGCCAGGGGAGGCCCCGGGGGCCCGCTGCCCCAGGGCTGCCCACAAGTCCTCGGTCTCTGGAGCAAGCAGTGCAGAGCCAGCCCACAGTAGATTCTGGAAGGATGGAGATAATACAGTTGGGTTTAACTAGGTAGTGAGAATGTTTAAAGAGATAGGGCAGATATGAGAGGACTGCCCAGTTACTCAGAAAGGGAACCAGGAAGCAAGAAGGCGGGCTGGATAGTGCAAAGGAAGGGAAACAATCCAGAACATTTATTTCCCCACAGGTCTGATTTAATGATCTCTTACAGGTCAATTGTAGTCATGGGGCTTGAACTCAGGGCCTAAATGCTGTCCCTAAACTCTTCAGCTCAAGGCTAGTGCTCTACCACTTGGAGCTATAGCTCCACTTCCAGTTTTCTGGTGCTTAACTGGAGAGAAGAGTCTCACTAACGTTCCTGCCTGGGCTGGCTTTGAACCACGATCCTCAGATCTCAGCCTCCTGAGTTGCTAGGAATATAGGCAGGAGCCACCAGCACCTGGCTTGCAGGTCTGTTCTTGAGCTGAGGATCTAGGGCTGGGAGATGAGGGAGCTGGGATGCAAAAGAACAGGGGGAATCTCAGAGCTAGTTTATGGGAACACAGGATGTAGGCCTACCTCATTGAAGTGGGCATCTTGTGTGGCTGTCAGGCCAAATCCTCGTTGACGGCTTTCAAAGGCCAGCAAATAAGCCAGCAGGCGGGCAGTGACGCGGACATCTTGACTAAAGTAGTAGTCGGCCTGGCCAGTCACTTCACGTAGTCTCTGAGCTAGCTTCTTGGCCTCCACCGTATCTAGTGCCGTCTTGTTCAGCTCTAGACCATCCAGCTGCCGGGACAAGAATGCAAATATTGGGGCTGGGAAGGTGGCTCAGTGGTAGAGTGCTTGCCTCGCATGCATGAGGCCCTGGGTTTGATTCCTCAGCACTACATAAGCAGAAAAAAGCCAGAAGTGGCACTGTGGCCCAAGCGGTAGGGTGCTTGCCTTGAGCACGAAAGCTTAGGGACAGTACCCAAGCCTTGAGTTCAAGCCCCAGAACACACACACACACACACACACCACAGGCTTACAGGATGAAAGGTTTGACTAGACTGAAGGAAAAGCCCAGGGTTGGGGGGGTCATCAAGAGATAGGATGTGGGATCTGGAGCCCACCCCAAACCTTGAGTACAAGTCTGGGCAGAGCCTTACCAGCAGGCTGAGTTCTCGAAAGGCAGGGGACGTACAGTTGAAAAGGTCGGGCTCCAGCCATCCGTGGTCTTCATCACACAACCGCACAGCAGCACCTAGGGGCAGGTAACCCCTTGATTTACCTTTGCTAACAGGGTGACCACAGCCCCCTCTAATTCTGGGGGGGACGCCCTGCAGTATGGGCCTCTATGGCTTGATACCTAGATGTTGCAGCCCAGATCCAGATGGGTGCCCAGGGGCTTGCTTTGCTGGCCAAAACCTGAGAGGTTTTGTGGACCATGCTCACCACCACACACATAATAGGGCACAAGGATGAACTGAGCATGCGCGCACGTGCACACACACATTCATTCCAACACACACACGGGCCAGGATGAGTTCACAGACAGGCCAGATTCACATTCACACACACACACACACACACATTTTGCTCACACACACATATGTGACAGCAAGCACACAGACACATAGTACTCTCTCAATTACACACAAACACACCAACACAGACAAGGTCTTCCAGGACTATGTGGGACCCATGTGGGGGTGGGATTTAGAGTCCTCCATACATTTTAATTAGTTATCCCAATGGTGACTGTCTGTGGGGTTGGGATGGAAGGTGACCTGGGCTTGTTAACTAGCAAACAGAAGGGACCCTAACCTAGATACAGAACCCTGAATCCCCTCAAGACAGACCCACAGACGCATGCACAGGCACAGAATGACATATGCAGGAGCATGCGCACACAGATTATCTCTGTTCAGCCATGGCACAGATCCCAAGCAGCAGGGAGGGGCTGTTGGCGGCCTCAGCCAGAGGGGTAGGGCTGCAGCTCAGCCAATTAGGGAAGAGCCTCAGGGAGTGGAGCAAGGTCTCCATAGGTTATAGGCAGTAGGGAGGAATCTGAAGGGAACCCAGGAGATCTGGCAACCAGTAGGGGCCTCCAGAGACTTCTGGTAATAGGGAATGGATTTTTTTTTTAGGGACCTCCGGCAGTAGGGAAGGGGGACTGCAAGGACCTTAAGCAGCACGAGGGATCTGCAAAAGCTCTGGCAGTGGGAGGGGGGGGCAGCGCACCTGAGCAAACACGTACCCCTTACCTGCACCCCGCATTCCTGCCCAGAAGCCAAGAGAAACAGACGGAGGCTTAATGAGGGTGTAAGGGCGAGACCCAGAGTCCCCAGAGGGTAGGAAGGACCTCACACACATTCCTACCCGACTCCCACCTCTTGGCAGATACAAGGCCCCCCCAGTTTAGGAAAAGAGGTGGCTCTAGCAGTCAGGGAACAGTCCCTGCTCCTTCCCTGAGCTATGTTTTGCCCATCATTACATACTCACCCAGGGCCCCCCGGGGACAAGGCACTGTTGCCAAGACACCGAATTTGGTCTGAGGCCACCACACACCAGATCTCAGGGACTTGGGGCAGGCATCGTAGAGCACTACGGAGAGAAAAAGCACTGAAGATGACAGGCCAGATGTCTGGGCAGGTGACTCAGAGGTAAGAGTGCTTGCCTTGCATGCATGAGGCCCTGGGTTCGATTCCTCAGCACCACATAAGCAGAAAAAGCCAGAAGTAGCTCTGTGGCTCAAGTGGTAGAGCGCTAGCTTTGAGCAAAAAAGAGCTCAGGGACAGCACCTGGGCCTTGAGTTCAAGCCCCATAACCAGTGGGGAGGAGGGGGAGGGAGAAGGTAGGGCATGGAAGCTATAGGTAGAACTGGGTAGAGTCTGCTCACCTCGGCAGCCGCTGGCCGTCACTTCTGCAAAAGGACTGTCACAGCTGTTACACTGGCGGCCAAGGGCTCCTGGGCGACAGGGACACTGGCCACTGTGGGGTGCACAGGAGCGCGAGGTGGAACCCACCGGGTAGCAGTCACATGGGAGGCAGGAGTCGCTGCCCCGAGGTCGGTAATGGAACTCCTGTTTGAGGATAGGTCAGGGGCCTGAAGTCAGAGGTCAGGGTTTAAGGTAGGGATCTTAGGCCTTTGGTTCAAAGGGTGAAAGAATTAGGGGTTCACAGGCCCAAAGGAAGACTAGCCTGATAGGAAGATAAGAGAAGGCTTAGGGGCGGCAATTAAGTCACAGGACACAGGTAAAAGCCCCAAATCAAGAAGTAGAGGTTAGCTAGCTGTCGAAGGAAGGTATTTAAAAGTCAGGGGGAAAGCCAAGAGCTGGTGGCTCACACCTGTAACGCTAGTTACTCAGGAGGCTGAGGATATGAGGATCGTGGTTCAAAGCCAGTCTGGGCAGGAAAGTCCCCCAAGACTCTCATCTCCAATGAACCACCAGAAAACTGGAAGTGGCACTGTGTGGCTCAAAGTGGTAGCACTGGGGGCTGGGAAGGTGGCTCAGTGGTAGAGCACTTGCCTTGCATGCCTGAGGTCCTGGGTTTGATTCCTCAGCACCACATAAGCAAAAAAAAAAAAAAAAAGCCGGAAGTGGTGCTGTGGCTCAAGTGGTAGAGCACTAGCCTTCAGCTGAAGAGCTAAGGGACAGCGCTCAGGCCCAGAGTTCAGGCCCCATAACCAGATCCCCCCCAAAAAAGTGGTAGCACACTAGCCTTAGTGAAAGAGTTCAGGGACAACGCCTAGGCCCTGAGTTCAAGCCCTACAGCCAACATAGATAGATAGATAGATAGATAGATAGATAGATAGATAGATAGATAGATAGATAGATAGATAGATAGATAGATAGATAGATAGAATAAAAATAAATAAAAAGTCAAGGGGAACCAAGTGTTTGTGCCTGTAATCCTAGCTACTCAGGAGGCTGAGATCTGAGGATCACAGTTCGAAGCTAGCTCTGACAGGGAAGCTAGCTCTGGCAGGAAAGTCTGTGAGCCTCTTATCTCAGCAAAATCCTGAAGTGGAGCTTTGGCTCAAAGGGTAGAGCATCAGCCTTGGGTAAACAAGGGACAGTAACCGAGGCCCTAAATTCAAGTCCTAATATGGTCTTCCCCTGCCCCCCTCCCAAAAAAAAGGTCAGTGGCCAGGCAAACCTTGCAGTGACACTGCCCATTCGTCTTGTTGCAGTTGGGGTCAAAACCCTTGTGGACATCACAGTTGCAGGGCCCACAGTTTGGGGTCCCCCACCATCCCCGAGGACACTGCTGGTCCATCCTGGGGATGAAATGAGGTATAAGGGCCTTCCCTTTAGCTCAGTGACCCTCCCTGACCCCTTCTAGCCTCTCAGTCTCCAGCCTCTCACCTGTGTTCACAGTGGTGACCAAAATAGCCAGTTACACAGTCACAGGTATAGCCATGGGGAGCCCCTGGGAGGTGCCGGCAGGACCCCTGATTCTGACATGGGTTCAAGAGACACACATCCACACATCCCGGGCCATAGTAACCTACAGATTGGGTCAAGAAGCTTAGAACGAGGCTGGGAAGGTAGCTCAGTGGTAAAGTGCTTGCCTCGCATGCATGAGGCCCTGGGTTCAATTTCTCAGTACCATATAAACTGTAAAAGCCAGAAGTAGCACTGTGGCTCAAGTGGTAGAGCGTTAGCCTTGAGCTGAAGAGCTGAGGGACAGCAGCCAGGCCTAGTCTCCTCTGTGCCCTCCAGTCTCCACACCCCCCACACCCCACCCCACGGCCCTACCTGGCCAGCAGGTGCAGGAAAAGGTCTGCCAGAGGTCAAGGCAGTCAGCATGAGGTGGACAGGGTCCCGATGCGCAGGCGTTGGTCACGACACAGCCCGGCTCCACATTCACTCGGTGGGTGGGAGGTAGCAGGGTTGGGGACCCCAAAGGTGTTGAGCCGAGCCACAGCCCCTGTGGATACAGCCAGCAAGGGGTTAAGCCCCAGGTCAAGGTACCCCAACATCAAGCGCTCCAGAGCCAGGCACTCTGTTTGATGATTCCCTGACATGCAGTCTCCCCCCGTCCTTTAAAGACAGCCCTAACATAGCACCCACACATTGAAATGCTGCCCTAATGAGATTCCTAATGACTCTCACCTCCATTACCACACACAAAGGATTGACCTATTCCTGATTGCTCTGGATCTTTATTCTCCCTCCCTCTTCCCCCCCCCCCCCCACCAAGTCAACCTACTTTAATGCTGCTTTTCAAGTCCCTAGGAGCTGCTAATATCCCACTCATGACCCTTAATGGCCCCCATACCAAGTTCCCATGCTGATTCCCACCTGGACGCAGCCGACCAGACCCTGAGGAACCTCCTCCTTACTGCTGGGGGGCAGGCCGCCCACATGGAGTTGCTTTACCTTCAGGCCCTGAAGCTCACTCCCCACAGCCATGGTGTCCTGGAGGAGGTAGATCATCAGTCCTAAGAGTGGGGTACCTAATGGAACCCTAGCATATCCTAAAGTCAGCATTGGCCTTCTTCTAGCCTACTATGAACCAGTGCTCAGAGAGGGCTTTTCCTTCTTGGAGCCAACTTTGAACTATTACAATCTTGACCTGAAGTAGGGTGGGATTAGGGAAGGGATCAGGAGCTTTTAAGAGGTCAGGCAAAGTTCTGGCTATATAAAGACTCCTCAAGACTAGGCCAGGATTCTGACTAGCTTCCCTGACATGAAGACCTCCCCATGGGCTCACCTGGCTGGTAGAGTGGGCTTAGAGCAGGGATATGCGTAGAGACTGGAGGAAGAACATCAGAGGGAACAGAGAGGAAGTGGGCTAGGGGGTAAGGTCAAATGAGGTGAAGTCTGATTGGAAGACTGAGAATCGGGTCAGAGGTCAGACCTGGAAGAGGCTGAAGTCCAAGGAGACCAGGAAGACATGATGGCCCCTCCGGCCACCTGGCTCCTCCTGCAGTTCCAGTCTCAGATCATGCCATCGGCCATCACTGACAGTCATCTGATCCAGCAGGAGGTGGGCAGCCCGGCCTGAGCCTCTGGTTACTGTTATGGACAACAACCCCTGATCTACCTGTGGGTCGAGATGTAGAATCCTAGGGTTAGAGCCCCACATTGGGCTGAGGCTAGGAGATCAGATCAGAGGGTTCAGCAATCAGGAAGATCAAAGAGCAGAACAAGAGAGTCAAAGATCTACCTGCAGCCAGGGTACTATGCCAGGTGGCATTGTGTTGTTGGTATGGGTTGGGGGCAAAGGGCAGGACCAAGGGTCAGTTAGAACAAGGAAGAGTTACGCTTATCTCTTGCACCTGCAGAGGGGAAAAGAGTCAAGGGGCCCGAGGCGGGGGTTATCCATATTTCCAGGATATCTGAGAAATATGGTATGTGACCAGGCCTAGACTTCTCATCAGAGACTGGGAACCAAAGGGATAGGAAAGGATTTAGAAAAACAGACACACCTGGCAGAGGAGCGTGCTGTGTGGCCCAACCTGCACTTGCATCAGGACCCCCTGTGTTGCCCGTGTCCGAAATGCCAGCCCCAGGTACCACGGCACAGACACAGCCATGTCATTTCCAAAGTCCCAACTCAGTGTGCCGTTGCCATGGAAATGGTAAGGATGGGCCATGGCTGAGGGGGATAAGAGAAGCAGGGTTATAGGCCCCTCCCTAGAAACAGACCTTCCCCTCTGAGCCCCCTCCGGCCCTGTGTTGTCTGTCCAACTCACTGAGCCGACAATCTTTGCCACCAAAGCCCACAGGGCAGTCACAGTTGAAGCCACCCCAGCGCTCTGAGCAGATGCCACTGTTCTTGCAGGGACCTGAGTCACAAAAGTGCAGCTTGGCCTGGCAGCCTGGGAGAGGAAGGTGTGTGGGAGATACGAGAACATGACAAAAGGGTACGTGATCTCAGGATACTGGGGTGTAGAGGGACTGAAAATGGACCAGATTTCAGCCTCATGTTGGGTTAGAGATGGAGCTGGTAGAGAGGTAAGGCCCTAAAGGCACTTCGTTGGGGTCAGATACAGAGTCACCCTGTGCGGCCCTCCACCCACTGCTTATGGGGACAAGGCCATAAGGGAACTGGGGGGTGGGGGAGGCCAGTGGAGGCTTCAGGCCTACCTGCTACTGTGCCATTGTTTGCGACGAAGGACGCCATGTCCACTCGGCGGCCGTCGATGTGCAGGTCTCGCATGCAGCCAATGAAGTCCTTGTGGGACACGGGAAAGTTCTCCGGGAGGTTGGGGACACCCCCCAGAAGCAGAGGGCCCGTCAGGTCCAGGGACCTGGGGGTCAGTGGTCTGGGTCATTGGTAGGACTGGGACCAGAGGATAGAGTCACTTGTGGAGAGCCACTGGGAGTTATGGGGGGAGAGGAGGAGGGGTAAAAACTGAGGGCAGAGTGACTGAGGAAAGAGGTCAAGCTAGGGGAAGGAGTTTAGGGGTGCAAAGGAGAGATCATGATGAACAGATGGTCTGGAGAAAGATTGGGGAGTTGGGGGTGAGGACTCTGATGAAGGCGAGGCACTTAGGTGGCTGAGATAGGAGGTGGAGAAGTGGGATTGGGGAGTGAGATCAGTAGGGCTGGGTGTGAAGTTACAAGGCTGGGGATGTGTGACATTAGACACTTGGGTGAAGGGGTAAGGAGGGGGGGCGGAGGTGGAGACTTTGGTAGACCAGATGCCTGACGACTACCAAAAGACTTATTTGTGTGTGGAAGCATGAACTCAAGAGGTAAAAACAGGATCGGGGGCTAGAGTGAGTAGGCATTAGGATCTTTGAATGGAGAGGGAATCCTGGCAGTGTAGGGGAGAGGACAGGGAATTTGGCAGGCTGGGGTATGTGAAGCATTGGGGTGGGCTGTGGTTAGCAGTGGGCATAGGGATGGGGGGTGGGGTAGGGGCCTCACTTCTTGGAGCTTGTTTGTACACCAGCAGCCGCACATGAATAGTTGCCAATCTCGGCACCAAACTGCAGAGCCACAGCCACATTGCAGTCATCCACGCTCAACACAGCCACCTTGTCCTTGGAAGGGCCCTGAGCACCCCCTAGGGCATCTGTCCGGGGCTAAAGACCCAGGCACAGCAGTCAACAATGCCCCTAGGGTAACCCCTGAGGGACAGAACTCAGAATCCTAACTCCCACCCCCACCCTACCCCACAAACACTATGCTAAGGGCGGTGCCCACCTTGTTGTAGTATCTCAGATGTACTGTGTGCCACTGCCCATCACTCAGGCCCCCTGGAACTGTGGGGCTGACCACTGTGTTCGATTCACCTATGAGGAAATAAATATGCATGAGGGAAATAAATATTCATGGAGAGGATAGTCTGGAGCTGTTGGGATTATCCCACCCCCACCCCCCCCACCCCCCCCACCCCCCACCCTAGTCATCTATGTACAGTTATTCCCAGGGTCATCCTGAATGTATCTGATTAGGATACCTGAGCTGAAGAGCTCAGGGACTGTGCCCAGGCCCAGAGTTCAAGCCCCATGACTGACCAAAAAAAAAAAAAAAAAAATCAATAAAAACACAGTGTATGGCTGATTAGGATACCTTCTAGTGAACACACCATCAGGATTGGGGTTCCCTTAAATAGATAAGAGCAACCCACACGTCCTGGAGAAATAGACCTTCCCAGAGAGAATGTCCAAAGGACTGGAGGCATGAAAATGCTAAGCAAAAGCTCCAGACCACAAAAGGTGAACAAATGTAATAGCAGTGCTCACTGGATACTATGTGAAAAATGAACTATACAACTTGTATGTGGGGACAGGAGGGGAAAAATTGCAAGAACACGAAGGAAGGGATGACACTGTCCACGAAGAAATGTACTTTTTCCAGGAGCTAGTGGCTCATGCCCATAATCCTAGCTATTCAGGAGGCTGAGATATGAGGATCGTGGTTCAAAGCCAGCCCAGGCAGGAAAGTCTATGAGACTCTTATCTCCATGTAATCACCAGAAAGTGGTGCTCTTCTCAAAGTGGTACAGCTCTAGCTTTGAGCAAAATAGCTTAGGGACAGTACCCAGGCCCTAAGTTTAAGCCCCGTGGCCAATGGGGGTAAAAGAAAGAGAGAGAGAGAGAGAGAGAGAGAGAGAGAGAGAGAGAGAGAGAGAGAAAGAAATGCACTCTTTACCTGACTTACAACTGTAACCCCTTTGTACATCACCGTTATAATAACAATAAAAATAAATAAAATTTAAAAAGGAAGGCTGGGAAGGTGGCTTAGTGGTAGAGTGCTTGCCTAGCATGCATGAGGCCCTGGGTTTGATTCCTCAGTACCACACCAATAGAAAAAGCTGGAAGTGGCGCTTGTGGCTCACGTGGTCGATCGCTAGCCTTGGGCAAAAAGAAGCTCAGGGCCAGGTTCTGAGTTCAAGCCCAAGGACTGGCCAAAAAAAAAAAAAAAAAGGCTCAAGACCCTGAGGTCAAACCTTAGTACCAGCACATGTGCACGCGCGTACACAGACACACACAGACACAAACAGACACACACACACACACACACACACACACGGAATGGCCACAGAGCTATGAGTTTATATGCACAGTGAGGGACACCTGAGGGAATTCATGGATTTTATTTTTCCTGTCAACTGTTCTGGCAACACCTGTACCCAGGTCAGTGTCATGCGCATGCGTGGAAGCACTCACCCGTGGAATACGTGAGCCGTACTTGGCCAGCCACAAGTTCCAAGGCCAGAAAGTCGTGCTTCTCGTTCAGACGCCCATTGTAGAACAGCAGCCCGCTGGGCTGCACGGTGGCAAACCTAGGGGGAGCAGGAGTTAGAGGCCGAACGGAACCCGCACACCCTCCATCCAAACGGAACCCGCACACCCTCCATCCGGGCCTCGGCCTAAGCGGAGCCGGGGCGGGGACGTGCCGGCCCCTGGATACCCGGATGTTCTGAGGCACCGCAGTGGGTGTCAGGGGAGGGTATGTCCCCCACCCCGTGGGGACATCAGGACGGGGGGGGGGGCAGTGAGAAACCAAGAGACAACGACGGTAGCGACAGCGTAGCAACGCTCGGAGACACACGGGACGGGCACCTACGAGAGGGACAGCGTGAGGTGGAAGCGCTGTCGCAGGCCGCGGAACATGACGAAGGAGCTGGCCGGGAAGGAGCGAGCGGCCACCTCACAGCGCGGGCCCTCGAAGGCGCCGCCCGCGGGGCACTGGCAGCGGAAGCCGCCGTTGGGCGCGTTGGTGCAGGTGCCCCCGTTGCGGCAGACGCCCGCCACGCAGCGGCCGGCCTCCGTGTCCAGCTCGCAGTCTTCCCCTGCCGGGAGCCAGAGCCCGTCAGCCGCGGCGGCTACCAGGCCCCGCCCACGCCCCAGACGGCCCGCCCCTCCAAAGGTGGGGGGAGGAAGGGGTGGGGCGAAGAGGCCGGGCCGGGTTATGAGACTTTTGAGTGGTTGAGCTGTCTGTGGACACGCCCTCATTCAGCCTGAGGCCGCCCTATCCACCAATCCCAGATTTGACTAAGCCCCCCCCACCCAGATGGGCACGCCCACCGTTTGACCCCATCCAACCGGACACGCCCATACTCCAATCCCATATTTGGCCACGCCCTTGACCACGCCTCCTCAGGCTCCAGTAGCTTCAAAGCGAACCTAAACCACTGGGCGGGAAGCGGGGAGGGCCTGCCTCCCCCAGAGGTGATGCTCCGTCCCCGTTCTGCCCCCCCAGCACCCCAAGCTTTGCCAGAAATCCTCCCCCCAGATTTTTACCTGTGAAGCGCGGGCGGCAGACGCACGTGTAGCCCCCTTCGCGCCGCGCACAGGCGCCTCCGTTGCGACACGGGTTGGAGTAGCAGAGGTCCAGCTCCGTCTCGCAGAAGTCGCCGGTGAAGCCGGGCGGGCAGCGGCAGCGCAGGCCGGCGATGGGCTGGATGGGTCGGAAGAGCGTGGAGGCAGAGGCCAGGAAAGGCGCCGAGGAGTCAAACCGGAGCACGGACACGCACTTCATGTAGTTCTCGCAGGGCTCCCGCAGGCACACGTTGTCGTCGAAGGGTAACACGTCGAGCAGCGAGCGCGCGGCCAGGGCGGCCCGGCGCACGTACAGCTGCTCCTGCAGCTCCTCGGAGCTGAACCACGGCCCTGCCGCGCCCGCCCCGGCCCCACGAGGTGCCAGCGCCGAGAAGCTCACGTTGAGCACGGTGCCTCCCACGTCCGTGTCGTTCTGGATGTTGAAAATGAAGACGTCCTCGGTGGGCGTGGCCAGCACCGCGGCCACGCCCTCAAGGAAGTGGCCCAGCAGGGGTGACAGGAAGCGCTCCTGCCACATGTTCTCCAGGCGCACCGTCAGGCTGTTAGCCAGCAGCTCCTCGGTGATGATAACCACACGCAGCACGCACTGCGCTGTCACGCTGTGCAAGCCATCTGCGGGGGGAAGGGGCAGTGGTAAGTGGTCAGCTGGGGGGGGGTCAGTAGCTGTTTTTTGTTTTTTTCTGAGTCAACAGGCTGACCTCCCCATCCAGCACCAAGGCTGGATGGACCTACCCACATTGCCAACACAAGCAAGGGTCTGATCAGACAGGTTCACCCAGCTCTGGTCTGGCTCCCAACTCTGGGAGTCTCCACCCACAGGGCAGCTAACCGTTCTGATAACCCACAGTTCTTGTGATTATGATCAGCAGGTTACCTTCAATCGGGACACAAGACAAGCCAGGGCCATTCATTCCCGGCTGCCTCCCTCTTCCCTTTCCTCAGCATAGCAGAATCAGCAAACTGTCTTCTCCAAGCAACAAGGAGGATTCTACATCAGGAATTACCCATGCCCGACTCTAGTCAGCAAACTGCTCTTCCGTGACACTAGAAGGGGTCTGGGGCCAGTGAATAAATACTCAATACCCAGAACCCCTGGGGCAGCAAGCTCAAGGAAGACTTTGTACTTTTATTCTCATTCTCTCTCTCTCTCTCTCTCTCTCTCTCTCTCTCTCTCTCTCTCTCTCTCTCTCACACACACACACACACACACACACACTTTTTTGAGTAGCAAGCTGCTTGCAATTCTAAACCTGAGTCCTGTAGTTTTAGTATGGTGAGGTGATTACCTTGTCCCCAAACCTATTACATATTGGGTACTTAACCAAAAATGGTTGTTAAAAGTAAATAATCACGGGAGGAGGGGGGGGGGAGCTGGGTGGGTGGCTCAGTGATAGAGTGCTTGCCTCACATGCATGAGGCCCTGGGTTTGATTCCTCAGCACCACATAAACAGAAAAAGCTGGAAGTGGTGCTGTGGCTCAAGTGATGGAGCACTAGGCTTAAGCTGAAGAGCTGAGGGACAGCGCCCAAGGCCCAGAGTTCAAGCCCCATGACTGATCAAAAAAAAAAAAAAAAAGTAAATAATTATGAGTGCCAGTGGCTCACGCCTATAATCCTAGCTACTCAAGATCTGAGGATCACAGTTCAGAGCTAGCCCAGGAAGGAAAGTCCATGAGATTCTTTTTTTTGGGGGGTCCTGTCGTGGGGCCTGAACTCTGGGCCTGGGCGCTGTCCCTCAGCTCTTCAGCTCAAGGCTAGCGCTCTACCACTTGAGCTACAACGCCACTTCTGGCTTTTTTTCTTTTTGCTTATGTGGTACTGAGGAATCGAACCCAGGGCCTCAGGCATGCAAGGCAAGTGCTCTACCACTGAGCCACCTTCCCAGCCCCAGTCCATGGATTCTTATCTCCAATGAACCACCAAAAAGCCAGAAATGGAGCTATGGCTCAAGTAGTAGAGCACTAGCCTTGAGCAAAAATGCTCAGAGGCAGCACCCAGGCCCTGAGTTCAAAGCCCAGGATGGGGGTTATGGGGGGGAGAATAAAAAGCATAAATGAGCTGGGCATCAGCTCACATCTATAATCCTAGCTACTCAAAAGGCTGATATTTGAGGATTGTAGTTTGAAGCCACCTGAAGCGGGAGACTCTATAATCTCTAATTAAACAGCAAAAAGACAAAATTAGAAATGTGGCTCAAACAGTATAACTGTCCTTAAGTGAAAAAGTTAAGGAATAGCACCCAGGCCTTGAGTTTAAGCCTCAGTGCTAGCCAAGTCACACAAAAAGGGATTCTTGAAAGTAATTATGCTTTTGGTGTTTGTTTTTTGTTGATTTTTTTTGGCCACACCTGGGGCTTGAACTCAGGGCCTAGGCCTCTCTGTACTCAAGGCTAGCATACTACTACTTGAGCCACAGCGCCACTTCTGGCTTTTTCTGACTAGTTTGTTGGTGATTAGAATCTCATGGACTTTCCTGCCCAGGGTGGCTTCAAACTGTGATCCTCATATCTCAGCCTCCTGAGTAGCTAGGATGACAGGCGTGAGCCACCGAAGCCCATCTTAATTCTCTGTTTTGAGGTACTCTATGGAGTCCCTTTTTGGCTTGAGGCCCTGATAGCTTTGGGACACTCAGTGCCTTGCTTACCCTTTGCCTCTTACCTGTGACCGTCACCAACATGGAGGCCACCAGTGGGCGGTTGTTGTCTAGCTTTCGGCTGAGTCGAAGCTCCCCGCTGGTCTGGTTGACAACCAGCAACTGCAATTCATTGCCACGCTCGAAGGAATAGAAGAGATGATCAGAAACATCCGGGTCATAAGCTGGGATGCGGCCGATGATTCCTGAGGGGAAGGTGTCTGAGCGATTGGACACATAGTTGTTGAAGAGGATCTGGAAGTTGTTGAGCACGGGACTGTTGTCATTCTGGTCAACGAGGTGGACGTGCACAGTGGCTCTGCTGACTAAGGGAGAAGAGGTGGCTTGGACCACAATCACATACTCCTGGCGGGCCTCATAATCTAGATCAATGAGTGCTGTCAGCTCTCCAGAGAAGATGTCCATTTGGAACAGCTCGGGGATGTTCCCTTCCACGATCTGGTACATTATGTGGGCGTTGGGGCCTTCATCCGGGTCTACCGCGGTGATCTGAGCCACCACTGAGCCCACAATGCTGTTCTCCTTCACTCGCACTACAAACTCTTCGGCTGGGAAGACGGGTGCGTTGTCATTCACGTCTTGGACAGTCACCTGGATACTCACCGGCGTCCGTAGCGGGGGCACACCACGGTCCACCGCGTAGGCAGTGAGCTCGTACACGGGCACTGCCTCTCGGTCCAGCCGCCTGACCGTCCGGACAATTCCGGAGGTGGGCTCGATGGTAAAATCCCCATCACCATCTTCCCCATTCTGGAAAGTATACTGAACCCGGCCGTTGGCGTGGGCATCCCGGTCGGTGGCTGAGATCTGGAGGACACTAGTGAAAGGTGGCGCATCCTCGGAGACCAGCCCGGTGTAGTGGGAGGCCACGAACTGTGGCGCGTTGTCATTGACATCATTGACCATCACCTCCACGTAAGTGGTGTCTGCTTTCTGTGGGATACCGTTGTCTCGGGCAGTAATGGCCAGGGTATAGGTCACTTGGTCCTCGTAGTCCAGGGGGGCCTGTAAGGTAATGGCCCCGGAGTCTGCATCTATCCGGAACTGAGGCAGGTTGTCTTCTAGAAGGTAGGTGATCCGGGCATTCTCCCCCACGTCGTCGTCGGAGGCGCTGATGACCACCACGGTGCTCCCCACCGGCCGGTCCTCGTTCATGCTCACCGAATAGTGAGCGCTCTGGAAGACGGGCCGGTGCGTGTTGGCGTCGGTGATGTTGAGGTGGACGTAGCAGTGGTCGTGGAGGGCCCGGTCGGAGGCGGTGAGCACCAGCTTGAAGTAGCGTTCCTGCTTGTAATCCAACGGCAGGGCCAGCGTGACGAGGCCCACCCCGCCCTGGGTGCTGATGGCGAAGCGGTTCCGGGTGTTGCCACCCGTGATCTGGTAGCTGATGGCGCTGTTGGCGTCGCGGTCCACCGCCGTCACGCTGACCACGCTGGTGCCCACGGCCGCGTCCTCGTTCAGCCGCAGGTGATGCTCTTTCGTGGTGAACTCGGGCCGATTGTCGTTCACGTCCAGCACCGTCACGGTGACGCTGGCCGAGGCGGACAGGGGCGGGGCGCCATGATCCCGGGCCTCCACCCCGAAGAAGTAATGCTCCACCGACTCGCGGTCCAGGGGCCCGCTCACCGACACCCAGCCGGTGGCGCTGTTGATCACGAAGGGCGTGTCGGCCGCCACCCCGGTCAGGGAGTACTCCAATCTGGCGTTCTCCCCGTGGTCCGCATCCACCGCCTGGATGTGGATGACCGAGTGGCCCAGGGGCGCGTTCTCCAGCACCGACACCTGGAAGGGCGTGCTCACGAAGATGGGAGCGTGATCGTTCACGTCCACCACCTGGATGCTGGCCAGGCCCGTGTTGTTGGACAGCGGGGGCCGGCCCGCGTCCTGCGCCCGGATGCGCAGGGCGTACTCCCTCTCCGCCTCGAAGTCGAGCGGCGCCACCACCTGGATCTCGCCGGTGAGGCCGTCGATGGCGAAGCGGCCGCGGCTGTTGCCGCTGATGATGTTGTAGTGGACCAGGCCGTTGGCGTCCTTGTCGCGGTCGGCGGCGGACACCCGCAGCACCGGCGTGTGCGGGCGCACGTCCTCGCGCACCTGCGCCACGTAGCGCTTCTCGCTGAACTGGGGCGCGTTGTCGTTCTCGTCCAGCACCGTGATGTGGACCCGCACGGTGGCCGAGCGGGGTCCCGGCTCCTGCCCCTGATCGCTGGCTTCCACCACCAGCTCGTAGCTCTCCGCGTGCTCCCGGTCCACGCGGCCGCTGGTGCTGATGAGGCCGGAACGCGGGTCGATCTCGAAGGCCGTGGCGCCCCGCGCGGCCGGCGGCCCCACGAAGCGGTAGCGCAGGTTGGCGTTGGGGGGCGCGTCGCCGTCCGTGGCCCGCAGCTGCAGGATGGGGTAGCCTTCCTCCACGTTCTCGCGCAGCGTCTCCCGGTACTGGGCCTGTTCGAACACGGGCGCGTGGTCGTTGCGATCGGCCACGGTCACGGCGACCATCGTGGTGGCCGAGAGGCGGGGGGAGCCGTGGTCCTGCGCCGTCACCCGCAGGTAATGGCGCTCCATGCTCTCGCGATCCAGCTCGGCCGCGGTCCGGATGAGGCCGCTGTGCGGGTCGATGCTGAACAGCTCCAGCGAGCGGCTGTTCATGAGCGCCGCCAGCGAGTACACCAGACGCCCGGCCTCGCCGGGATCCGGGTCCTGGGCCGCCACGCGCAGCACCGACGTGCCCGCCGCCTCGTTCTCGGGGACCGAGGTCTGATAGTTGTACTGCGGAAACTGGGGGTGACGGTTGGCGGCGCGACGGGGGCGCGGCCGCTCCTCGGAGGCCATCCGCCGCCGTCGGGTTTCGGGCACCGCGGGGCCGCCAGGGCCGCGCATCGGCTGCGGGAGGAGGCGGCGGAGATGATGGTGATGGTGATGGTGGTGGCGGCGGCGGCGGCGCCGGCGGCGGCGGAGGCGGAAGAGACCGCGGAAGCGCATGCGCTCCGAAACCCGCCGGGGAGCTGTCCGCGACTCGTGGGGTGCTGAAGCGGGCGGAGGAGCTCTCCTCACCGCCCGAGGTGCTGAATCCCACCCGGGACCGGAGGCCACGCCGCCGCCGCCGCCGCCGGGGAGACAATCCCGCCGAAGGGCTGTTCTTCCCGCGGCTTGTCCGCCCTGCCCTTGGGGTCCTGGGGCCCACGGTTCCCTGCAGCAGCGGGAGGGCTCCACTGTTTGGCCGATTCCTCGCCTCGAGGGTGGCCGAGAGGACCCTGACTCGGGGTCATCGGATGGAGCCGGAAGGTCTGATGGGAGGGGAGACATGTCCCCCAGTCCCGTCCCCCCTGGGGGCAGAGCCTCTGGCGACACACTGCCTCTCCGCCTAGGCCCGGGCCACCCGCAGGAAGACACCTCTGGGTGCCAGCATGCCGGAGCCCCCGGCCCCCGTCCTGCCCCTGGCTCTCGGCTGTGCGCTGCCGGGACCTCGGGCTGGGCGGGTTGCAGCTCG
Source organism: Dipodomys spectabilis (assembly GCF_019054845.1). Classification (NCBI taxonomy): domain Eukaryota; kingdom Metazoa; phylum Chordata; class Mammalia; order Rodentia; family Heteromyidae; genus Dipodomys; species Dipodomys spectabilis. The sequence goes on from NW_024871037.1 coordinate 1,714,076, forward strand.
GGGGCACCTCCGCCGTTCCGGATGTTTCGCCGCCCGGCTCGGAGCCCCATGAAGACAGACTCCGGCACTTCTAGGCCAGGCTCTCCATCCTCCCGGGCGTGAGGCGGTTCGGGACAAAGAGCTAAGGCTTCGCCACCGATCTGCTGCGCCCCTGGCCCCGTCGCAACAGCGGGGTCCCAGCCGCCCCCCAGCTCCTCCAGGCTGAGGGGGAACAAAGAGACGAGGAGAAGGAGCAGGAGTATCGGGGTCGACGATCCCCCGAGACCCTGCCACCGTGGCCGCCTCGCCATCACCCCCCGCCTCCCGGTCCAGCCTCCACCGCCCCCCGCCAGGGATTGGGCCTTGGGCCCGCCCAGCCGCTCGGGCCCCTTCCCGGGCCCCTGCCGCCGGCCCGGCCCCCCACCCCTCGGCTTGTCGCTCCGCGCCGCCACTGCCCTCTGGGCACCATCTACTCCGTCGCCAGAGCCCCTTTGGCATACGGCCCCGGCTTTTGCTGCCCCCACCGCAGCATCCCCGACGCGGCGGCCGCCTCCCGACGCTCCAACATGGCTCCCGGCCGCCCCGATGGTTTGCTCCACCTCCGCCCGGATGCCCGAAACCCGGTGGTACGACCCATCGCGCATGGCAACTCCGGCGACGGAAGCCGTGCCCGCCATTTTGGTCGAGGGCGCGAGCGCTGCCCACGGTGCTGAATGGGCCGTGGCGTTCCTCCGCCGTCGGGTCCGCCCTCCCGCCCCTCGGCCGCCGCCCTCCCCCCCCTCACTCCCCGCCTCTCTCTTTAGGGCGCTGTTCCAGCTTGAACCTTCCTTCTGCCCTCCTCTCCTGAATACGAGTTCCAAACTCTGTTACCCGAATTTGGTCTGAAATTCGGGTGTCTAAGAGGTGCTGTCAGTATCCTCACGAATCGGGGGGCGGGGGGAAACAAGGGAGGTGAAGGCCAGATTTGGGGGTGGGGGGGGGAATGCCAGGGCGTCAGCCGCCCTAACAATAGCTTGAACTACTTGATCTCAAATTCAACTTGAGAAACAGGTCGCAAATCTGCTCCCCCCTCCACTTTTGTCTTTATTGGGGTGGGGGGGAGAGCGTCTCCCCGAAGCAGGGGCTGGAGATGAATATTCTCTTCCATTTCCTCTCTGTCTGTCTGTCTGTCTCTCTCTCTCTCTCTCTCTGCGGGCCGCGGACCTGAGTGCTCTGGGATGCCACGTGGAGCCCAGAGCTGCCCCCCATCCCCTCCCGCCACCCCCACCCCAGAGGTGCGCCCACCTGCCTCAGATCCCCGCCCCTTGACCAACATCATCGCTTAACCCCTTGAAGGGAGCGAGGGCTCCGTTCAGCCTCCGCCCGGGATCGACTCCGGGCCGGGGCGCTGGTCTCCGGCCGACCAATGGCCAGGCTTGAAGCCGCGGGAGGGCGGGAGGGAGGGCGGAGCCGCCCAATCAGCGAGTCACTGTTTCCATTGGCACAATGGGAAGCCCCGCCCCGCGCGGTGGATTCATTGTAAAGGACGAGGTTGGCTTCTAACCAACTGGAGAATCCGGAAGCCGCTGTCTCAAGCCAGCCTCCGAGGGCGACTTTAATAAAGGGCTACAGTAGCAAGTGCAGAGGGGTACACGAACATCCTGGCACAGAGAGGAGAGGAGGATCAGGACCAAGAACCCAGAACATTCCACTGGGTGCAACCTCCCCGCCCCCCCTCCCCCCCCCCCCCCCCCCCGCCCCATCCCCACCCTGGATCCCGCTTCAGATTGAGCGAGAACTCCAGACCCGGATCTCCAGCCCGCCCCCCCCCAGGGCACCTATGACATCACCAGCAACCAATCAGGACGTTCTCTCAGTCTTGGACTTCCGGGAGGCGGGGCTCCAGCGGGTTCCACCTTCTGGGCCCCCCACGTGGCTGCCGGGAACTGCGGCTGGGTGTCCGCCGTGTTCTCCTGGTCTGAAGAACCTGCTTAGGGTTGGCGTTCTGGGTCGGAAGCACAGTACGATGGGCTCTTATACGTGGTAGGTAGAGATGGGACACCTCCAAGAGGCACTGAAAATGGAATTACATTGGATGATAGCCACTGGGTGCCCCCCCCCCCCGCAGGTACTATGGCTGGAACTCAGGGTCCTGTCCCTGACCTTTTTTTACTCGTCTGGTACTCTACCCCTTGAACCACAGTTCTACTTCTGGCATTTTGGTGGTTAATTGGACATAAAGGTCTCACAGAATTTCCTGCCCAGCCTGGCTTCAAACTCAGATCCTCAGATCTCAGGCTCCCTGAGTAGTTAAGATTACAGGTGTGAGGCACCGGAACCTGGTTCCCAGGAATGGTTTTGACAGTGCCTGCCATGCCTGCCACAGCCTACTGAGTAGAGTATAAACTTAGAGGAAGGAAAGGAGGAAGGTTGGGCATCAGTGAGAAGGAAAGTACAGAGGAAGCCCCTAGCCCTTGTTAAAGATCTGGGAAATCCTGCAGAAACTTGAGGCACAGTTTGAAGAAGTTCTGGCCATGCCTGTCATCCTAGCTTACTCCGGAGGCTGAAAACTGAGGATCACAATTTGAAGCCAGACTGAGCAGGAAAGTCCATGGGACCTTTAACCACTAGAAAACTGGAAGTGGCACTGTGACTTGAAGTGGCTCAGAGACAACACCCAGGCCATGGGTTCAAGCCCTATGACTGACCCAAATAAAAATTAGGTCACATCAGCAAGAGACAGTGGTGTTGTCCTAGGTCTTGGCTATGTGGACAAATCTCAAGCCCCATGACTGAAAAAAAATAAAAAAAGACAAAAATCCTAAAGTGCCTACAAAAAATACTTCCAGGGGCTGGGAAGGTGGCTTCATGGTAGAGTGCTTGCCTAGCGTGCATGGATCCCTGGGTTCGATTCCTCAGTAACACATACACAGAAAAAGCCAGAAGTGGCACTGTGGCTCAAGTGGTAACAGTGCTAGCCTTAAGCAAAAGAAGCTCAGGGACCATGCTCAGGCCCAGAGTTCAAGCCCCAGGACTGGGGAAAAAAAATTCTATTCTTCCAAACCAGTCAAAGCCAGTGACTGTAGATGTGTGGCCCCATCTGATGAATAAGGGGTCTCGGGTAAGAAATAAAAGCTGGGCACTGGTAGCTCAGGCCTGTAATCCTAGCTACTCAGGAGACTGAGATCTGAAGATCAAGACTCAAAACCAACCTGGGCAGGAAAGTCTATGAGACACCTATCTCCAATGAACCAGCAAACCATAGAAGTGGAGGTGTGGCTCATGTGGTACATACAGTACCAGCCTTGAGTGAAAAGGATAAACCAGACAGCAAGGCCCTGAGTTCAAGACCCAGTACTGACTACAAACCTACCTCTGCCCTTGTTAACATATTCTGTGACCTACTGAAATGACCACATCTCTGCTGTGGCTGCCATCACAAGGAAACTAGTACTGGATAATATTGGGGCTGGAGGAAGGCTGGCTTCCTTTAGGAACAGCCATGGAAGACAAGAGTTTCAACTGAGAAAAGAGGGATGACTCAGAAAACAGGAAGGTGGCTCAGTGGTAGAGTGCTTGCCTCGCATACATGAAGCCCTTGGTTCGACTCCTCAGCACCACATAAACAGAAAAAGCTGGAAGTGGCACTGTAACTCAAATGATAGAGCACTCACTTTGAGCTGAAGAGCTCAGGGACAGTACCCAGGCCCAGAGTTCAGAGTTCAGGCCTCAGGACTGGCCAAAAAAAGAAAGGAAAGGAAAGGGAGGGAAGGATGAAAGAGAAAAAGGAAGATGTGAATAAAGCCTGGAGATGCTCCTCATAAGTTGACTACAGGGGGTATTTTTTGGTTTTGTTGGTTGTGGGGCTTGAACTCTGGGCCTGGGCACTGTCCCTCAGCTCTTCAGCTCAAGGAGAGCACTTTGAGCCACAGCACCATTTCCAATTTTCTAGTGGTTTATTGGAGATAAGTGTCTCACAGACTCTCCTACCAGGGCTGGCTCTGAACTGCGATCCTCAGATCTCAGCCTCCTAAGTAGCTAGGATTACAGTTGTGAGCCACTGGCACCTGGCTACAGGGGGTATTGACTGTGGTCTCTGGGAAAAGAGAGATCAGAGTAGAAAGGCTGGAACCAAGCCTGTGGGGATGGAGAGAGAGAGATCCAGGCCTGTCAGAGTCCATCACCCACCGGGCTGAAGTCAGTGCATACTAGAGTTACTGAGCTCTTAGGAGCTGGGGCCCCCCAGCACCCCTATGCTTCCGCTGTCCTGCCCCCCAGGATCATCCAGAGAATCCCATTTCCAGATGACTGTTAATTTATTTCCAAAGATGAGCTGCAGCACATAGGAAAATACACATGGCTTTTCGGTCTGCATTTTTTTTTTTTTTAAACAGAGAAAATAAGATTCATTTGTTTTCATTCTTGGTACCATCGTCCCGTTTCATGAGGTTTCAGGCTGGATGGACTGTTTCCAAGAATCCTGCTTGTCAAGAAGCAGGGTTGGCCAAGGCCTCTGGGGGGGCTGAAAGCAGTGGGGTGGGTGGGTGAGTGGGGTGGGCACAGATCCTTATTAGGGGAAGGGGTGGGGGAGAAAGGGTACAGAGACAGGGCTGCACATGAGCGACAAACTCACTGCAAAGCTAAGGCAAAGAGCTGGTGGGAGGGGCTTCTCCCTCCACCCCAAGGGCACGGCTCTGCTGACGCCAGGGCTCAGAGCAGGCAGGATAAAGGGTGAAGAACTCTGGCCCAGCCTGGAGCAATAGCAGGACTGTGGGTGTGCACGTGGGTACGGGGGTGGGGGGCGGGGTGGCATGCTGAAGAGGCGGGGAATTGAACTTCAGCTTGCACGTTTCTTCCGTCCCAGCAGAGCTCCCACACCTTGGTCCCCAATCCTACATTTGGCCCCGTGCATCATTATGTTCCACTTCAAGTGTGCGCAGTGGGGGTGGGGGTGGGGGCTCTTGCTCAGGTCCTTCTGCTTCTTTATCCACTCCTAATGCCAGTGCAAAATGATCTTAGGGTAAACCCCCCTCCTTGAAGTCCCCTGTAACCCTGACCAGGGCTACAGGGAAGGGAGAAAAAAAGGGAAATGCTAGCTGGGGGCTTCTCCCAGCACTGGGAATTCTTTGCACATCTCTCGGACAATCATGCGGTCCATCTGGCACTGGGGCGAAACTTCCTCCTCCAATAGGATGCGCCGGAGCGTGGCCTGCAGGTCGGGCAGCCGATGGCGGTGCTGCAGGTAGGGTGTGGAGCGAACCACAGCATACATCAGGGACAGGTACTCCATGCGCAGCTGTGGGAAGAGCAGGGGGGCTCAGGGAAGGTTCTAGTGACAGCCTCCACTCAGCCACAGCTGCCCCATGGATCCCAGGGTTAAGGACCAGCGCACAAACTTGAATAACCGTACTGCGTCCCTAGCACCTGATGCAGAAATGGCCTTCAGGAGGTGTTCTATGGGGGCTGGGATTGTGGCTTAGGGGTAGAGTGCTTGCCTAGCATGCACGAAGCCCTGGGTTCGATTCCTCAGTAGCACACACACAGGAAAAAAGCTCAAGTGGTGGTAGAGTGCTAGCCTTGAGCAAAATGAAATTCAGAGATGGGGCTGGGAAGGTGGCTCAGTGATACAGTGCTTGTCTTGCATGCATGAGGCCCTGGGTTCAATTCCTCAGCCGCACATAAGCAGAAAAAGCTGGAAGTGGCACTGTGGCTCAATGGTAGAGTGCTAGCCTTGAGATGAGCTGAGGGACAGCGCCCAAGGCCCAGAGCTCAAGCCCCAGGACTGGCCAAAAAAAAAAAAAGTGAAAAACAAAGTTTTTTTTCTTTTTCTTTTGTTGGTCCTCAGGCCTGAACTCTGGGCCTGGGCGCTGTCCCTCAGCTCTTCAGCTCAAGGTGAGTGCTCTACCACTTGAGCCACAAAGCCACTTCTGGTTTTCTCCTGTTTTATTGGAGATAATAGTCTCAGGGACTTTCCTGCCACAGCTGGCTTTGAACCATGATCCTCAGATCTCAACCTCCTGAGTAGCTAGAATTAGAGGTGTGAGCCATCGGTGCCCAGCTAGCTTTTTCTGTTTATGTGGTACTGAGGAACCGAACCCAGGACTTCATGATTTCTAGGCAAAGCACTCTACCACTGAGCCACCTTCCCAACCCCTGTTTTTCACTCTTGCAGTTACATTTTACCTGTTCCTATCAGAATAAGAACTGCTCTGGGTCCTGTGTGGATGGATATGACCAACTTTGCCTTACCTACTTGTCTCCTCTAGTAGCCTATTCTCTTCCTCAACACATTTTCTGTTGTCTGTTTCTCTCTCTTTCTCTTCCTATCTGGGGCTTGAACTCAGAGCTTTAGTCTCACTTGGCTTTATTTGCTCAAGTCTAGCTCTCTACCACTTGAGCCATAGCTGTACTACCAGCCTTTTGGTGGTTTGTTGGAATCTCACAGTCTTTTCTGCTCTGCCTGGCTTCAAATCTCAAATCCACAGATCTCAGCCTCCTGAGTAGCTAGGATTACAGGCATGAGCCACTGGTGCCCCATCTTTTCTTTTCTGCCAGACCTGGGACTTGAATTTGGGGCCTGGGCATTGTCTCTGAGCTTCTTTTGCTTCTGAGTATCCTCTTACACTTAACTTGGCTTCAACCTCAGCCCTCATCTCCACCGAGTATTATGTCCCCACCCCACCCCTCAAATTTGAGTTCCATTTCCACTCAGTGACCATTGCTTTGGTGGCAACTTCCAGGCACCTTGTCTCCTGGTGACAGGTCAGCGATGTGGCGAACAGTGATTTCGATGAGAGCCATCATATCCGTGTGGTAGAAAATGGTGGCCGTGGAAGTGCTGCTGAACACGTCCTGCAGGAACTTGAGGACAGAGTGGGGTGGCTGGGGCTCGTGTTTGAAGATGCGAACGGGGTCATCTAGAGGGCAGGAAATCACAAGGGTCAGGGGATGTCTTTGCTGAGGTTCCCAGGTCACCCCAGTGGGTTAGATGAGTGAATGAGGGTGTGAGGAGGAGGAGGAAGTGAGGACCGAGTTAAAAAAAAAAAAAATGGTTGCACACAGGTTCCTGGGTCCTTACCCCCTCTGTTCACAAGCAATAGCAGCTTTTCAGAGAAGATCTTGACATTCGAGTGTGTGCTCAGGGCGGCCATGATGACATTCTGGTCAGGTGCTGAAGAAGAAAACACAAGCATAGGTATGGATGGAGCCTGGAAAGCATCCCATGTTTTGTTTTTGTTTTTTTTTGGTCAGTCCTGGGGCTTGAACTCTGGGCCTGGGCACTGTCCCTAAGCTTTTCAGCTCAAGGTGAGCGCTCTACCACTTGAGCCACAGCACCACTTCCGGTTTTCTGATGGTTTTTTGGAGATAAGTGTCTCATGGACCTCCCTGCCTGGGCTGGTTTTGAACCTCAGTCCTCAGATCTCAGCTTCCTGAGTAGCTAGGATTATAGGCATGAGACATTGACCCCAGCTTTTTTTTTTTTTTTTGCCAGTTCTAGGCCTTAAACTCAGGGCCTGGATACTGTCCCTAACTTTTGCTCAAGGCCAGCGCTCTACCACTTGAGCCACAGCACCACTTTGGGCTTTTTCTGTATATATGGTACTGATTAATTGAACCCAGGGCTTCCTGGGTGCTAGGCAAGCACTCTACCACTGAACCATCTTCCCAGCCCCTCCCTGTGGTTCTGTCACCCTCCAGTTGGGGGGTTCCCTTCCCACCTGGCAGGTGCAGGTTGAGAGCCAAAAGTAGGTTCACGCAGAGGTCCGGCAGTTGCTCGGTGGTGTCCAAAGGCAGCCCATCCTCAACAATACTCAGGAGGAACTGGGCGAAAGGGGTGCCCAGATGTTCTAGAACAGAGGCACACAGATGTCTCTCTTCCTTGCCATATCACCCATCCTCTGGAGTTCCAGTGAGCCTTAGACACAACCTAGTCCTACCAGAAGCACTGGTTAGGTTAGCAGATCTTCAGATCTCTGGGTCACAGACCCTACACCTTTGGGATTCAGGATCAGCCAGTCAGTAGTGTGGATGCTTTTATTTTGGAGGAGAGGGAGGGGGGCTCATCCTAGGACTTGAATCCTGAGCTTTTGTGCTCAAGGTTAGCATTCTACCACTTTCAGCCACAGCGCCACTTCCGGCTTTTTTTTTCTGCTTATGTGGTGCTGAGGAATCGAACCTAGGGCCTCAAGCATGCAAGGCAAGCACTCTACCACTAAGCCACCTTCCTAGCCCCTCCAGTATTTCTTTTTGACAGTCCTGGGGCCTGAACTCTGAGCCTGGGCGCTGTCCCTCAGCTCTTCAGCTCAAGGCGAGCACTCTACCACTTGAGCCACAGTGTTACTTCCAGCTTTTTTCTGCTTATGTGATGCTGAGGAATTGAACCCAGGGCCTCATGCATGCAAGGCAAGCACTCGACCACTGAGCCACCTCCCCAGCCCCTGAGTAGCTTATTGGAGATAACAGTCTCATGGACTTTCCTGCCTGGTGGTTGGCTTTGAACTGTGATCCTCAGATCTCAGCCTCCTGAATAGCTAGGATGACAGGGGTGAGCCTCCAGCGCCCGGCAGTCACATTCTTACCATAGTGTGCGTAGGGCACTGGCTCTCCCATGGAGAAGACCATGGCGAGGATGAGGGCCGAGTAGCAGAGCTTCTGGTGGTCTAGAGGGGGTAGGGGGAGAGGAAAGGGAAGGCAGGCAATCAGTACTCCCCAAAGATGGCAGGAACTCTGCAAATGATGGAGCCCCCCCTCCACCCCCATCTTGAGATGCTAGGAAGCTCCTTAACACCCCACCCCCACCCCTGACCTCACCCTGTGTGTCCGTCTGCATGTCCCGTGCCAACTCCACGGGCAGCACAGATGACACCAGCGTGGAGATGATGGCCGCATCCAGGCTACACATGGCGCCAAAGCACTTGAGAAGCAGCAGCCGCAGTGATGTTCGGTGTTCCTGGCAGAGGATCTTGTGTGCTCAGGGTCCAGGAGGGGGTGCGGGTGTGGCTGCGGATCCCCCCCTCCCTACTCATCCCTACCCCTCCACACCCTATCACCCCCAGCTTGCATATACCATTTGGTAATAGGCCACCAAGGCCAGGACGGACTCGAATTCATTCTTCTTGCACATTTTCTTGCAAACTTCAGGGTCGGCGTCGGTCTGTAGGGGAAGAGGAGGAAAATTGTTGGTGGCTCACGCCTGTAATTGTAGCTCCTCAAGAGGCTGAGATCTGAGGATCGGGGTTCCAAGCCAGCCCCAGACTGGAAAGTCTGTGAGACTCATTTTTTTTTTTTTTTTGGTCTAGTTGTGGGGCCTGAACTCTGGGCCTGGGTGCTGTCCCTCAGCTCTTCAGCTCAAGGCTAGTACTCTACCACTTGAGCCACAGCGCCACTTCTGGCTTTTTTCTTTTTGCTTATGTGGTGCTGAGGAATCGAACCTAGGACCTCATGCATGCAAGGCAAGCGCTCTACCACTGAGCCACCTTCCCAGCCCCATCTGTGAGACTCTTTATCTCCAATGAACCACTCAAAATGTGGAAGTTGGGCTGTGGCTCAAAGTGGTAGAACACTAGCCTTAAGCAGAAAGCAGCTCAGGGACAGTGCCCAAGCCCTCAGTTCAAGCCCCAGGACTGGCCAAAAAAAGCAACACAAAATCCCAGTGGTTTTTTTGTTTTGTTTTTGTCAGTTGTGGGGCTTGAACTCTGGGCCTGGGCGCTGTCCCTCAGCTCTTCAGCTCAAGGCTAGCGTTCTACCACTTGAGCCACAGTGCCTCTTCCAGCTTTTTTCTGCTTCTGTGGTGCTGAAGAATCGAACCCAGGGCATCATGCATGCGAGGCAAGCGCTTTACCACTGAGCCACCTTCCCAGCCCAGAATCTCAGTGTGAAAGGTAGATGGGGTAGGGTGGAGATGGATGCTCTATAGGCTGGGGGACATACACATGGAACCCTCATCCCGCACCAGAATGTGAAGCAACTCCTCCAGATAGCAGCGAATGACGCCTTCATCCTCATACAGAGCCCAGCTGCGTTGCTGTGCATCATCTTTCCTCCGAGCCAGATCTGCAAAGATCACCTCCAGCCTCTGCTGGTCATGGCAGACCTGCCCAGAGGGCAGGGCCGTGCTCAGGTCCTGGGAAGAGAGAATAAGATACAGCTCAGGACACTTCCTGCCCATCAGCGTTTTTTTGTTGGTCATGGGTCTTGATCTCTGGGCCTGGGAGCTGTCTCTCAGCTCTTCAGCCCAAGGCCAGCACTCTACCACTTGAGCCACAGCGCCACTTCCGGTTTTCTGAGTGGTTTATTGGAGATAAGAGTCTCAGGAACTTTCCTGGCCCAGCTGGCTTTGAACCGCAATCCTCAAATCAAAGCCTCCTGAGTAGCTAGGATGACAGGCGTGAACTATGAACTACCAGCATTTGGCTTTTAACTCTCCCCCGCATCCCATGCTGCCACCCTGGGTGGTTAATTAGAAAGTCTCACGGACTTTCCTAGCTGGGCTGGCTTTGAACTGTGAACCTCAGGTCTCAGCCTCCTGAGAGGCTAGAATGACAGGCATGAGCCATCAGCACCATCAGCACCCAGCTTCAACTTGTCTGGATGACCTCCTAGGACATCTGGAGGGTGGGGGGAGGCGGGGGGGGGGGGGGCGGGGTTGAATTCTCAACTATTTGCTCTCATCTCAGTCCTGGATGAGGGTACCGACTCCCTGAATGTGACTGTGAGACCCCATACTCCCAATTCCACACAAAGTGGCACCGGGCCTGTTATAGACCCACCCCCTGCATTTTTCTTAAGCCTTGCTGAACAAGCCTTGGCTAGCATGGCCAGTACAGGTATGCCATTGGTCTACCTCCCTCCACCTTCCAATCAGAACCCTCGTGGGAGCCCTAAGGAGACACCTCACGCAATTCCTGAACCCTGGTGAGGCCCTGCAGCCCTTAATCATAAGTTTCCCATAATGCATTTCTCTCCACTGCCAAGGCCATAAAGGCATCGTGCTCATCCATACCCTGAGTCTATTTCGTCTCTATAGTCAGCCTTCAGACTCGCCCTGTCTCCACCCCCCTGCTCCTCCCCCCCCCCCCCCCCCCCCGCATTCCAAACTACAGGAGGCTTCTCTCACCCCTCCCTCACTTGCTACCACTGCCAAGTCTCAACTCCTATATAACCTGCTCCTAATGCTGCTGCTGCTTTTTGTTCTTGTGGGGCTTGAACCTGGGGTCCGGGCACTATCTCTGAGCTCTCTTTCCCCTAGGCCAGAGCTCTACCATTTTGAGCCACGGCTCCACTTTCAGTTTTCTGGTGGTTCATTGGAGATAAAGAATCTCAAGGACTTTTTCTTGCCCAGGTTGGCCTCGAACCATGATCCTCAAATCTCAGCCTCCCGAGTAGCCGGGATGACAGGCGTGAGACTCCTGATTCACTCTGTGTTTCAGCAATGGCAGGGTCCTTGAGCCGAGCTCTTCTTCTGCTTCCTGAGATGGGTCTAGGCTGTGCCTTTGCCTGGAACTCTTTCTCCCTCCCCCTCTTTTTGTCAATCCTAGGGCTTGAACTCAGGGCCTTGGCACTATCCCCTGAGCTTCTTTTGCTCAAGGCTAGCACTCTACTACTTGAGCCACAGCACTATCTCTGACTTTTTCTAGTTATATGATACGGAGGAATTGAACCCAGGGCTTCCTGCTTGCAAGGGAAGCACTCTACCATTACATTCCCAGCCCCGCCCTTTCCCCTTCTTAGATCGGCTGAAATTTCTCCCCAGGTAGCCAGCACAGCGGAAGCCTAGAGTTTAGGGCTCAACAATTACCTGTCAGGCACAGGCTAGGTAGAGGCGTGGAGGCCGGGAGCCCGGCAGGGCTAGGGGTTCACCCTGAGGGTTGGGGTGGCTCTTGGCCTTTCTGTTCATTCTCCCTCACCTTTCCCTCTACCAGCGAGAGGAGAACCTGCTCCATGATGGGTGAGCTGGCTGGCACCGAGGCCTGGATGTGACCCACGACGACGCCGATGGCCACGCGACATAACTCGTGGCTCAGCCCGGTGTTTCTCCGCACCAGCTCCATCAGCTCTGCCCCAATGGTTCTGGGCACTGTGGTCTCTGCCACTGTCTTCTCCTCCGTGGTCCCCAAGTTCAGGGAGCTCAGGGCCTCCAGATCATCGGGAGCTGGGGTTGGATCGGCGGCCACCTCCTCGGCAGGGGGTTCGGGGCTTGGAGGCTTCGGGGGCTGGGGTTGGGAGATAGTGGTGTGGGTACTCCGAAGAGGCACGGGGGGAGGTGTGGGCGAGCAGCTGGGGCCTAGCTCCGAGGGGCTAGAGCCGGTATACAGTGTGTCCAGGGAGGTACTGCTGACTGAGGAGCCACTGCATGTAGAACTGCCCACAGAGGGCCCAGCGTGGCGGCTGCCTGTGAGCAGAGAATAGATGTTATGTTGGAATGGGCTCTGCTCCCCGCACCCTGCCACCCAGCCCCCCCATCACCTTGTCACAGTACCAGTAACAAGGCCCCATCTTAGGCCAGGCCCTGTCTCCTCAATGAGCTCAGTCTCCTCCACTCCCAACATGGGACACAAGCCTATCTTGAAAGCTCTCCTCTCCCCCAATCTGCCAGCAAGCAAGGATTCCAAGTCTAGGGTGCCCTCACACCTCCATTTCCCTCAACTCCCTCTTACCACTCCCAGAAACCACCAGGGCATCACGGTCTCGGCGCTTCACTGGGGGAGGTGGAGTGGTAGGCGCTGCTCGACGAGGCTGGGGTGGGATCTGGGGAGACAGAAGGGGTTTGGGGTCGGGCACTGGTGGCTCATGCATGTCATCCTAGCTACTCAGGAGGCTGAGGGCTGAGGCTCTGTGGTTCAAAGCTGCCTGGGCAGGAAAGTCTGTGAGATTTCATTTCCCATGAAACACACACACACACACACACACACACACACACACACACATGCACACGCACGCACGCGCACACACACACACACATGCATGCACACGCACGCACGCGCACACACACACACACACACACACACACACACACACAAACCAGAAAGGAAGCTATGGCTCAAGTGGTACACGTAGAGTGCTAGCCTTGAATAAAAGCTGAAGAGTTCAGGGTCAGCACCCAGGCCCAGAGTTCAAGCCCCACAACTGACAAAAAAAAAAAAAAGGAGGGGAGGGGTTGAGAATGTGGCTTAGTGGTAGAGTACTCACCTAGCATACACAAAGCCCTGGGTTTGATTCTTCAGTACCACATACACACAAAAAGCTGGAAGTAACATTGTGGCTCAAGTGGTAGAATGCTAGCCTTGAGCAAAAGAAGCTCAGGGATAGTGCCCGGGCCAGGGGTTCAAGCCCCAGGACTGACAAAATAGAATAGGAGGGATCTTTGGGGACAGGCCACACTGTCTGAGGTGCTGAGCCTTGGGTATAGGCAGAGCTATGTCTCTGGCTGCATCACTAACTTGAGTAGACCATTGGGCCTCTGGATGAAGCCTTCAATCCCACCCACCTCCTCCCCACGTACCTGGTAGAGGCTTCCATCAGGCCCAAGATGCTCAGAACTAGGCAGGCTATGCTGCCGTTCAAACCCAGTTCGACACACTCCATTGGGTTGCCTAGCAACAGCAGCATCCAAATGATGGTCACTGGTGGATGGGGTCATAACAGCAGCACTGGAGACGGAGGGGCCCCTTCGAGACAGGGTCTCCTTGCGGTGGTGGATCAGTTTCCTGATGGAGGGACAGGGACAATATTGAGGGCACTTTCATCAGGTGCTCACACCTGTCATCCTAGCTACTCAGGAGGCTGAGAGCTGAGGATCACGGATTGAAGCCAGCCCGGGCAGGAAAGTCAGTAAGATTCTTATCTCCCATGAACAAGCAAAAAAAAAAAAAAAGTCAGAGGAGAGCTGTGGCTCAAGTGGTAGAGAACTAGTCTTGAGCAAAAAGAGCTCAGGAGTAGTGCCCAGGCCCTGAGTTCAAGCCCCAGGACTGGCACACACACACACACACACAAATCTAGAAGTGGATTATGGCTCAAGTGGTAAAGCACCAACTTTAAGTGAAAAAGCTAAAGGAAGCAAGGTGCTGGTGGCCCATGCCTGTAATTCTTTTTTTTTTTCTCTTTCTTTTTTGTCAGTTGTGTGGCTTGAACTCTGGGCCTGGGCGCTGTCCCTCCGCTCTTCAGCTCAAGGTGAGCGCTCTACCACTTGTGCTACAGCGCCACTTCTGGTTTTCTGGTGGTTGTTTGGAGATAAGAGTTACACAGACTTTCCTGCCCAGGCTGGCTTTGAATCACAATCCTCAGATCTCAGCCTCCTGAGTAGTTAGGATGACAGGCGTGAGCTACCAGTGCCCAGCTTCATGCCTGTAATTCTATCTACTCAGAAGGCTGAAATCTGAGGATCGAGGTTCAAAGCCAGACCAGGCAGGAAAGTCCATGAGACTTTTTTTTTTTTTTTTGCCAGTCTTGGGGCTGGAACTTAGAGCCAGAGCACTGTCTGAGCTTCTTTTGCTCAAGGCCAGCACTCTACCACTTGAGCCACATTGCCACTTCTGGCTTTTTCTGTGTATGTGGTACTGAGGAATCGAACCGAGGGCTTCCTGAGTGCCAGGCACCTTCCCAGCTCTCATGAGACTCTGATCTCCAATGAACCACCAGAAAACTAGAAGTGGAGCTGTAGCTCAAGTGATAGAGCGCTAGCCTGGAACACAAGGAGGCTCAGGGACAGCACCCAGGCCCTGAGTTCAAGCCCCACCACTGACCAAAAAGGAAAAAATAAAAAGTCCCAAAGTCATCCATCCCATGGCCTCTGCAGGATGCTGGGATCCTGCCCCCCCTCCCCTCCCCATACTTCTCATTCCCATCTTCCCCAAGCTCCACCCCATTCTGGCACCCCAGTATTGCCACTACACATCTCTGGTCCCCACTGAAAAGACCTCACCCCACTATGCTCGCTGGCAGATGCCACTCACTGGAGGACTCCGCGCTGCTCCAGGCTGTATTTGCCACCATCCCGCATGGCTGTATTGTGTACAGCCTCAATGGCACGGTCAATGGCTTGGAGAATATCCTGTTCCACGCCCTGGGTGGGAAGGGGAAGAGAGCAGTGAGACCTGAGGACCAAGTAAGGGGTACTCAAACCAGGACGAGCTCAAGCTGGAGCCAGGCAGAGGACCACTAAGCTAAATCCAGGAATGCTGGAGAGGAGCACATAGGGCCAAATTGGGAATAGCAGTTACAGAACGAGGGGCTGGGAAAGTGGCTTAGTGGTAGAGTGCTTGCCTAGCATGCCTGAAGCCCTGGGTTCGATTCCTCAGTACTATATAGCGTGGAAAAAGCCGGAAGTGACGCTGTGGCTCAAGTAGTAGAGGGCTAGCCTTGAGCAAAAGAAGCTCAGGGATGGGGCTGAGAGGGTGGCTCAGTGGTAGAGTGCTTGCCTTGCATGCATGAGGCCCTGGGTTTGATTCCTCAGCACCACATAAGCAGGAAAAGCTGGAAGTGGCTCAGGTGGTAGAGTGCTAGCCTTGAGCTGAAGAGCTGAGGGACAGCGCCCAGGTCCAGAGTTCAAGCCCCACGACCGACCAAAAAAAAAAAGCTCAGAGACAGTGCCTAGGCCCTTAGTTCAAGCCCTAGGACTGGCCAAAAAAAGAAAAGAGAGAGAGAGAGAAAGACCCAGGACCATGCAATAAATAAATTAAATGATACACACACACACACACACACACACACGGAGAGAGAGAGAACGAGATTCTCACATTGCATCACTCAAGAGAGCAAGAACATAAGCCGGCCCCTCCCATGACACCATTTTACATATACCAGGGCCTCTCAGTTAAAATAGATTCAAAATCCAGGGATGTAGAGAAAAAATACAGCCCAGGAGTTCCCCTCCTAGTCCACCCCTGATCCTGGCTCAGAGTCCTAATTGAGATGCAAGCAGGGGACGTCTGTCCTGTGTGGAATCCTTAATAAGTCCCTCTGTGTCCCACTAGTCCTTCAGAAAACCAAGGTCATACTTCAGAACCTGCTAGAGTCCTTTGCAGGCCCCAGGAGCTAAACATAGGCTGAGAGGTCCTCTGTTCCCAATCCCTACTGCCAACCCTATAGTCCCAAGCTTTCCCTGTCACCTTTATAGACCTGTTTTGGAAGGCAGTTGTGTTTATGATCAAGGACATGAGCCAGATGCTGGGGCTGAGATCTGAGGATCGTGGTTCAAAGCCAGCCTGGGCGCTGTCCCTCAGCTCTTCAGCTCAAGGCTAGTGCTCTACCACTTGAGCCACAGTACCACTTCCGGCTTTTTCTGCTTATGTGGTGCTGAGGAATCCAACCCAGGGACTCAGTGCATGCAAGGCAAGCACTCTACCACTGAGCCATCTTCCCAGCCCAGGCCTAGTCTTTGATCAGAGATCAGGATCCCTGTTCTGTCATCCCCAACAACCCAGAGATCTAAACTACCTCACACAGAGTGGCATGTGGGTAACAGCCATGGGACCAGCCGCCCTTGGCCCTGTCCTCCATGCTCTATTGGGGCCAGGCAGGAGCTTCAGATCAAAGGTCAGCTTACTCCAGAGTGGGTTTGAGATGCTTTCCTGATATGGACAGACAGATGGGTACAGAGACTGGCAAAGCCCTCCGGCTGGCATGGATTATACTGGGGTACAAGGAGAGAAGAGACAGATGGGGGCAGAAAGAGAAAAATGCACGTACACACGGAGAGTAAGACAGACTGGGAGAGAGGGCAGGCAGAGGGGAAGCGAATGCAGGCAGAATGAGCGCCAGACAGAGTGGGAGAGTCAGAGGAAGAAGAGAAAATACCCAGATAGAGTCAGGATGAGTGCTGGGAAGGTGGCTTAGTGGTAGAGTGCTTGCCTAGCATGCATGAGGCCCTGAGTTCAATTCCTCTGTGTGTGTGTGTGTGTGTGTGTGAGAGAGAGAGAGAGAGAGAGAGAGAGAGAGAGAGAGAGAGAGAGGGAAAATGAATCAGGATGAGACACAGGGAGCATCCAGAAAGAAATCAAGCTGGAACCGGGTACTGGTGGCTCATGCCTGTCATCTTAGCTACTCAAGAGGCTGAGATCTGAGGATCACGGTTCAAAGCCAACCCAGGCAAGGAAAATCCATGAGACTCTTATCTCCAATTAACCACCAGAAAACCAGAAGTGGCGCTGTGGCTCAAGTGGTAGAGTGCTTGCCTTGAGCTGAAGAGCTGAGGGATAGGGCCAAGGCCCAGAGTTCAAGCCCTATGACTGGGGGGGAGGGGGGGAGGGAGGGGGAAGGGAGGGGAAAGGAAATCAAAAGTGAGCAACAGAGCCCTCCCCAAACACTTAACCCCATTGGTACTGCTTGGGACCTCAACAGGCCCAATAGGAGAAGAGACAGGATATTCCCTGACACGCCTCAGATGAGACCCCAATCTCAGAGAGTTTGGAACACACACACACAAGACCCAGAAATCCTAGTATCCAGGGGGGGGCCCTCTCCCTACTCTTCAAGTATTTCTACATGGGATGAGGCTAAGGGGCCTGTGAAGACGCCCCTAAAAGGCCCATCCATTTATCAACAACCAGATGACATTTCCAAATTTATCCTGTTATTTCTGTCCTGGGCTGGGCTGGGACTAGACATTTTCTTTTTTTTTTTTTTGGTTGGTCGTGGGGCTTGAACTCTGGGCCTGGGCGCTGTCCCTCAGCTCTTCAGCTCAAGGCTAGCACTCTACCACTTGAGCCACAGCAACACTTCCAGCTTTTTCTGTGTATGTGGTGCTGAGGAATTGAACCCAGGGTCTCATGAATGCGAGGCAAGCGCTCTACCACTGAGCCACCTTCCCAACCCTTAGACATTTCTTAAAGGTTAGGATGGGCAGAACTTTCTGGCATATAGGCTAGAGAGGGGCTCTGGGTCTTGGTCTTTCTTTCCCACTGTGGTCAGAATAGATCAGCTAAAGACAAGATACCCCAAACCCCAAAGAGTTAGCAGGAGTATGCTTTGGAAATCAGAAACTGGGACTGCAGCCTTTTACAGGAAGGAAATGGGGCCATGGTCAGGCCAGTGGGGGGGGAAGGAGGGGGAGCCTTGGATTAAGGACGCACTTCCTTAAAATGGGAGCAGGCCCTGTTCCAGGCTTGGGGCGAAGAATGATGCTTCTAGATTCAAAAGGAAGGAAGCCTGTGGCCTTGGAGAGGCTTGAGGATGAATTGGGTGGGGAGGGGGGTTTGATGCCAGGGAAGTGTCCCCAGGAAATGTGTGTGTGTGGGGGGGGAAGGTTGTTTCTTGGGCAGAGCTTAGAGGAGATGGGGTGAAGTTACAGAGAAAGGTAAAGATAACTCAGACTTCAGGACTTTGGGAGGGGCATCTAGGAAATGGGGGGGGGGGTGTCTGTGTCTCCAGTGTTGAAAGCAGGGGGGGTGGGGAGGAGAGGAAGGGGAGGCCCTGTTGGGTGTCTGGAAACAGGCCGGTGGGTGCAAGGTGGACAGAATCCTGAATGGTCAAAGGTGGTGGTTTTCCAAAGGGTGTGCGGGCTGGGGGAGGGGAAGGCGAGAGCGTGGCATCTTCAGAAGCAGGCCAAGGAGATAGGAGAGGTTTGGGGGTGGGGTGTGGAGGATGGGGGGGGGGGGTGTCTCAGGGACTCCAGAAACTGGTCTGAAGTCTCTCGGACTGGAATTCTCTTCAGATGGAAGGCCTCCAGCGGGGAAGGCGGTGTGTGTGTGTGGGGGGGGGGGTGTCCTGGGGTTCCCCTCCCCCCCCCAATAAGTCTCCGTGGGGTGGGGAGGAGGGGTCGAGTTGTCACCTCAAGGGCACGGATTTGGGGCTAGGTGGGAGCCCCCCCCTTACCCCCGCCATGATGCTGGAACTTGTGTGTGTATGTGGGGGGGGGGGTGTTTCCTATAGGGTCCGCTCGGCCTCCCAGGGCCGAGGGCTGCGGGGTGGGGGAGGCGGGCGGCGTTCCCGCGGACGGGGTGCGGGGGTCCTGGGGGGGCACACTCACCTGCAGGCGGTGCAGGTAGGCGGGCGGCACGTAGCCCGTCTCCCCGCTGCGCGCCCGCGCCGCCAGCCACCAGTGCGCGCTGCTGCGCTCCAGCACCAGGAAGGTCTCGCCCGCCGCGAACGCCATGGCGTTGGGCTCCGCCGAGCGGAACGCGTACAGCGCTCGGTACATGGGGGGACCTGGGGGGGTGCCGGGGCTCAGGGGAGGCCAAGCGGCGGCGGCGGTGCTAGAGGCGGCTGGGGTTTTGTTTTGGTTTTTTTGGCTAAGCCAGGCCCCGGGGAGGTGCCGCGCGCGCGCACGCGCGCACGCGCGCTCGAGCCCCGCCCCGCCGCGCGGCGCCCCGCCCCTCCCGCCCCCCTCCACCCCGTGTGACACGGTACTGCGCGTGCGCGCTCCGCGACGGCACCGCCCCGCCCTCCGGAGAATGATAGACAGCAGCGCCCCCCTGGCGGGAGGTCGCGGCGCCCAGCTCTCTTGGCTTTTCCCAGACCTTGGATTGAAGATGTGATTGGCTTCCAAGCCGATCCTCAACACCTGAGCCCCCAAGTTGTCTCCCGCTCCATCCGGGTCTTCCACGGTGACCCTTATCCTACCACTTCCTTTAAAGAAAGCGCGCTCTGTCCCTGCAGACTCCAGGCAGTAAGTGGGGCCTGGCCTGCTAACCATCAGGATGGGCGCTAGAAGAGGGGTCACTTTGGATCTTGCTGATCAAATACTTCCAAGTCTTAGGCTTCGCAACACCCTATCAAGTTCCTGCTCTGTTAACCATCCCAGGGAAGAACAGAGGAGCAGTGATCTCGTCTATAAGAAGGGAAACTGGAGGGCTGGGAAGGTGGCTCAGTGGTAGAGTGCTGTGTCTTGCATGCAGGATGTTCTGCGTTTGATTCCTCAACATAAGCAGAAAAAGCCACAAGTGCTGCTGGCCAAACCTTAGCCATTGGCATCTCTTTAACCTGCCCAGGGGGTTGGCCCTTTGCCTATTGGTTATTTCCCACTCTTATCGGCAGCTCTTTTGTTCTTTAGAGGACTGAAAAGCTTATTGGCTTATTTTTGATGTCTCTTCTGAGAGCAGGTTAAGAGTACTGCCAGTGGATGGGGGAGGGGGTATCATGAAGTCTTAAGAACATGCCTTGTACAGGGCATGGTGGTATACTTACTTCTGTAATCCCAGCATTTAGAGGCAGAGGCCTAAAGATGTGAGTTTAAGGCCAGCCTGGGCCATATAAGCAACGTTTCAATAAAAAGATTTGACGCCCTCAACTTTTCAGTCAGCCTAGTCCTCCTGGTCTTTGATATCTCTGCTGTGGGTTCCTGGGAACTCCAAGGAACAGGTTCCAAGGGTCTTGGTTAAGAATCTCAGGGGCACCGGGCGTTGGTGGCTCACACTTGTAATCCTAGCTACTCAGGGGGCTGAGATCTGAGGACCACAGTTCAAAGCCAGCACAGGCAGGAAAGTCCGTGAGACTCTCGTTAACCACCAGGAAACTGGAAGTGGTGCTGTGGCTTAAACGGTAGAGCACTAGCCTTGAGCTGAAGAACTCAGGGATAGTGCCCAGGCCCAAGTTCAAGCCCTATGACAACAAAAAAAAGAATCCCAGGGGCTGGTCCTGCCACACACCTCCACTAGAAGGCCTGAGAATGAGGATCAGAGGAGAGGCAGCACTGATGCTGGGCCCAGTGAGGCGCCTTGGAAGGAGATGCCAGCTGATTCAGGTGGGAGACAGAGCTGCTAGAACCTGACAACCAGGACCTTAGCTTCCCTGCACCTGACTCAGCAATTCAAGATCTTCTTTGGCCTTTCCTCTTTCTAGAAGCCCTCCAAGCCCAGAGCAGTGGTTGTGTTAGCTGGACCTTGTGGGGGATAAGGCTAGTAGAATCCAGAACTGGATAAGAGTATTGGCAGGTGGTAAGGCCAAGGCCACCCCTGTCCACTGTATCATCCCCTTGAGCCCCTTTACTATGGCAGCAACCAATCAGCTGAGTGGCTACTTGAACATCAGTTCAGTATTGGCCATCATGTCCAGCCAATTAGCTACTGCCCGTGACACACGTAAGGATTAGAGCCCCTGCTACCCAACTTCTGCTTTAGTTGCATAGCTTAAGTTGACCTGTGTCAAGTGTTATTTTTTGTTTTTGGTTGGTCGTAGGGCTTGAACTCTGGGCCTGGGCGCTGTCCTTCAGCCCTTCAGCTCAAGGTGAGCACTCTACCACTTGAGCCACAGCACCACTTCCGGTTTTCTGGTCGTTTATTGGAGATAAGAGTCTCTAGGACTTTCCTGCCTTGTCTGGCTTCAAACGGTGATCCTCAGCTCTCGACGTCCTGAGCAGCTAGGATTACAGGCTTAAGGCAAGGCTTTCAAGTGTTAACTTTTAAGATAGGGTTGCTAGCAGACTCAACCAGCTACAGACCACAGAAGGCACATGGCTTTTTCTGGATGATCTTAAGTTGCTGGACTGTGGGACAGGATCCAGAATATTACTGGGTTAGAGGGGAGGAAGTCCCAGCATGTGGGAAGGATGATGTGTGTGTGTATGGGAAAAAAAATGACAGTAGCACTGGATACAATAAACAAAAAGATCTGTATTAGATCTGTATTACACTCAGGGAACAAAGAGGTATCTGCATCATCATATGTGGAATGTTGAAGAAATAGTTAAAATAAATAAAACTCCGTGGCTGGGGCTGGGGCTGGCTGGGGGCTCCCAGAGGCCACTGCGCACCAGCCCCAGGGGCCACCACCTGGCCATACTGGCTTCCTCCCTGGCGCAGCACAGCTGGGCCTGGGACACACACAGTCTCTCAGGTCCTCCACAAGCCGACAAGCTCACTCTCCACTCTCCTCACTGATCTCTGTGACGATGTCTATCAGGCTCTGGAGCCCAAAGATATAACCGGCATCCTGGCCCTCGTGGACCACGCTGTCCTCGCCAAACAGCCTGCAGGTGGTGTGTGCAAAGTCGATCATGCGCACGTCCACGGAGCTGGCGCCAATGGGCTTGTAGGCATAGGCCCCAGCAGACTCATCGGCTGATTCTTCTGACAGATCCTCCAAGTCCTCAGCATCGGAGTCCAGAGCCACTTCAGGCCACTCCTTGCCATCGTAGATGATCAGCAGGGAGCTGGAGTAAAAGCGGTAGGATTCCTGTCGCTCCAGCACGGCCTTGAGCTCCGCCAGCTTCTTCAGCACAGGGCTCAGGAGCTCCCGGCGCAGGTACCGCCCATTGTGGAAAAACTGGAAAAGCGCCTCTTTGAAACCCTGCACAGAGAGCTTCCGCCCATGGTACTTGTTCATGAACATGAGCTGGCCAGTGCCTGCCTGGTAGACCTGTGTGAGAAATAAGGACCTTACTGTAGGGGGTTTGGGAGGGACGTAAAGCCCAGATTTGATCCTTTCATTTGGGAAGCACACCAATCACACAAGAGCCAATTGGTATCTTCTCTGATCAACATCTAACCAGAAAGTAGCTATCTGAGGCTGATTCAGTCCGTGGGCCCCTGGCCCCTATTTATGTCAAGGGAGGCAGCCCCGCCCTCTTGCCTTGTGCTCAACTCCTGTCCCCTGTCCAGACTTTGGACTTGGCCAGGCAAGCCAGTCTCAAGAGATATCACACAGGCACACAAGATTTCTTTCCTTTTCTTTCTTTCTTTTTTTTTTAAAAACCAGTCCTGGGGCTTGACTTGGGGTCTGGGTGCTATCCCTGAGCCTCTTTTGTACTCAAGGCTAGTGCTCTACCACTTGAGCCACAGCACCACTTCTAGCTTTTTCTTTTTTTTTTTGCCAGTCCTGGGCCTTGAACTCAGGGCCTGGGCATGGCCCTGAGCCTCTTTTGCTCAAGGCTGGCACTCTACCACTTGAGCCACAGTGCCACTTCTGGCTTTTTCTGTTTATGTGGTGCTGAGGAATCGAACCCAGGGCTTCATGCATGCTGGCAAGCACTCTACCACTGAGCCACCTTCCCACCCTCTACTTCTGGCTTTTTCAGAGTGATTTATAGGAGATGAGTCTCACGGACTTTGCTGCCTAGGCTGGCTTTTGAACCATGATCCTCAGATCTCAGCCTCCTGAGTGGCTAGGTTTACAGGGATGAACCACCAGCACTGGGCTCTTTCCTTTTTGGTTGTTGTTGGTTATGGGGCCTGAACTCTGAGCCTGGGCACTGTCCCTTAGCTCTTCAGCTCAAAGCTGCGCTCTACCACTTGAGCCACAGCGCCACTTCCGGCTTTTTCTGCTTATGTGGTACTGAGGACTCAAACCCAGGGCCTCATGAATGCAAGGCAAGCACTCTACCAACGAGCTACCTTCCCAGCCCTCTTTTTTTTTTTTTTTTTTATTAATGCCAGGCTTGAACTCAAGGCCTGGACACTGTCACTTCTGGCTTTTTCGCTAGCTAATTAAGAGATAAGTCTCATGGACTTTCCTGCCCAGGCTGGCTTTGAACTCTGGTCCTCAGATCCCACCCACCTGAGTAGCTAGGATTACAGGCGTTGAGCCGCAGGTACTGGGCTTACATAAGCTTTCTTATTGTCACAAAGCAAGACTCATAAAGGCTCAAATGTGAGTACTTTATAGACAACAGGACTATGCCCTGGCCAGGGTGACGAGCCACTGGATGGCCCAGCCAGCTCTTGTCCTGGCCTGAACTCACCTGCATGCCGCACACGCGTACCCCAATGACCGCAGATGTGCTCTGCTGACATTTTCGGATCTGGTTGGCTGCTTTCTCTTCTGAAGCATCATCGCCATGCTGCCGTGTGCCCATCTTGAGATCCAAGACACAGGGCACCTCGTAGCGGGAAGTCAGGTTCTCCAATAAGATAAATTCTCAGTTGTTAAGGAAGATATTCACAAGGAAAGTGCTAGTGCTACACAGGGGCTTGGCACTACTCTCAGAGCTTAATGCCCACATGCGGAGAGACCCAGAGGAGCTCAAGTCTATAGGAGACCCCACTAGTTAAGCCGTCATCTACTCAGGGAGGCCAGGGTGCTTGCTGGGAGATGTGCACACTATTTCCAGAATAGCTAGGTATAGGACCAGATTCCAACAGCACACTGTCCCCACCTACAAATAACAGCAAATAAGGTCCAGAAATCTGATAATTTGGCTATCAGTATGAAATTATGAAGAAAAAAAAAATTGGGGAGGGGGGGGTGTTGGTCGTGGGGCTTGAACTCTGGGCCTGGGCACTGTCCCTCAGCTCTTCAGCTCAAGGCAAGCACTCTACCACTTGAGCCACAGCACCACTTCCAGTTTTCTGGTGGTTTACTGGAGATCAGAGTCTCATGGACTTTCCTTGCCTGGGCTGGCTTTGAACCACCATCCTCAGATCTCAGCCTCCTGAGTAGCTAGGATTACAGGGGTGAGCCATCCGAGCCTGGATGAAAATATTTCTTTGCTTTAAAAATTGTCTATGATCCACATGTACAGAAAGATCTAGAAACAATGACCAGAAGTAATAAGCACAAACATGTCTCACCATCTCCCATTAACAGGAACCACCCCCGCCTTGGAGGGGAGAAATTGGTAAACTATGGTCTACTCATTCATTGTGCAGTCTATAAGCTAGAAGGGTGTGTGTATCTGGGGGAGAGGGGCCTTGAATTCAGGACCTACTAGCAAGTACACTTGCAACACGCTCATCAGTCTTTGCTTTTTTTTTTTTTTTTTTTTAAGGTAGAGTATCTAGCTTTTGCCAAGAAATAGCCCCAGACCTTAACTTTTCTACTTGTGCTATCTCTGTAGGTAGAGCATAAGATACCAAGACTGGTTTATCTTTGAGACAGTCTTGTAACTTCTGTGCCCAGCTGTCTTTAAATTGTGATCTTTCTACTTTCACCCCCCAAGTAGCTGGGATTGGTTATTAAAAGCTAAAACAAAACCAAAACAACCACCACCAAACTCCCCCCCCCCCAAAAAAAAAAAAAACAAAAAAAAACCTAGCTGGGTGCTAGTGGCTTATGCCTGTAATCCTAGCTACTAAGAAGGATGAGATCTGAGGACCAAAGTTCAAAGCTATCCTGGGCAGGAAAGTCCATGAAACTCTTCTCGACAACCACCAGAAAAACTGGAAGTAGCACTGTAGCTCAAAGTCATAGAGAGCTAGCCTTGAGCACAAAAGCTCAGCAACAGCGCCCAGGCCCTCAGTTCAAGCCCAGCAACCAACAAAAAACAAAACAAATATTTATGTGTACACACACACACACACACACACACACACACACACACACTTTATGACCTATGAAAATGAAATGCTAGGGCTGGGAAGTTGGCTCAGTGATAGAGCGCTTGCCTCGCATGCATGAGGCCCTGGGTTTGATTCCTCAGTACCACATACGCAGAAAAAAGCCGGAAGTGGCACTGTGGCTCAAGTGGTAGGGCACTAGCCTTGGGCTGAAGAGCTGAGGGACAGCGCCCAGGCCCAGAGTTCAGCCCCTACGACCTCCCCCCCCAAAAAAGAAAATGAAATGCTATTCAATCAGTGACTTAAGTTTTATAGAACACAGCCACAATCATGAATTTACATTATTATCTATAGCTGCTTTCATAGTACAGTGATAAAGCTGTCACAAAGAAACTGTATGGACACCAAAAGCTAAATTATCTACTATTTAGCCATTTACTGAAAAGATCTGCCGAGCTCTAGAAGAATGGTTTGAGTTTACAACTGGGGAGAAAATATTCACAGCCATTTCCTGAACTATTTTTTTCGTACCAGAAAGCATGACAACATTAGAAACTACCCTGGCTGTGTCCAACTTGGAATATTCTGAGCATCACAACCGCAATGAATTACAATGCCACAGATATATTTAAGTTCATGCATTTATAATGATGCTAAAAAATTCACTAGCTATCTGACTGGTGGTGGCTCACGACTATAATCCCAGCTACTCAGGAGGCTCAGATCGGAGGATAACAGGGTGAAACCACCCCAGGCAGATAAATCTGAGACTCACATCTCCAATTAACAAGCAAAAAAGCATAGAGCTGTGGTTTAAGTGGTAAGAGCGCCAGCCTTGAGCCAAAAAAAAAAAACAAATGAGAACATTCAGCCCTCCCTTAGTTTTTACCCTAGTTTCAGCGCGCACACACACACACACACACACACACACACACGTGCGCGAGGAAAATTCACTGGGTATCTCTGGAAAATGTTAGGGAACCCACCCATTATTTCAAATACTAATTAGTAAAAGAAAATAAACATTTAGCCTTCCCTCCTACATAAAACTGTACAGCAGGACAATAATGAAGAAAAGTTGCTCTTTGTTTACTTGATTCTAGCTGATGACTAAAAATTTGTTTTTTAATCACCTAATGGAAGAGATGGCTCTAAGGCAATAATAATTCAAAAGAGAAAGGCAACCAGTGTAGTTCCCAATGTACAATTCCATCTCTTGAAGGTTCTTGCTCCTTACCTCCCAGGAACTGAACCTGTTTTATCAAGCCTTTACATTCAATTATCAACTTATTGGAAAGTGGGAGAAACACAGTAACAAGATACCAAAGGTAAATTTAAGATGATGGATCAGTCTCTTTCACGACAAATTTCCAAGAAATAGGAGTGCTACTTAGTGACTTAAAACATTTCAATTCATTATACCACATGAACCTAACCTGCATCCCAATTCAAACAAATCAATGGTACAAATATACTTACTGAGAAATTAGAAATATAGGGACTTGAAGTATTTTACAAGAGTGAAAATAAATAATTATCTTTATCTTAGGCTAGTGGCATAGCTAAAGTGGTAGAGCCCCTGCCTAGCAGGCTGAGGCCTAGGGTGCAAACCCCAGTACTGTCAACAAATACAGTTCTTTCAGAGACAAATGCTAAAGTGTAGAGATGAAATGATTTACTTTTTTTTAATTTTATTTTTTTGCCAATCCTGGGACTTGAATTCTGGACCTGGGCACTGTCCTTGAGCTTCTTTTTCTTCTTCTTTTTTTTTTTTGTCCATTGTAGGGCCTGAACTCTGGGCCTGGGCACTGTCCCTGAGCTCTTCAGCTCAAGGCGAGCACTCTACTACTTGAGCCACAGAGCCACTTACAGCTTTTCTACTTATATGGCTCTAAGGAATCAAATCCAGGGCCTCATGCATGCAAGGCAAACACTCTACCACTGAGCCACCTTCCCAAGCCCTCCCTGAGCTTCTTTTGCTGAAGGCTAGCACTCTACCACTTGAGCCACAGCACCACTTCTGGCTTTTTCTGTGTATATAGTACTGAGAAACCAAACTCAGGCCTTCATTCATGCAAGGCAAGCACTCTACCACTAAGCCACATTCCCAGCTCAGGATTTACTTTAGATTTGCTTCAAAGAGTCCAACTGAAAGAAAATTTGTTTGAAAAGGGGCTACAGATACAGCAATAAGCTGGGCACCAGTGGCTCACATCTATAATCCTAGCTACTCAGGAGGCTGAGATCTGAGGATTGTCGTTAAACCCAGCCTGAGCAGGAAAGTCAGTGAGACTCTTTTTTTATTTTTATTTTTATTCATGAGCCTGAACTCTGGGCCTGGGTGCTGTCCCTCAGCTCTTCAGCTCAAGGCTAGCGCTCTACCACTTGAGCCACAGTGCCACTTCTGGCCGTTTCTGCTTATGTGGTGCTGAGGAATCAAACCCAGGGCCTCATGCATGCAAGGCAAGCACTCTACCACTGAGCCACCTTCCCAACCACTCAGACTCTTAGTTCCAATTAACCACCAGAAAATCCTAAGTGGTGCTGTAGCTCAAGTGGTAGAACATTAGCTTTGAGCTGAAGAGCTAAGGGACAGTGCCTAGACACAGAGTTCAAGCCCCACGACTGACAAAAAAGAAAGAAAGAAAGAGAGAGAGAGATACAGCAGTAGTAGAATGCTTGTCTAGCATGCAAAAGGTCACAGGTTGGATCTATAGCACTTGTACTTACTTACACTTAACACACATACAGAGAAAAATGGTTGTAAAGGGCTGGTATTTATGTTATAGGTATTATAGTTAGGACATGAAATTGACAAACCAGGATGATGAGAACTTAGGATTCAATGAAATATGCTGTTTTTTGTTTTGTTTTGTTTTGAATGTTTTCCTAAGAGTTAAAATAAAGAGCTGGGAAGGTGGCTTAGTGGTAGAGTGCTTGCCTAGCATGCATGAAGCCCTGGGTTCAATTTCTTAGTACCACATATACAGAAAAAGCCAAAAGTAGTGCTGGGGCTCAAGTAGTAGAGTGCTAGCTTTGAGCAAAAAGAAACTCAAAGACAATGCCCAGACCCTGAGTTCAAGCCCCAAGACTGGCAAAAAAAAAAGTTATAATAAAATTTCAGTTCTGATGAATGCTAACCCATAATTTTTTTTAAAAAAAAAAACATGAATCTATAGGCTTAATCCCAGTAGTGTAAAAACCAAAAAAATGCTAAATAGTATCTTTATGGGTTAAGTGGGAGAGGGAGTCAATCCTCCCTCCCACCTTTCAGTCCTTCCAGTCAGCTCTTATTTAGAACCTGTCTGCACGAGTCTGAAAATCAGTACCAACCCTTGCCACCTCTCTCTAGTCTCCCCAGCTAAAACCCTCCTGATGATGAGTGAGAGTTAGCTCTTTTACCTCCCAAGAACCATTATTCACTAAATCAGACCCTATCCCTCAGGAGGTGGTATCTGCCCCCAGTTACCACACAAGGCAGCCTAGGAGAACCTGTAGAAAAAAACTCAACCTTGACTAAAAATCCTAACCATGTCCATGCTGTGGTGGTGCATGCCTGTAATCACAGCAATCAGTTTAAAGTTTAAAGACCCTGCTGTCTCACAAACCAAAACCCAAAAGAACAAACAAGAAAATACCTGTCCTTTTTCCCTCCCTAATCTCTCCTTCCTTCTCCCCTTCTCCAAGGCAAAGATACCCTATGCACAAAGGATACTGTACTGGTTCCGATGCTTTGCATTTTCTTTCATTCTCTGTAACTGTTGCTGGTGACATTTCATGCTCCAAGGATTGTAGTGTTTAAGCTGGGAACTTATATTCCCCTTCTTCTCTATGTTGTAGTATACGACTTCAGATTTCTTTAGCCACTCAAATTCTTCTTCTAACTTATGGCTGTGAAGAGATAAAGATCCAATAAATCACCATGTCTCATTAAGTCGGTTATCAAAGAGTCATAAAGGACATTTTTGGAGTAATGAAAAAGTTTGATATTTTAATATGGTGGTGATCTCACATGTCTATGTCTGAACTCATTAAATACTTCAAACAAATATATTTTGTCTTATATGTATTATTCCACAGATAAGTTTATTAAAATAAAATGAAAAATTAAAAGAGCTTTCACTAGTCATACAACGGACAAGGGTCTGGGGCTGGGAAGGTGGCTCAGTGGTAGAGCACTTGCCTTGCATGCTCGAGGCCCTGGGTTTGATTCCTCAGCACCACGTAAGAAAAAAAGCCGGAAGTGGCGCTGTGGCTCAAGAGGTAGAGCACTAGCCTTGAGCTGAAGAGCTGAGGGACAGCGCCCAGGCCCAGAGTTCAGGCCCCACGACCGGACCCAAGGAAAAAAAAAAAAAAAACTGACAAGGGTCTCATATCTAAAATATACCTGGAACTCAAAAAATTAAATCCCCCAACAACAAATCTTCAAAGAAACAACTGCACAAAAAATAAGTGGACTAAAGACTTAAAAGAGAAACTTCTCTGAAGAGGAAAGAAGGATGGCCAATAGACACATGAAGAAATGCTCAACTTCTCTAGCCATAAAAGAAATGCCAATCAAAACAACATTGAGATACCACCTCACCCCAGTTAGAATGGCTATAATCAAGAACTCTAATAATGATGCTGGAGGGGATGTGGCCAGAAGGGAACCTTACTGCATTGTTGGCGGGAGTGTAAACTTGTTCAACCACTTTGGAAAGCAGTATGGAGGTTCCTCAAAAGACTCCACATAAAGTTCCCCTATGACCCAGCAATCCCACTTTTGGGCATTTACCCAAATGATCACAAACAAGACCACACTAAAGCTACCAGCACAACTATATTTATTGCAGCATTATTTACCATAGCTAAGATATGGAACCAACCCAGATGCCCCTCAGTAGATGAATGGATCCAGAAAGTCTCGTATATATACACAATGGAATTCTCTGCCTCCATCAGAAAGAATGACATTGCCCCATTTGTTAGGAAATGGAAAGACTTGGAAAAAATTATATTAAGTGAAATAAGCCAGGCCCAAAGAAACATAGGTCCCATGGTTTCCCTTATTTGCAATAACTAGTATATATCTGAATCAAGCAGAAAAGGTCAGATAAGTTGATGTTAGGGAAATGAACCCCAAGGTAAGTATTCACATTTTTTTCTTTCATGCTATTGTTTCTAACATATTTATAAGATTATTTCTTTGTTGCTTTGTATGTCCCTCCCCCATGGTATAACCCCTGCTTTCACTGTATTTGATGTTGGTATAATTTGAGGGGAAGGGAAAAAACAAATCGTTTAAATAGGGATACAGGTGGACCTATTACAACAATGAGATGTACAAGTCGTTATGTGGAAAAACGAACTTTACAAGTTTGGTGGGGGGGGGGAAGGAGGGGAGGATCAGGTGTGGGTGCGGGGGGTATGGGAAGGGATGGGAAGGGGAAACAAAGGAGGAAGCAACAATGCTTGATAAGAAATGTACTCATTATCTTGCCCATGTAATTGTAACCCCTCTGGATGGTATTTTCACAGTAAATTAAAAAAAAATTAAAAGAGCTGGACTGGGAATGTGGCTTAGTGGTAGAGTGCTAGCCTAGTATGCATGATGAAGCTGTGGGTTCGACTCCTCAGTACCATATAGACGGAAAAAGCCGGAAGTGGCACTGTGGCTCAAGTGGTAGAGTGCTAGCCTTGAGCAAAAATAAACCTAGGGACAGGACAGTGCCCGGGCCCTGAGTTCAAGTCCCAGGACTGGAAAAAAAAAATTATAAGAGCCAGTGTCAGTGATTCAAGCTTGTGATCCTATCTACATAGGAGTCTGAGATCTGAGGATCATGGTTCAAAGCCAGCCTGGGCAGGTAAGTCTATAAGACTCCAATTAACCACCAAAAAGCTGGAACGGGAATTATGGCTCTAGTGGTAGAGCACCAGCCTTGAACAAAAATGCTGCTCAGGGACTGGGAATGTGGCTAAGTGGTAGAGTGCTTGCCTAGCATGCATAAAGCCATGCGTTCAATTCCTCAGTACCACATACACAGAAAAGGCCAAAAGTAGCACTGTGGCTCAAGTAGTAGAGTGCTAGCCTTGAGCAACAGCAGCTCAGAGACAGTGCCCAGGCCCTCCTTTTCAAGCCCCAGGACTGGCACAAAAATAAAATACAATTAAAATAAAATAAAAGAGACCAGCCTACCACACCTACACAGACTTTAGATACAAGATCAGCTTCTATGTTGCCAAATTCCAAGGCAGTAACTCGAGAAGGCTGGCCTCTGGTCCCCCAGGTTCCCCTGATTCTACATGCTGAGACTGGGGAAATCTTTACAGAAATTTCATAGAAATAAGTTCAACTACTTGGCCACACTTTTTAATTTTTTCTTTTTCTTTTTGCCAGTCCCGGGGCTTGAACTCAGGGCCCGGGCACTGAGCCTAAGCTTCTTTTTGCTCAAGGCTAGCGCTCTACCACCACTTCCAGCTCTTTTTTCTGTGTATGTGGTACTGAGGAATCAAACCCAGGGCTTCATGCATGCTAGGCGAGCACTCTACCACTGAGCCACCTTCCCAGCCCATTGGCCACACTTTTTAATTTGTATTTTACACTTTCACAAGCTCTACCAATCATGTGAAAACTTGGAAGGCCCCACCCACACGGAGCTTTGAGTTTCAACCATGCTCCTGGTGAGTCATCTGGGGTAAAGGCACAGGTCCTGTCATATCTGTCGTATCTTCCTATGGCCTGGCATAGAGCAGAAGAATGAATGAATGACTTTCTTTTACAGCTGCCTCTGCAGTTACTTGTCAAAAATGGCATGTAGGAAGTGGCCAGAGAGTGACAAGGCCCCTAGGTCTCCACCCTGAGTCTTTGGCTTCAGGCTGTAATCAGGAAACCACCTGCTCCCCACCACACAGAGAGTACAAATTTCCCCTCGGTCTTTACCCACCTCTTCATCTTCTCCTCTTTTCGGTGCTGACGCACCCAATCCTTGGGTGACTTTTCAGTTTCTAGGACATGATGTTTTTTGTTTGTCCACCTCAGCAGCTTACTTTTGGGTTCACAGTCCGAATTATCTACAATGTCCCCAGTTCCATGGTCCCCTTTTAATGGATATGCTATTAAACACAAGTTCCTGTCTTCATCTTCTTCAAAGCTCACGGAGACAACACCTGCGAGGAGGGTGAGGAGCAAAAGGACTTTTAATGTGATGGGAAGATG
Organism: Dipodomys spectabilis; assembly: GCF_019054845.1. Lineage (NCBI taxonomy): Eukaryota > Metazoa > Chordata > Mammalia > Rodentia > Heteromyidae > Dipodomys > Dipodomys spectabilis. Next base: position 1,746,377 of record NW_024871037.1, read on the forward strand.
CGTTCTAAGTAACATGATTTTAACATGTGTGTTTTTTTCTTACCCTGTTCCTTAAGTCTCTATGTTGCCAGAGGCCCCAAACTCATCTGCAACCTAACAAATATCAAAACAGCTAGAAAAAAATGACACCATACAAGACAAGCGATTAGGGAGCAAACATGGCCAAGGAGAGACTTCCTCTCTAAAGTACCCAACAAGGCAAGAGCCAAAGAATTACAAGACACATTTTTCCATATTGAAAATGTTTATTAATTGTTATGTAACTCTTCTAATCCTATGAGAGACACACACACACACACACACAAAAAAAAAAAAACAATGATCTTTATATCTCATGGGAACTTGAAATGCCCTACACAGAAACTCTGACTGTCCTGGAATTCTGCTTTAAAGCAGAGCCTAAACACAGGGGAACACAGGTTTGCCTCCAGGTAAGAAGCATCTGAGGGTGAGGGAAGACTGGGTAAATAAGCAAAGCAAAATAAAAGGGGGAGGGAGCGCAAACAAAACAAATCACACAGCACACAGACACCCTAGCAAAAGGCCTCCTGCAGCACCCCCACTTGAGTGGGTGCCCCCCGAGCCTTTTGTCCTTCTCGATTATTATACTTTTATTGGTCTTGCAGTTTGGGTATCACAAAAGAACAAAATGAACACAAGGCAGATAGGGTTGGGCCAGGATGCACAGACACATGGCGGCCTTGAAAGCAGCTTTCCCCCTTGAGTCTCTAGAGCCTGCCATGTGTAATTAGACAGTCTTTGAGGAGGGAGCCATTCAGCAGGTGCCGACGAGCGCCTTACAACCGACTGGCTGAACGCCTTTCCTGCCAGGCCTCTCTGCCCCCGGGATCACTCAATCTGCTCAGTGCTTGCTGCCTGCCCGCTTGCTTGCTGCAAAGGAATGCGTGCTCAGAGAGAGAGACGACACTTGTGAGGTGGCCCCCAGCTCCTGGGGTGGGGAAGAACTCAGGGACCACACTTCCCTGTGGCCATGGGGGAAAAGGACCAGGAGCAGGGGGAAAAAATGGGGCAGGAGTGACTAGCTAACAAAGGAGCTTGGGCTTTATCCTGGAAAAAAAAAAAACAGAAAAGGACCGAGTGAGGGCCCCTGGCTTCCCCGCCCCCACCAAAACACATGCATTTCGAGAGAGTACAGACAGGAGGTACCCAATACATTCTTGTCTTTAAAGAACCAAGTTTCAACAGTCCCACAAGAACCTACATTGCCCTAGAGTCTTTTGGATAACCAATAGTGCACATTGAAAATTAAAAGTTTCTTGATGGGCTTCTCCTTTGATTTACAAAAGGTTCCCCACAGACACACACCCCCACTCCCCGGGAAAGACCACACCATGCTGGTTGGTAGCTGCCAATATTCCCAAACACCCCCCCCCAAACCCCTTGAAAAATGCATTGTTTAAAAAAGAAGAACGTCACCATGGATGAATCAAAGGATTGCCTTTACATAGCAATTCTGAGGACATTCCGTAATAGCAAAGGGCTTCAGCTAATCAGCGCAGTCCTCCCACTCCTGCATTCCATGACTCAACCCTGCTCCCAGCCTACCTAATCACCAGGGCTTCTGGTTTCCTGGAGGACAAAAAGCAGGCTGCAAGAATTCTGGGCAAAATCCTCCTAAAGTCTTCCCCCACTGTCCCCTCTGTGGGGGACTATGGGTTTACTGTAATCAAGAGACACCTGAACAGAAGACACAACTAGACTTCCACCAGAGAAGAGAGAGACTCAAAACAATCCACAAAAACAAAACAATTGTGCAATCTTACCCAGGGCTTTGAAACTGAGGGAGTGAGGTGCTGGGCTGAGGGCCAAGAAGAGGAGGAAGAGGAGGATGGAGGGGAAAGCACAAGAGTGAGTGGGAGGGAGAGCGGGCTCACAGGGTGGCTAGCTGCCAGGGCCTTCCATGGCCACAGTCCCCTCACATCTCACCAGCCTGGAGACCCCTCCAGCGGCTGGGGGCTTACCTTTGTACTGGGGAGTGAATTTGCGCATCTCCGCTGGGAGGGTCTCGTAGAACTGATGCTCCCTCGCGATCAGGGGCTTGCACAGGGTTGTCTCATTGAAGCGGAGGACGCAAGAGTGTCCCCCAACCTGGTGGACAAAGGGCTCCAGCAGGACACCCTTGGCATGGGGCTCCACGTCCATGGCCCTGAAGGCTGGGCTCATCCTCCGGACGCAGGCAGCAGGTAGGAAGGGGAGGCAGCGGGGTCTGGCGGCCAGTGCGTCTTCTGCCTGTGTCTGTCGGTGTCTCTTCACGCCTGGACTGGCAAAGGACACTCTGCCTGCCGGAAAGCAAACACAAAGGCGACGATGTGCTGTTTAGAAGGAGGCTGGGTGCTACTGGAGAGTCACTGGCCCTTCCGCTCCAGCAGAAAGACAAACAGTGTGAGCTCATATAGGGCCCCGCCCACACCAGCCCCCGCCTCTTCCCACAGAAAGACAAACAAGAGGGGCGGGGTTATTTGGGGCAGATAGATGGGAGAGACTGTAGTATTATAAAGCCACTACAGGAGGAGAGAAACTCAAAGCCACAAAGCCATGGGGGTAAAATTACACTTTCTAACATAATATTCATTATTTAAACCCATTTTCCAATTAGGACTGTTACACTTAAGGTGTATGGTGCCGAAGTTTCTCCACTAATTATATATTTTTTTTAATAAAATGTAGTTAAGTACAGGCAAAACCAACTTATGCATCACCTGGTTAGATTTACTCACCCAAGGTGTCCCCCACACATTACCACTGCCCAAAGCCAAAGCCAAGCTCCATTAACCTTATTAGCAATGGAGCGCCAGCTCGGCTTTAATGATTAACCTCTGTATCTAAAAACAACTGATTGAGAGGCTGGCTAAATCCATTAAAAAAGATACACAGTGTTCTAGGTCACAGACTATTTTTATCAGTTCGATCTTGATCACCAAAAGCTGGCACACACCTTTAGATCTTGATCACCAAAAGCTGGCACACACCTTTAGATCTTGATCACCAAAAGCTGGCACACACCTTTAGAACCAAAGTTGCATTCCTGGGGCAATCAAGGTCCTCACCCACCTCAGTGAAGGCCTTGGAGATCATGATTACGTGGCAGAGCTGTACAAATTACACCATCCATTCGGCACACCTCCACACACACCCTATTTACTGTTTCAGAACGTGAAACTTCCTGCCTATAATTTACGGACTTGGTCTACTAGCACCATGGCACAGGGCTTGAGCTACACTTCCATGTCTGTTCAGGCATCTTACTGGGCAACTCCTCCAGATCCCACGGCTCCCCCTGGAATGGTGGTAGTGAGAAAGAGTCTGTGGAGATGGGCCCTTTGTCCTTGAATGTAAAGCACCTACTATGTGCCAGGCTCGTTAAAGGAATTTCTTACTTTGGGCCTCACGATCCTTTCTATGAGGTACACAACAACTTGGGGGAGGAGTTTAGGAAACACGTTCAGGACGGGAGTTAGAAAGCCATAGCTCCCCATGTTCTCAAGGGCCCAGGGTCTCTGGAACTTGCGCCTTGATATAGCATTCTTATTATACAGACTGGACAGTCATTTTCTACGGTAGAAAAATATATCTTGGAAAAAAGTGTTACCATAAGTTAGTGTTTACTTCCTTTCAGAGAACCCAACTGTGTGTGTACTCTGATTGCAGAATTAGGAATCAATAAGCTTTCCTATCTGCAAAGAACACGGAGACCCAGAGGTCCTGGTTTCCCACCTGACTCACTACAGAAGGCAGTGGGAGCAATGTGAGAAATGCCCTCGAACCACACAGGCAATGGGACCACAAGGATGAGGGCATTCTAGCTTCTCCTGCCTCTCTCCAGAAGATGGCGCTCTTGAGATGCCCTTCCTCTAGTTCCACACAGACTAGCTCACTCAAGGGGCGAAAGTGCTAAGACCTGAGTAAGCAATATCAACACCCACGGAAAGCTACTGTCACATGCAGCCTGCCAGAAACAGCGCCACTCAGGTACCATAATAAGCAAATTGTCCAAGTACAAGATGCTTCTCAGGGGGCAGGCTTTAGTCTTTGTAAAGATCTAAAATTGCTTTTGCTAACAGAGCAATACTAGTAATAATGCAAATCCCTTTTCAATTTTGTTCAGAATTCCTTTTTTTTTTTTTTTTTTGGTCTGTTGTGGGCTTGAACCCAAGGCCTGGGCACTGTCCCTGAGCAATTTTGCTCAAGGCTAGCACTCTACTACTTGGAGCCATAGCTCTACTTCTGGTTTGGTTGTGGTTAATTGGGGATAAGAGTCTCATAGACTTTTCTGCCAGGGCTGGCTTTGAACCGCGATCCTTAGATCTCAGCCTCTTGAGTAAGCTAGGATTACTCAGGCTGATGCCTGTAAGCCTGTGCCAGGCTTCAGAATTCTTAACCGTGTTAAACTAAGTATAAAATACCTATGCAGGGCTCTTTTAATCCACTTCCACATCTGATGAAAATCAAAGAAAAGCTGGTCCTCTTCCCAGGTCCCTCTGATGTTCATTAGATATCATGTGGCACCTGAGCATCTCTGGTAGTCCGCAGCTCACGGCTTCCAGAAAAACCCACGCCATTATCATCTTGGATGCTTACTGTAAACATCATGTCATTCCTGATTTTAGACTTATCGTCCATCTCAGCTTTCCATATTCCCTCGCTGCCACCCATGAAACTACAAACAGGAAAAGGCACAAAGAACATAATCCACCCTAGAACACGCTGTAGCATTCCCCCACAGTCCACACCAAGATGCAGGCAGAACCAATTTAAGGAGTGTAGGATGACATCTTAATATTCTGAACTTTCTGTCCTGCAAATCAAACATCAATGAGCTGGACACCAGTGGCTCAGACTTGTCATCCTAGCTACTCAGGAGATTGATACAGAGGATGGCAGTTCAAAGCCCTGCCCTGGCAGGAAAGTCCGTGAGACGCTCATCTCCAATGAAACCACCAGAAAACCGGTGCTGTGGCTTAAGTGGTAGAGTGCTAGCCTTGAGCTGAAGAGCTAAGGGACAGTGCCGAGGCCCAGAGTTCAAGCCCCAGGACTAAATAAATATAACATTGATGAGTCATCAAAGCTCCTGGGCCCTTAATTCATTCTTCCAGAATTTAGTTAATGAGAAGATAAATGGGCTCCACTGGAGCCACTTACTCTGCCCAAGAAAAGCTCCAGGGTCAGGCAGTCACCAGGGAAGGTGTGATGCAGGATAGCCCCATGGTAGAAAAACAACCCTTAACAAACTAGAGCTATAGCTCGGTACACTTGCCCAGTACACCTGCACCACCAGGGCCAGTCATTGAAACGCCCATACACTGTCCAGAGAAATGCAACAATGGGCCGGGTGCCAGTGGCTCACGTCTATAAACCTACCTACTCAGGAGGCTGAGATCGAAGGATAGCCGTTCAAAGCCAGCCTGGGCAGGAAAGCCCATGAGTCTTTTTTTTTTTTTTTTTGGTCAGTCCTGGGGCTTGAAATCCCTCAGCTCTTCAGCTCAAGGCTAGCACTCTACCACTTGAGTCACAGAGCCACTTCCTGTTTCCTGAGGGGTTTATTGGAGGTAAGAGTCTCACGGAACTGGGCACCGGTGGCTCACACCTGCAATCCTGGCTATTCCAGAGGCTGAGATTGTGGTTGGAAGCCAGCCCAGACAGGAAAGTCAGTGATACTCGTATCTCCAACCAACTACTACTACTTAGAAAAGGCTGGAAGTGGTGTTGTAGCTCAAGTGGCAGCGTGCTAGCCTTCAGCCAAAGAAACTCAGAGATAGCACCCAAGTCCTGAAAAGGCATAATTAGTTGTTTTTTTTAGTCCATCATGGGGCTTGATCTCTGGGTCTGAGTGCTGTCCCTGAGGTCTTCAGCTCAAGGCTAGCACTCTAGCACTTGAGCCATGGTGCCACTTCCTGGTTTTTAGGATTGTTAATTGAAGATTAGAGTTTTACAGACTTTCCTGCCTGGGTTGACTTTAAATCGTGATCCTCAGATCTCAGCCTCCTGAGTAGCTAGGATGACAGGTGTGACTCACCGGCACCTGGCCCAAATAAGCCTTTTCTTAAAACACCCATCAGGAAAGAAAACTTAACTATCAAGTCTTTTCCAGTCTTATCACTGACCTCCTTATTTCTCAAATATGCCCGACATGTCCTCGGGAGCCTTCATACTTGCTGCTTCTTCCACTTGGTATGGTCTTCACCAGATATATCCCCTTGGTTTACCTTTTTCTTTTTTGGAGAAGTGTGGGGGGGGGGGGCATCGGCATTGTACTAGGGTTTGAACTCAGGACCTTGTATTTTCTAAGCAGGTACCTGAACCATGCTCCAAGACCTTTGCTTTTCACTAACTTTTCAGAGTTAGGGTCTTATGTTTTTGCCTAAGGCTGACCCTGAATCAGTTGAGAATCCTACCTATAAAGCTATCTTCCAGTATAGCTGGGATCACAGGTACGCACCATCATACCTGGCTTGCTGACTGAGATAAGGTCTTCCTAATATTCTACACAGGCTGGCCTCAAACTCTGATCCTCCAAATGAGGCTAGCCTCGAACTTACACTCCATCTCTAGAGTGCTTTGGCTCACTCTCGACCTTCTTTACTTTTCTTTTAGGCAGTACTGGTGATTGAACTCAAGAGATTTGAATTTTTTTTCTCCTTCCCATTACCCCAGGCAGGGTTCTCACCACATTGTCAAAGATAGCTTTTAACTCACAATCTATCCTTCTGAGTCTCCCAAGTCACTGGGGCCATAGGCATTTGTAACCACATCCAGCTTCCTCCCGTTCTTTTTTTGGTCGGTTGTGGGGCTTGAACTCTGGGCCTGGGTGCTGTCCCTCAGCTCTTCAGCTCAAGGCTAGCACTCTACCACTTGAGTCACAGCACCACTTCCTGGTTTTCTGAGTGGTTTGGAGATAAGAGTCTCATGTACTTTCTTGCCTGGGCTGGCTTTGAACAGGGGATCCTCAGATCTCAGCCTCCTGAATAGCTAGGATTACAGGCGTGAATCACTGATGCTCAGTTTCCTTCAAGTCTCACTTTTTTTTTAAATCTCAATTTCACTGGTACACCAGATAGTCTTTTTTGTTTTGTTTAAATGATATCTCATTTGGTGGCCCAGGCTGGCCTCAACTGATCGTCTTTGCCTCAGCCTCCTGGGTAGCTGCTGGGATCATCTCAAGTGTCACCTCTTTAATGAGGTATTCTTGAGCAACTGTATCCATAGCGCCACACATTCTTAGCCATGATCTGCAATGCACCTCTTTTTTTTCCTGAACATTCATTCATCTGGGACCTGCTGATGTAAAAATATTCCATGTACGCAAATGTGGGTTTTTTTGTTTTTTGTTTTTGTCGGATGTGGGGCCTGAGCACTGTCCTTCAGCTCTTCAGCTCAAGGCTAGCTCTCTACCACTGGAGCCATAGCATGCCACTTCTGGCTTTTTCTGTGTATGCGGTACTGAGGAATTGAATCCAGGGCTTCATGCATGCAAGGCAAGCACTCTACCACTGAGCCACCTTCCCAGCCCGCAAGCTTTTAATGTAAGGCAACTAATCTTTTGGAAAATTCTCTCCTGTGGAAAAACAAGTGAGAAGACTTTTTAAATGTGGCCTTAAGATTGATTAAAATCCTATCACGGTATAAAACCAATGTGAACTAGCATTCACAGATTCCATGCTGATAATGAGGTTACCTCCCAGAGACCCATCTTTTGAAGACAAAGCAAAGTCATGAGCTGGTTTTGAATAATAGGCCTGCCAAGACAACCCTTAAGCAAAGCTTCTCAGCAAGATGATGGAAAACCATTCTCTTCTCTTTACCTGAGATTCCAAAGGCAACATATGAGATACAAACATTGATGACAAAATGAATACACAAAAAAAGTTTAAAAGCCCCAAAAAGACATCTCTTATTTACCACCATGAACGCACTATCCTTCAAAACCAGTAACAGAAAACGCATGAAATTAAAAGTATTTTTTCAACTGTGTAACCAAGTATTAGGCCACCATAAAAAATATGCTTGCCAATTGTGTTTGTGACAATCTGAAAAAATGCACGATATACTTCTTAAGCAAAAGAACTAAAATACAAGCTTGTATCACCAATATTGTCTAGACCGAAAGGATTTAGAAAGAAAGAGACTGGCAAAAAGTACCAGCTATACTCATGAACTGTACACTTTAGAATGTTAAAATGGAAGAAGCTGGGCATTGTAGAGGATGTGTCTTTCATCCAGCTAGGACAGGAAGGATAAAATAAGCAGACTACCGTCTGGGTGTGGGCAAAAAACGTGAGACCGTATCTCAAAATGCAAGTATAAAAAAGGGTTAGAGGCATGAGTCAGTGGCAGAAGACCTGCCTAGCACGTGCAAGTCCCACAATTCAAACCCAACTACTGTCAAAAGAAAAGGACTCGAAGGCTGGGAAGGTGGCTTAGTGGTAGAGTGCTTGCCTAACATACATGAAGCCCTCGGTTTGATTGCTCAGTAATACCACATACTCAGAAAAAGCCGGAAGTGGTGCTGTGGCTCAAGTGGTAGTGTTAGCCTTGAGCAAAAGAAGCTCAAGGACAGTGCGCAGGCCCTGGGTTCAAGCCCCAGGACCGGCAAAAAAGAAGAAGAAAAGAAATCTTGAATGCCCTGAAATCTCACAGCTCATGCATAATTTTAATACATTTAAGATTATAAGACAAAATAATATAAAGACTGAAACAACCTATTAGGAGAGATGTTAATAACAGAAAGTAGAAGCAATCAATTACATCAAAAGACTGACTATGCAACCCTTCTGTTTTCTCTAAAGGAAGTTTTAGCTCTGCTAAAACAAAGAGGCAGTCAAGGCGTTTGAGGCATGGCTCAGATGGTAGAGCACTAGCCAATAAGTGAAAGCATCTGGTACTGAGTTTGAGTTCAGTCTTGGACAAAAAAAAAAGGCGAAAGAGGCAGTCAAAATGCTGCCCAAAAATGTAAAGAGGGCTGGGAAGGTGGCTCAGTGGTAGAGTGCTTACCTAGCATGCATGAGGCCTTGGGTTCGATTCCTTGGCACCACATAAACAAAAATAAGTTTAAAAGTAATGTTTTTAATGTAGGAAAGCTGGGAGGGCATGGTGGTGTATACCTGCAATCCCAGCACTCAGGAGGCTAAGGCTAGAGGATCCAGAGTTCAAGACCAGTCTGAGGGAGAGGGAAGGGATCATAGTTGTTTAAAGATGCCATATAACTCATATCATATTAACTGCAGACACCTCAAAATATGCCCTGTAATAGGAGGCAAAATCATTATTCCCTTCTTAGTTGTATTTTCTATTTACTTACTGATTTTTAGTTCTAGGGATGGAACCTGGAGCCTCACACATTCTAAACAGGTGCTTTACTGCTGAGCTATATTCCTAGATCTCAAATTTCTTGAAATATTCTCAAATTCGGAGCATATGCTACTTTTACAACTGGGAGAGAGAAATAATTAGGCTGGGGGAGGATTCACAAGATTGAAATAGGAAAACACAGATGGGTGCCCAGCTCGTGAAGGTTTTAAATCCATCCACAAGAAAGTAAACATGGAAGCAGTCCACTGTGTGGGCGAATAGCTTCACTCAGAGATGGAGATGCTGGGAGGTGACCACACACGCAAGAGTGATGACGACCGCCTAGCACCCACCAGGCACAGGAAGGCCAAGGAGGCAGTAACCAATCCTTAGCCTCCCATGACACTCCAACAGACCAACAGAATATGACTTTGCCAAAAATGAGATCTCCTGTTTGGCTTTTTTTTTTTTTTAATGTGGTACTGAGGAATCAAACCCAGGACTTCATGCATGCTAGGCAAGCACTCTACCACTAAGCCACCATTTATGGCTTTTCTAAGACAAGGTCTCACTAAGTAGCCCAGGCCGGCTTCATACTATCAATCCTCCTGCCTTAGCAGGGAGACTAGAATTATAAGAACCATTTGCCACAGAGAACAATTTAATGAGCACTACTGGCCAAGCAGTTGCTCACACCTATAATCCTAGCTACTCCTGAGGCTGAGATCTGAGGAATGAAGTTCAAAGCCAGCCTGGGTAAGGAAAGCATGTGAGACTCTTGATCTCCAATAATCAGCAAAACAAAGCCAGAAGTAGAGCTGTGGCTCAAATGTTAAGAGTGCTAGCTTTAAGCAAAAAAGCACAGGGACTATTACCTGGTCTTGAGTTCAAGCCATAGAACCAGCACAAAAACAAACAAAAAGGAAAGGTTAAGACTCTGGTTGCACACATTTCCTGCAGATTTGAGTAGAAGGACAGTAGCAGCAGGAATAAGCACTTACTGCCATTTTCTCTGTAACAAAATACTTTGTTGTACTATCTGACTAAAAGTACAAATGAAGAGCTATATATTCCTTTTTTTTTTTTTTTTTTGCCAGTCATGGGGCCTGAACTCTGGGTCTGGGCGCTGTCCCTCAGCTCTTCAGCTCAAGGCTAGCTCTCTACCACTGGAGCCACAGTGCCACTTCCGGCTTTTTCTGTTTATGTGGTGCTGAGGAATCGAACCCAGGGCCTCCTGCTTGCAAGGCATGCACTCTACCGCTGAGCTACCTTCCCAGCCCTATATTCCTATATATATTAGAAGCACATACAGAAAAAAAAAATTTTGAAAGAAAATATTAAAATTTCATTTGAGGGCTACGATGTACCTCAGTGGCAAAGTATTTGCCTAGCTGTGGCTCAAGTGGTAGAATGCTAGCCTTGAGCTGAAGAGCTCAGTCAGGGACAGCACCCAGGCCCAGAGTTCAAGCCCCACGATCAAAAAAAAAAAAAAAAAAAAAATATATATATATATATATGTATATATATTTGCTTAGCTAGTGCAATGTCCTTGGTTTGATCCCCAGTACCAAAAAAAGAAAAAAACAAACAAACAAAAAACCCCACTTCATTTGAAAACAATGACTGCTTTAGAAAGTTCTCAATCTTTGTTTCACATCACAAAAATGTTTCTGGCAACTTAGCATGCTCACAAAATTAGTATTGGAAGCCAGACACCAGTGGCTCATGCCTGTCATCCTAGCTACTCAGGAGGCTGAGATCTGCGCCAGCCAGGGTAGGAAAGTCTAATCTCCAATTAACCACCAGAAAACTGGAAGTGGTGCTGTGGCTCAAGTGGTAGAGTGCTCACCTTGAGCTAAAGAGCTGAGGGACAGCGCCCAGACCCAGAGTTCAAGCCCTACACCGACAAAAAAAAAAAAATTAATACTGGATTATGGAAAGATGTCAAAACCAAAAGTGGGGGTTGAACATGGTAGTACATGGCAGTAATCCCAACTACTTGGGAGGATCATAGTTTGAGGCCAGCCTGAATAGTGGTGAGACCCTGCCAATCTCAACCAATGAACCTATTACAGGCACAGTGGTATGCCTATCTAGCAAGCATGAGTCCTAAGTTCAAATTCCCCAATCCCAATACTACCTGCACAGGCACATGCGCACTCGAGAGAGAGAAGAGGTGAGGGAGGGAATGAGATTAACCAGAGCTATAAGCCCCCAGAAAGCCAAGGGATCAAAATCCCCTCCACCATCCCTCAGACTGGGCTTCCTTGTCTTATGGGCCTTTTTCACTCAGGTAGACATAGGCTTCAGGTTCTGGATCCCACTGGCCCCCCCCCCCCCACACACACACACAATGTTCAGAGGCTACTGTTTCTAGACATTTGTCCCACCTGGCACAATGTCTCTCACCTTGCCTACTCCACTGCACACCTGACAGGCAACAGGGTACTAAACCCAAAGCCTGATACCCAGCCACAGAAGAATTAAGGAAGAGGAGATGGCAGTAAACCAGGGCTTCATCGGTGCCTAGGTATAATACATTTCCCTTATGGGAAAATAACCAACTCTTTAGAGATCTCCAGGATCTGGAGATCTCTGAGGGCCTCCTGAAAAACGCACACTCCCCAATGAACTCAGCATGTAATCTGGGAAATAGGAACCACAGATCCTGACTTTTGAAATGTTGCTTACAGGGTAGCAGACAAGAGACATGAGACAGATACCGGTTTTTTGCCAGAACAAATATTTTCTTTTGTTTGTTTTGTTTTTTGTCAGTCATGGGGCCTGAACGCTGGGCCTGAGCACTGTCCCTCAGCTCTTCAGCTCAAGGTTAGCACCCTACCACTTGAGCCAAAAGTGCCACTTCCAGCTTTTTCTGCTTATGTGGTGCTGAGGAACTGAACCCAGGGCCTCATGCATGCAAGGCAAGCGCTCTACCACTGAGCCATCTTCTCAGCCCCCAACATTCTCTTATATGTGAATATTTGCAGCTCAATTCAGTATCTTCTCAATTATCACTTAACTTCGTGAATCAAAAACACGTTTGTGGGGCTGGGAAGGTGGCTCAGTGGTAGAGTGCTTGCCTTGCATGCCTGAGGCCCTGGGTTCAATTCCTCAGCACCACATAAGCAAAAAGAAAAAAGCCGGAAGTGGCGCTGTGGCTCAAGTGGTATAGTGCTAGCCTTGAGCTGAAGAACTGAGGGACAGCGCCCAGGCCCAGAGTTCAGGCCCCACAACCGGACTCAAAAAAATAAAAAATAAAATAAATAAATAAAAAATAAATAAATAAATAAAGTCGATATGGAGAATGTTGGTCACACACTGAAGGAGAAGCAGACAATTGGGAGGCAGACTAACTTTAATCTGAAAAAAAAAAAACAAAACTGTGGGATGACATATAGAGGATGAAGGACTAATTACAAGCCACTTGTAAGAAAAAGGTCCAACATCAGCATGAAAAGATATCCATAAAAAGGCACAAAGAAGCTGGATACCAGTGGCTCACACCTGTAATTCTAGCTACTCAGGAGGCTGAGATGGGAGCTCAAAGCTAGCCTAGGAAGGAAAATCTGTGAGACACTCATCTCCACTAAAACTTGTCCCCCAAAAAGCTAGAAGTGGAGCTGTGGCTCAAGTGGTAGAGCTCTAGCCTTCAGCAAAAAGGTCAGTGACACCACCCAGGCCCTAAGTTCAAGCCCCAGGACAAGCACACACATGCACACACGCATGCACACACATGTGCGCGCACACACACACACACACACACACACACACACACACACACACACGACACAAGGAGCAGGACACCCTACAGACTCCTGGAAGCCAAGACTACGCTCCTTCCTCCTTTGAACCATATAACACAGAGGGAGGAGGGTTTCTTACTAGGAGGCCCTTCAGGCCCCCAGAAGTTCAAAGAGTTTCTGTTGAAAGCTGTTGTATTTTTTTTAATTAATTTTGTTATTGTTAAGGTGTTGTACAGAAGGGTTACCATGTCGTAAGTCAGGTAATGAGTACGTTTCTTTGTCTGAGTATTACCCCCTTCTTTTACTTTCCCCATTTCCCCCTCCCAATCCTGCCCAAATTATACACACCATTTTCCACAAACTGTATACTGAACAGCATCATTGCCATTTGTTCACCCTTCCTCCTCATTTTCTGCACCACACCTCCTTTACTCCCCCCCCCTCAAACGATAAACAACCCAAAGCAAAAACAAACACCACTGCCCTTACAACCACCACCAATAAAAGGTTAAAATGTGTTTGTGATTTTAACTATTACTATCCTTCAATACTGTGAAATTTGTGAAATGTATGTATCACTTAATCTCAATTAAAATTATTAAAAAAAAAAAAAAACACAAAAAAACATGTTTCCGTTTCCAGGGATTCACAGATTTTTTTTTTTTTTTTTTGTCAGTCGTAAGGCTTGAACTCTGGGCTTGGGCACTGCCCCTGAGCTCTTTAGCTCAAGGCCAGCATTCTACCCCTTGAGCCACAGAGCCATTTCTGGTTTTCTGGTGGTTAACTGGAGAAAGGAATCTCACGGACTTCCCTACCTGGACTGGCTTTGAACCGCAATCCTGACATCTCATCCTCCTGAGTAGCTAGAATTATAGGCACGAGCCACTGGCACCCGGCTAGCTCTTGTTTTTTCTGTTTTTGTTTTTTGAGTCCGGTTGTGGGGCCTGAACTCTGGGCCTGGGCGCTGTTCCTCAGCTCTTCAGCTCAAGGCTAGCACTCTACCACTTGAACCACAGCGCCACTTCCGGCGTTTGTTTCTTTTTGCTTATGTGGTGCTGGGGAATCGAACCCAGAGCCTCATGCATGCAAGGCAAGTGCTCTACCACTGAGCCACCTTCCCAGCCCCTAGCTCTTGTTTTTTTGAGGCCATGTCTCATGCTGGGCTCATATTTGCACTCCTCCTGGGTATGCAACACTGTGCATTTGTAGATGAGCTTCCATGGTTCCTTAACTTACCAAAAAGACAAGTAAAAGCAGCTCCCTCACATCCAACCACCTAACAGCCAAAAGGTCTCAAAAGCACAGGGAATGATGAGCAAAAGCCAGCATATGGAAAATACTACCAGATTGCTGTTTCAAAAGAGTACAGGAAAAACAGAGCAAGTACATAATTTGAAAAGATAAAACAGTCATTTCAAGCAAGTGCTATGAGCAGATCAGAAATGATGCCAAGGTTATTGTTCAGACAAGGAGCACTGGAGAAGCCTTAAAAAAATTAAGGAAGCTGGGTGCCAGTGGCTCATACCTGTAATCCTAGCTATTCAGGAAGCTGAGATCTAAGGATCATGATTCAAAGCCAACCTGGGTAGGAAAGTCTGTGAGACTCTGATCTCCAATAAACCACCAGAAAACAGAAAGTGGTGCTATGGCTCAAGTGGTAGAGCGCTCGCTTTGAGCTGAAATGCTGAGGCACAGCGCCCATGACCAAAAAAATAAAAATAAAAATGGGAAGGTGGCTCAGTGGTAGAGTGCTTGCCTCCCATGCATGAGGCCCTGGGTTCGATTCCTCAGCACCACATAAGCAGAAAAAAACAGAAGTAGCGCTGTGGTTCAAGTGGTAGAGCTAGACTTGAGCTGAAGAGCTGAGGGACAGCGCCCAGGCCCAGAGTTCAAGCCCCATGACCAACAACAAAAAAAAAAAAATTAAGGAATTATCTTTTTTGTTGTTTGTGGGGTTTAAGAGCTGTCTGGGAGATTTTCTGCTCAGGGCTATTGCTCTACCATTTTGAGCCATAGCTCTTGGCTCTTTTTTTTTTTTTTTTAGAGTTAATTAGAGATAAAAGAGTCTGTCACAGACTTTCCTGCCCAGACTGGCTTCAAACCACAATCCTCAGACCTCAGTCTCTTAAGCAGCTAGGATTATATGTATAAGCCACCAACATCTGGCTTTGTCCATAATTTTTACTATGGGACTTGAATTCAGGGCCTGGACAGTCCTTACCTTTATTTCCTCAAAGCTGGTGTTTTACCACATGAGCCACGGCCCCACATCCAGCTTTCTGGTGGTTAACTGGAGAGACCAGTCCCCTGGACTTTCCTGCCCATGCTGGGTTTTTTTTGGTTGGTTATGGGGCTTGAACTCTGGACCTGGGCACTGTCCCCGTGCTCTTCAGCTCAAGGCGAGCGCTCTACCGCTTGAGCCACAGTGCCATTTCTGGTTTTCTAGTGGTTTTTATTGGAGGTAAGAGTCTCACGGAGTCTCCTGCCCGGGCTGGCTTTGAACCGCAATCCTCAGATCTCAGCCTCCTGAGTAGACAGGATTACAGGCATAAGCCACTGGCGCCCAGCTTCCCATGCTGGTTTTGAACTGAGATGCTCAGCTCAGCCTCCTGAGTAACTAGGATTCAGGCATGAGCCACTAGCACCCTGTAGGAATTACTATTCTTAAAGACAGAATAATGGCACTATAGATTTTATGGCCAGCTCCTCTTTCAAAGATATACAGTAAAATATGAATAGCATAACACTTCTGGGGACTGAGACATATATAGCTCAGTCATTGGAGGTGCGATTGAAAAGGCTTAAAATAAACAAACACATAAAAACTTTTCTTAAAGTTGAAACAATATTGGGCAGGAATTAGTTACAATATTTGGCAGGAATTGGTTAACTGATGAAGCTGGTGGTGAGTGACAAATCCAAAGCAACCATGCTTTAATCTGACAGATCATCTTTTCCTTCAAACTCAGAGGTGAAACTTAAATTCTACTTTCATTTCTTTGCCATTAGAATATGCTGAAAAACGCCTAATTTTATTAGGTGGCACATAGAAAGGCAAAAACTTTTTTTTAAAAAGTCTTAAATAGTATTTTTTGTGATACAAAAAGGTGCTTAGCCGGGTGCTGGTGGCTCACCCCTGAAATCCTAGCTACTTGGGGCTGAGATCTGAGGTTTGCAGTTCAAAGCCAGCCCAGGCAGGAAAGTCCCTGAGACTCTTATCTCCAAAGAACCACCAGAAAACTAGAAGTGGTGCAGTGGCTCAAGGGGTAGAGAACACTCACCTTGAGCTGAAGAGCTGAGGGACAGCACCCAAGCCCAGAGCACGCAAGCCCAGAGTTCAAACTCTACGATCAACAACAACAAAAAGATGCCCAAAAAAGCAGCTTAGGGACAATGCCTAGGCCCACAGTTCAAGGCCTAGGACCAAAAAGAAGGGTGTTCAACTTGTTTTGTTATCTTGCTGCATAGTCTCGGAGGACCCCAGAACTTGGGTGATGGGGTTTGAACTTAGGGCCTGGGCATTGTCCCTGAGTTCTTTTGCTCAAGGCTAGCGCTATACCACTTTGAGCTACAGCACCACTTCTGGGTTTTTTGAATGGTTAATACGAGATAACATAGCAATGTTTCTGCCCAAGCTGGCTTCCAACCGAGATCCTCAGATTTCAGTCTCCTAGAGTAGCTAGGATTACAGGCATGAGCCACTCGAGCCAAGCCCCTGGAACTTCTAATATGGACCAGGCTATCTTTGAACTCATGATCTACCTACTTCAGCCTCTTAAGATCTGAGATTACAGATATGGACCACCACACTTGGCATCAACTTGTTCTTTAAACAATCATCTCATCAAATAAAACAAACAAACCTTGGCTTAAAATTCTTCCCCAAAGCATCCTCTTTATGAACCCAACAATGGAAAATTTTCATCTCAGCAACTTGGCCTCAGGGAGGAGACTCAAGCTCATCACTGTTGCCTAGATACTAGTGACATCTCGGAAGCTCCCACAACCCACTGCAAGGGAGACTGGCTAGGGTTCAGCAATCAGTGATTGCTCCTTTCTGGCACGTTCCAATGTTTGGAGATACAGGATTGGTATACAGTGTTCTGGTCTGTCACCATGGAAGCTTCGAAGCACAAAGGAAGACTACAGCATCTGATAAACTGGTTTCTACGATTACATCACCTCTAGTTTCTAGTCCTTAGCTACTTGATTTCTAGCAATACTTGTAAACTCTACTCTAAAAGCACAATGCAGGTAAAACAATCTGAATGCATTAACAGTACAATTGACTTTTCTGCAAAAAAAAGTTGCTACACAACTTGTGTTAAATGTGATAAAAGTATTCATTTTGACATTTCTGACTTTGATAGTGGTTAAAAACACCACCACCTGTGGGTTTCTTTTAATACGTAACACCAAGTTACAAGATGCAATTATAACAACCCCACAAACAACTTACGTAAATAAGTATCACAGTCCATGTAAGATATTATCCTGTTAAAGATGCAAATACAGCAAACATTTTAAATACTAGGATTGAACAAAATTACTATAATCGAGGTCTTTCTTTAAAGTGAATTTGTGCAACTGCTCATTTTCAATATTTTGGTTACTTTTCAAAAGTGTCAGTAGTGCATCTTAAAATTCTTCTTCAGGGTTGGTAATGTGGCTCAGTGGTACAGTGCTTGCAGCATGCATAACACCCTGGTTTAGTTCCTCAGTGTCACATAAACAGAAAAGGCCTTTCAGTGGCACTGTGGCTCAAATGGTAGAGTGCTAGCAATGAGCAAAAGAAGCTCAGGAACAGTGCCCAGGCCCTGAGTTCAAGCCCCAGGACTGAGAAAAAACAAAACAAACAAACAAAAAAACTATTCTTCAAAATGATCCTTTTATTCATATTCTTTGTACCTTTTGCTAGTAAAACTGATTCTAAGCAGCAAGTATTTACCCTACCATTTAAGAGTACTAGATTTGACTGGATTCTACATCTGCTTTTCACCTATTTTTCTGGTAGTACAGCTTTTCGGGTTTGGGAGTTGTTTTTGTTTTGTTTTTTTCCAAAAATTATCATAGAACAGTTACCATTCAAAGTGTCAGTTTATAAGTATAATGCATTTGTATTGATAGAGGTTATGGAAATGGGTTAAAATCCTGAAGTCATTAAGGATGCCAAAGATACACACACACACACACATAGCAATCTGCAAACAAATGTGAAACAAAAACTCTACTCAAGGTGAACACATCAGTATATGAAAGGCATCTTTTTTAAAAGACGTTTCCAAAACCAGTAAGATCGGATGCGCAACCTCGCCCTACACACATACACACACATACACACACTCCTATCAAATATGAGGTGATTGGGCCTCAGTGGCATTCAACAACCCAAAATGGCTGCACCATCTATGGAGCCCCGATCCCCCACTCCCCCCACACACACCCTTCCCGTCACCACAAACCATACCTGAGGTGCTGACCCAAAGATGGGGGGGGGCCCTGCCCTTCCCATCCCCAATAACCTGGGAAATCATGGCCGCCAATGACCTGGGAAAGACATCTCGCCCCCTGACCCCCCCAAATGATACAGGAGATTTCTTCCAAAAAACAGAGAAAACACGGCCCTTCCGACCCCTCCCCAGCACTCAGCCCCCCCCCCCCGCCCCATGACTGGGGATTCTGTCCCTCCCCTCAAGGGGGGGGGATATCTTCTCCCCTCTATGATCCAAAGATAGATGATGGATGGATGGATGGATGGATGGACAGACAGACAGATCTCTTCACACAGGGTCAGGGAGAATCTGGTTCCACGAAGATGGAGAGACATCTCCCTCACAATGACAGCGGGAGACACCCCCCCCCCTCACCAAATGAAGAAGCGCTCAGTGACAACCACGACACGTTAAAACAAAAACAAAAAGCGTCCCCTCAAGACTCCGGAGGCGACCCAGTCAGAGGCCCGGCCGAGCGGGCGTTACCTGTGCAGCCACAGCCCGGTCCCGCGGCGCTTCCGTCCTATTGTTTCTCTTCCACCAAAATGGCTGCGCCGCTCGGAGCCCCGCCCCCCCCGCGCCTCGCTCCCAGGATCCTCTCACGATTGGCTGACACCAGAAGCCGCGCACGCGGACTGGGTAACCCGAAAGGCGCTGTTGCTAAGGCGCTAGGATTCGCTGTGGTGACTTCCGGAAGGGGCGGGGGGGGCGCAGTGGGCGTGGTCAACACGGGGAGGAGGGGTTGGGGAAATGGGCGTGGCCAAGCAAGGGGCGGAGCATTGTTCTCTAACTGGAGGATTGGCCGAGGGAATCAGGTGCTTGGATGGAGTGACAGACGGGTTACGTGGGAATGAGTCAACTGCAGGACGCGTGGGAGACAGGTAGATCATTTAATAGTCCTGGTTGGCCTGGCAATGAGGTGCTTTCCCCAGGATGCGGGAAATGGCAGGGCCAACATCCAGAAAACCAGAGGCAAACTGGGAAGTTGGGCATATTAGCCCATGGATGGACAGGTCTGAATTGTGAACAGTTGTTAAGAGACATACATGGTGTTTTCTGCCTGTCATCCTAGCTACTCAGGAAGCTGAGATCTGAGGATCCTGGTTCAAAGCCAGCACGGGCAGAAAAGTACATGAGATTCTAATCTGTAATAAACTACTAAGAAAAAACAAAAAAAGCCAGAGGTGGCTCTGTGACTCAAGTGGTAGAGGTAGCCTTGAGCAAAAGAAGCTCAGGGACAGCACCCAGGCCCTGAGTTCAAGTTCCAGGACCGGTAGGGAGGAGGGGGCTGGTGACTTAAGCCTATAATCCTAGTGACTCAGGAATGTGAGATCTGAGGATCCTAATTGGAAACTAGACCAAGTGAATAAGTCTATGAGATTCTTACTTTCAATTAACCAGAAAAAAAAACAAAGACAAAAAAAACTGCAAATGGAGGTGTAGCTCAAGCAGTAGAGCACCAGGTTTGAGCCAAACAGTCAAGAGCACAAAGCACTGACTTCAAGCCACCAATACTGGTATATATATATATATATATATATATATATATATATATATATATATATATATATATACACACACACAAACACACACACTCACACACTCTCTCTCACACACACAGACACACACAGAGCTGTAGAGAGTACACAAAAACAATAGATGGTGGACAAAGGTGGCTCAAGTGGTAGAGTGCTAGCCTTAATCTGAAGAGCTGAGGGACAGTGCCCAAGCCCAGAGTTCAGGCCCCAGGACCAACAACAACAAAAAGTTATGTAAAAAGTACTTGTGTGGGCTGGGAATGTGGCTTAATGGTAGAGTGCTTGCCTTGGGTTTCCTTCCTCAGTACCACATAAACAGAAAAAATGGTGCTCAACTGGTAAAGTGCTAGTAGCCTTGAGCAAAAGAATCTCAAGGACAGTGTCCAGGCCCTGAGTTCAAGTCTAGGTCTGGCAAAAAAAAAAGTGCATGTGGAAGGGTGGACAGAGGGGTGACAGTAGAGCCTGCTGTGTGGATTCTTTCATCTTTGGGAGTTGTGGGGCTTGAACTCTGGGCCTGGGCGCTGTCCCTCAGCTCTGCAGCTCAAGGCTATCGCTCTACCACTTGAGCCACAGTGCCAACTTCCAGCCTTTTCTGTTTATCTGGTGCTGGGGAATTGAACCCAGGGTTTCATGGGTTCATGCTAGGCAAGCACTCTACCACTCAGCCATATTCCCAACCTCATCAACTCCATTCTTGCTAAGTCTAAAGTCTTCCCCGAGCCCCCACTGCCTCAGGGTTACCTATGCAACTTTCAGTGGAAAACATGGGAGGACTCACGTCTCCCTCACCCTCTTTGAACCCAGGCCATGGAGGAAGGGAGGGACTGGCTGTGGCTGCTACAAACCATTCCTTAAGATATTTTCCCAGAACCCAAAGGCAGGAAAATTACTAAGAAAAGGATCCTACAAAGACCAGAGTGGAGGTGGTTTCCAGCACGTCCTAGACACGCACACATTGTCCCCAACACGTCCAGACAGTACAAAGCCTGGAGGGGACAACTAAGAAATTCCCATTGTATTGGAAGACTGCCCAGGCTGGGTGAGCTCCACCCCTTACACTCTTACTGTGTCCTTAGCTGACACTTTTTGTTTGTGAGCCTGTTCTTTGAACTTGTTCTCTCACACAAAGCTAGAAGCCCTCCCTGGGTTAGGGAATAAGAGTCTAACCCTGCTGGGGCTAAGTTAGGAGATCAGTTCTGTGTCAGAGAGTAGAGGTAGTGAGCCAGACATTCCAGTATTGGACCGAACACAGGACAGAGATTATTATGGCAGCAGTTGGACCCCAACCCCTTTCTGGGGTTGGCCCTTGATCCTTCATAGGTGAGTGAGGGACCTCTAGGCAAAGCCAGGGACTGCAACAAGGTGGACACTCTCCAGAAATCTGACACTTTTTTTTGTTGCTGTTGTTGGTCCTGGGACCTGAACTCTGGGCCTGGATGCTGTCCCTCAGCTCTTCAGCTCAAGGCTAGAGCTCTACCACTTGAGCCATAGTGCCACTTCTGGCTTTTTCTGTTTATGATGGGCAGGCCAGGTGCTGGTGGCTCATGTCTGGAATCCTAGCTACTCAGGAGGCTGAGTCCTGAAGATCGAGGTTCAAAGCCAGCCTGAGCAGTTAAGTCTGTGAGACTCTTATCTCCAATTAGCCACCAGAAAACCAGAAGTGGTGCTGTATATCAAGTGGTAGAGTGCTCGCCTTGAGCTGAAGAGCTCAGGGACAGTGCCCAGGTCCAGAGTTCAAGCCCCATGACTGACAAAACAAAACAAAAACACTCGAGGATAGCATAGCTCTCAGGCCCTGAGTTCAAACCCCACAGCCAAAATCAAAACAAAAACAAACCAGAGGTGCAATCTAAGGGCCAGTATGAGGGTTCCAATCTATTCTTCTCTGGCCAGCAGGAATTGTTAGCAGAATGGGGCCACCTTGAGATTAGGGTAGTTCTCTAAGTTTCAGGGTTTGAGGAGCACAAGCTCCCATTCAACTACATCCTTGTGGGAAAAAGAGTTCAGGACCAAAGCTTCAGCCTAGGCAAGCACCAGTGGTTCACACCTACAATCCTAGCTACTCAGGAGGCTGAGATCTGAGGATTGTGGTTTGAAGTCAGCCTGACAGGAAAGCCTGTGACTTACAATTAACTAGCAAAAATACCTCAAAGTGGATCTGTGGCTTAAGAGATAAAATACAAGCTCTGAGTCAGAAAGCTCAGGGACAGTGCCCAGGCCCTGAGTTCAAGTCCCAGGACATCCAAAAAAAAAAAAAAAAAGCTAAGCTAGGGCAGCAAAACCCTGAGTTCAAGACTCAGTACCGACACACACAAAAAAAGAATAAAATACAGCTGTATTGGGCAGGATTGCCCCTTGAGACAAGGGCACTGACTGACTCAACTTTGAGCTCCTCATACTGGATTTGGTTATACACTCCTAGGACAAAAAGCCAGAAACCGGGGGGGGGGGGGGGGGGGGGGGGGGGGGGGGGGGGGGAAGGATTGGGGGGGAGGGGGGAGGCTGGGAAGGGATGTGAAGGGTAAACAAAGGAGGAGGCTGCAATGCTTGGTAAGAAATGTATGCATTATCCTGCCCATGTAATTGTAACCCCTCTGTACAGTATGTTCACAAATAAAATTTAAAAAAAGCCAGAAACCTTAAAGTAATCCAGATATGGCCTGACCCCTGCTGGCCAGATTGGCAAATTGCAGCGCCGCTAAGGTGTTTTGTTTTAGCATCTATCTGCACTTGTCCCAAAGACCTCATTCTATAGACCTCCAGTTGTTCCAGGTACAGTGGGCTCAGGATAGGAATGGGAGTCTGTGCTGGAGGTACTCCTTGCACCCATGCCAGTGACCATTATCTGGCCGGTTTTTACTCATTCATTTCTCCTGTGTGTGTGTGTGTTTTCCAGGACTGGGCTGGAACTCAGGGCCTCTTGCTCTCACTTGGCTTTTTTTACTCATCTATCTACCACTTGAGCCACACTTCCAGTTCTAGCCCTTTTTTGCTGGTTTTAGTTGGAAATAAGTGCCTCGTAAATTTGTCTGCCTTTGGCTGGCTTCGAACTACAATCTTCACATCTCAACCTTCTGCATGCCTAATATTACAATTGTGAACCACAAGTACCTGTTCTCTCTTTACCTGTTTACTAGATAAAAAGAATAAACAGCCTTGGAGGAATTGGATAGAAAGGCTATTGCTGCACCCTAACAATACAGAATAGAGTGATTTTTGCACCTTGGCTCAGTGCAGGTCTGCAGAGGGAGAAAGGAGCAGGCCTATTGCCAAGCAGGATAAAGGTGTTTGGCTGGTGCTTTTTGTGTCAACATCCATCCCTAAGGGCTGACTGGCAAACGTCCATTTTTTATTTTTGTTGGTTGTATGGCTTTGAATGCTGGGCCAGGGCGCTGTCCTGAGTTCTTCAGCTCAAGGTGAGTGATCTACCACTTGAGTCACAGTGCCACTTCTGGTTTTCTGGTGGTGAATTGGAGATAAGAGTCTCACATGCCAGGCGCCAGTGGCTCACATCTGTCATCATAGCTACTCAGGAGGCTGAGAACTAAAGATCATGGTTTAAAGCCAGCCTGGGCAGGAAAGTCCGTGAGACTCCTATCTCCATTAACCACCGGTAAGTGGCGCTGTGGCTCAAAGTGATAGAGCACTCGCCTTGAACTGAAGAGCTCAGGGACAGCAACCAGGCCAAGTTCAAGCCTCACAAACAACAACAAAAAATCTCACAGACATTCTTGCCCCTGCTGACTTTGAAACTCGATCCTCAGATCTCAGCCTCCTGAATAGCTAGGATTACAAGCATGAGCCACTGGCACCCAGCAAAATAATGGATTTTTGACACCTGCCATCACATAAAGCAATGAGGCCAAAACAAGCATCCATCTCTGACCAACCTTTCTCATGCTATTTCAAATGACTAGCATGGAGATGACAATTTCTCTCTCTCTTGTTATTTTTCTTTTTGTTTGTTGGTCTTGGGGCTTGAACTCTGGGCCTGGGCACTGTCCCTCAGCTCTCCAGTTCAAGGCCAGCACTCTACCACTTAAGCCACAGCACCACTTCCAGTTTTCTGTTGGTTAACTGGAGATTAGTCTCACAGGCTTTCGTGACTATGCTGGCTTTGAACCATGATCCTCAGATCTCAGCCTCCTGTGTAGCTAGGATTACAGGCGTGAGCCACCGGTCTCTCTCTCTCTCTCTTGCCTTTCCTGGGGCTTGAAGTCAGGGCCTGGGCACTGTCCCTGAGTTTCTTTTGCCCAAGGCCAGTGCTTTACCACTTGAGCCACAGCACTATGTGTGAGGTACTGAGGAATCGAACCCAGGGCTTCATGCATGCTAGGCAAACCTTCTACCACGAAGCCACGTTCCCAGCCCTGAGATTTCTAAGGAATCTTTATGTGGTAGGCATCCTCCAAATCACAAATCTAGCTTTTTTCTTTTCCTTTCACAGATTTCCATTCATGGGAATGCTTCTGTAACCGAGCATATGATGCTTGGTAGAATTGTGGGAGGCATTGTATATTTTACACTTATTTAATAAAGAGACAAAACAAAACAACAATAACAAAACAACAAAATAGCCCAGAGAGAAAAGCAGGGCAGATGTGGTGGTTTATGCCTGTAATTCCAGCTACCAGGATCATGGTTCAAAGCCAGCATAGACACGAAAGCCTGTGAGACTAATCTCATTTAACCAACAGAAAACTGGAAGTGGTGCTGTGGCTTAAGTGGTAGAGTGCTAGCCTTGAACTGGAGAGCTGAGGGACAATGCCCAGGCCCAGAGATCAAGCCCCAAGACCAACAAACAAAAAGAAAAAAAACAAGAGAGAGAAAAAAAAGCCGGAAGTGGTGCTGTGGTTCAAGTGATAGAGCGCTAGCCTTGAGCTGAAGAGCTGAGGGACAGTGCCCAGGCCCAGAGTTCAAGCCCCATGACCGGACCCAGGATTACAGGTGTGAGCCACCAGTGCCCCGCCCAACAAGAACATTTTTTTTTTTTGAGCTCCTCAGCTCAAGGCTAGCGCTCTACCACTTGAGCCACAGTGCCACTTCCGGCTTTCTCTACTTTTTCAAGGGCTTATAGACTAATTCCACAGTGTACTGTTAGATGAGGACTAACAGGCCTTGGAATCTAAAAGAGAAGACAAAATATGACACGACAGAAGACACTAAGACCAAGAAGTCACACAGGATTTGTCAGCCTTTATTAACCAAGAGTGAAGCCAAGCCCTAGAGTTTCCTTTAAAAAACATAAACAAAAACAACCAAAAACCAAAACCCCAAGCTTCTTTATGGCAAACAACGATTTAACTCTTAATGACTTTAAACTATATTTTCAATACCACAGAGCAAGTCTTGTTTGCTTTCTAACCACTTTTCTTCTAAGATTAAAATACAAGTGTAAAATAGGTTAAAATAAGATTTACCCCCAACAATTTATAAAATAATTCCAATTGAAAGACATTTCAAACGCTGTGTGTGGAACTTAGGACCAAAAGATGATCTTAAAATATATTTTTTTTAACCTTTGAGGTAGCACAATAATGCTGAATTAGGTTTCTTTAATTACAATGAGCTTAAAAACAACAACAACAACAACAACAAAAAAAGAGGAATCTATCCTTTACTCAAGGTGGGCTAAATGATTTTCTGCAAATACCTCATGAGGTTACTGACAGTTTTCATCCTTTTTTTTTTTTAAATTGTTTTAAAGTATAAAGATAGCCCTACAGTGTGTAAAAGGAAACCCATGGGAAGGCTGTTTCCCATAAAATAGACATTAGAGTCACTGAGGATCGTCAGCAATCAAGACAGGAGGAACAAGAGGTAATGGTAGTGGTGAAAAAAAAAAAAAAAAAAGGTCAGATCTTGGCAAGAATGGTTTACAAGTGCATGTTAAAACAAAATTCTAACATCAACCAACTGAAACAGAAAAGACGAAAGATGACATTCATAGATCCTTCTCCTTTCTCTCTGTGCAAAGTATCTGCACTTTTTTTCCCTCAATGACAAAAGATTGCTCGTACACTGTGACACACCACAAAACGCTGCTGTGTATGAGTGTCACTGGGTATCAATAGCATCTTTGACTACTCTTATTGTGAGTCTGGGCAATCAGATTCTCTAGCTGGAGAAACTTTTCTTGCCACTTTGCTGAATTCGCTCATGAAATTGCTCAAAAAAAAAAAAAAAAAAAAAGCTCTACGCTGATTTCTGGCCATCTATAGCAGTGACATATAATTATACATGAAGACTGTGAACTAAGAGGATACAAATACATAAACCCTTTCTTCAGAGAATTTAATCACTAGAGTGGGTGGGATATCTTGGGACCAAAAGGAAGAACAATACTGCAGGTTGGACCTCAAGGCCCTTTGGAATATTCTTCTCATCAAAAAAAAAAAAAAAAAAAAAAAAGACTATAAAGTCAGAAAAGAAGAGGTAAAGTTCTAACCTTTAGAAGAGAACATGAAACAGTTAACAAGGAATCTCTTCCCAACATATGCTCCTTCTTAAGAGGCTAAATCATCAAATGTAGGGCTTTGCCTGGCACAATGTAGACACCCCAGCCATCTTCAAACTTGGGTTTGCCATCTTTGACTCTCCAAGCTAGAAAGAGAACTGGAACACTGTCAGGTCCTGGCATGGTGGTATGGCTATGTCTTTTTTTACTCACATTATTCTCTTGAATGTCTCCTCCCCTCTGTCCTCAAGCTTGATGTATTCTTGGCTCAACCCACCACAGGTCTCCTGCTTCCAAGTGAGGATTCCAGACTGATGACCTGTTGTCACTTATGAATTCTACTCTGTAAAACAGCAACCATTAGCAAACCTGGAGTGTCAGGGAGGACTCTGAATGGGAAGACTAGACTGAAAACTGGGATGTGGGAGGAGCAGGATGAGAAGGCCCATCCTTTGTAGTCTGCAGGAGTAACTCTGGCACAAGATTCAGAGCCAGCCCTAACCAATGCTGGCATCGAGGGTAGAGATGGGGTTTATCTCAATGTTTTTTTTATATAGTCCTTACTAGGTTTGGGGCTGGATTTTTGTGTTACTCCTGAAGCCTAATGTACCTTTTTCCTCATTACAAAAAACAGGAATGCTTCTTGTCAAAGTGCAAGGTCTACTTTCTGAATTTATTGACGAATAAAGCAACACGATAGAAAAGAAGACCCTTAGGAAAAGGTGGGATTACTGCCTGGGTTTTCCCAGTGCTCAGCTGCCTGGTTTTGAGTATTAGTTATAGCCTTTCAAGATTCTAAAAGTTGCAAGGGAGGCAGTCTGAAAGAGTCTTGCTTTTACTTCATGGAACACATGAAAGGAGGAGGAATTACCAAGTTGGGGGGGGGGCTACCCACTCTGAAATCTCTTGGCAACTGTGTCCATGGCAAAAGCAGACAGTCTTACATGGATAATGATGGTATTATAATGGGCTCCATTATTATCAATATCAGGAATGATTCAAGCTCCAGCACATAATTGCTTAAGGATTTACCGAGAAATGAACATGTTATCAAGAAAAGAATCATAGTGGAGAGGGTCTATTGAGCTAATATAAATTTGGCTTACAATATTTGAATTTGTGCAAATTTCACATTATTTATAGGATCCCTTGTAGCCTCTGAACCTGTCATTCTGAGGGAAAAAATTTTCATCCTAAACTGTAGCTATTAAAATGAATTCTACTTAATATAAATTAAAAGGCTTAAAAAGTTAAAATACTATCTAAATTATGTTCCTTGAGGATTAACAGATAGAACGCCACCTATCCCAACATTTTGACTAGAAGGGACTTCACAGTAATTCTGTAAATGAGTTTTCTTTTTGTTTTTCAGTGCTGGAGATCAAACCCAGGGCCTTGCACATGCTAGGAAAGCACTCTACCACTGAGATACATGTATCGTAAATACATGTATCGTAAGACACCTCTAATGAAGCCAATTTCTTGAAACAAATCAATTTTCACAATGAATGCCTGAGTCAGCTGATAAACTCCACATGTACTAATATGTCCAAGGGGAATGCCCTAGACCAATAGTTTCTTTTTAAAAATAACTTTCTTAAAGAGTTGAAAAAATGGATGATCCATAGCCAAGCTATGCAACAATGAACTCAGAAGTAGAAGGAAAGGGCTCTCTGTGTAGCAAAACCTGTTGTTAAGTGTACTGCCCTTAACCAGAGGCAGCAATAGGAACTGAGAAGTGGCAGAAGTTGTTCAGCCAAGTATTTAGGTCAGAGAAAGCATTGACACCTCCAGACCCTGGCTTCTTGGCTCTCTAGCCAGTTGAGCTAACTGGTACCCTTGGCTCCTCAGACATCTGTTCATGCAAACTACACGGAGATTAAACAAAATAAAAATCTGTTTAAAACACAACAGAAAGAAAATACAAAACCCAGAAAACCTTTCCTGGCTCAATGCACTGATTCCAAATTTACTGCTCTAACATGGGTCCTAGTGACTTTTTAATCTGTTCTGGAGTACTGACTTGCTAGGGCCCTCTAACAGGGTCTTTCGCTAAGTATCACTGAGGGCTTGGAGACAGACAGCTGTTAGGTGTGCAGCTGTCAGGAGACAGTACAACAAACGCTGGACCATGGATCTCCAGGACATGTGCTGCCCTTTTCCATTACAAAACCAAAAGCAGCAACGGTGAACCAACTGTGGGACTTTCTCAAAAGACAGATGAGGAGGTTGAAAGCTACAACAGTTCCTCCCTTAAGAGAAGAAGAAGGTGTCTAAAGTTATTTAACAGGTTTCCGCAGAACTGTTGAGTAACTTCCAAAAAAGCAATAGTAGCAGCGAGAGAGGAAAAGGAGGATGTTTTACACTTTGGACTTTTTATCAGGCACTTAAAATTTGTTGGAGAGACATGCCATTCTGAACCAAAGATGTGAAAACTGGGTTGGAGTAATCATTACAAGTGGTCTAGTGGGCTTTTCAGAAGCAAAGTGGAGGTGTAGGTGGAACCTCTTGTCCATCCTTTAGTGCTGACTTTCAAGTTGTCTAAATGCCCGTAACCACAGCAATGGCAGCGGCCATGGTAACAGCAGGAACAGTTCTGTCGTGTCTGTTTTTCTGTGTGTGTTCTGTGGCTGACCAGAAGATGTTGGTGTCACACTGAGAAGGCTCTGGGAATGTGGCACAGCTACTCTCCGGGGTCAACCAGATCCATGTTGGAGCCAAACATCTTCACCAGCTGCTCCTCGTAGTTTGAGATGTTCCTCTTCATGATGTCCATGCAGGGCCCCAGAAGCCTCTCGAATGCTTGAACATCCATAACTGCATCGTGAAAAGGAGAGATGAAGGAGAGATACAATGAATAGTTGGAGTCATTTTCCTCATAGAGACTTTGTTGTATATATCCTCATGTGGTAGATTATACACTTTGGGATAGTGGGTAACGGTGGGTGGGAAGAGAGATGTTGCTATATAAACACAGCAGGTCTGTGTTATCTGAGGGTCAGTGAGTCTAGAAGCCACCTGTTTGCATGTCTTTTTTTTTTTTTTTGCCAGTCCTGGGGCTTGAACTCAAGGCCTGGGCACTGTGTCTCTGAGCTTCTTTTGCTCAAGGCTAGCACTCTATCACTTGAGCCACAGTGCCACTTCCAGCTTTTTCTGTGTATGTGGTACTGAGGAATTGAACCCAGGATTTCATGCATGCTAGGCAAGCTCTCTACCACTAAGCCACCTTCCCAGCCCTGTAACCCCTCTGTACATCACCTTGACAATTAAAAAAAAAAAAAAGACATTCATTTCTGATTGGTCAAACTGCCCAGGCCTAGATACAAGTGAGAACTGACAGAGTAAGTTAAAGCTACTGACAGGAAAACAACACTGCACATTAGGAAAAGAGAGAATTTTCTTACCTAAGCATTTGACATCTCCAACTGCGTATGCTGAAGCCGCTCTGGGTTTGTTGGTGACCAGTGCAAGCTCTCCAAAGTACTGCCCCTTATGGCAGCGGGCAATCTCAACCTCCTGGCTGCCAGCATCCTTGCTTGTTTTCGTCTACAGCAGAAAGAGAAGATGACCTGGATTAAAGTTGGACATGGCCAGTTACATGCACTCAAATTTTTCAGAAACTCTACCATGGAAACCCCATGGATTTTACCTGGGGCTCCTTCCAGGTCTTAAAATCTTTTAGGTAATGAATACCCATCAAGAGCTAAGGTACAGACCATTTTTTTTTTCTTTTTCTTTTGTTGGTCATGGGGCTTGAACTCTGGGCCTGGGGGATATCCCTCAGCTCTTCAGCTAATGGTGAGCACTCTACCACTTGAGCCACAGTGCCACTTCTGGTTTTCTGGGTAGTTTATTGGAGATAAGAGTCTCACTGAGTTTCCTGCCAAGGCTGGCTTTGAACTGCGATCCTCAGATCTTGGCCTCCTAATAGCTGGGATTATAGGCATGAGCCACCAATGCCTGGCTCTTATTTATTTATTTATTTATTTATTATTTGCTATTTTATGGAGCTTGAACTCAGGGCCTGAGTTTCTTTTTGCCCAAGGTTAGCACTCTACCAGTTGAGCCACAGTGCCACTTCCAGCTTTTTTTCTGTGTGTATGGTACTGAAGAATGGAACCCAGGGTTTCAGGCATGCTAGGCAAGCACTCTATCACTAAGCCACATTCTCATTCCCAGAACATTTTCTGGGAATTATACATACTTCTAGAGATGCAGACTACTGAGGTGCAATAGAAAAACCATAGTCTTCTACTAATTCTAAATAATGACAATCTTCTCATATATTAAAAACCACAACCTTGACTCTTTTTTTTTTTTTTTTTTGGTCTGTCATGGGGCTTGAACTCTAGGCCTGGGCGCTGTCCCTCAGCTCTTCAGCTCAAGGCGAGCACTCTACTTGAGCCACAGTGCCACTTCCAGCTTTTTCTGTGTGTATGGTACTGAAGAATGGAACCCAGGGTTTCAGGCATGCTAGGCAAGCACCCTACCACTAAGCCACATTCCGCTGTCCCTCAGCAATTAAGCTCAAGGCGAGCACTCTACCACTTGAGCCACAGCGCCACTTCCGATTTTCTAGTGGTTTTATTGGAGATAAGAGTCTCATGGACTTTCCTGCCTGGGCTGGCTTTGAACCGTGATCCTCAGATCTCAGCCTCCTGAGTAGCTAGGATTACAGGCGTGAGCCACCGGCGCCCAGCCCTTGACTCATTTTGAGACTGTACCTGTCTTACACATTTTTTTTCATGGTACTAGGGATTGAACTCAGGGCCTTACATGTGCTAAGCAAACATTCTACCACTTGACCGTTCCTAATGGATGACAAAATTTCTCTTCTTGTGCCAGTTGTAGGGCTTGAACTCAGGGATTGGCCACTGTCCTTGAGCTTTTGTGCTAAAGGCTACTGTTCTACCACTTGAGCCACATCTCCACTTCTGGATTTTTTTGGTTGACTGGAGATAAAGAGTCATGGAATTTCCTGCCCAGACTGGCTTTAAACATCCGTCTTCAGATCTCAGCCCCTTGAGCAGCTAGGATAACAGGCATGAACCACTGGTACCGGACTTTAAATATTCTACATCTGTATTAATGAATGGGTTTAAACATGGGTGGGCCTCTGGCAGTCACATATTAATGACGTTTTGATAGAACAAAACACAGTTCAGATTATTTAAAGTAAATAATCTCCACCTTCACATCACCACACAAAAACTCACCTTGCTTCTTATCAAAATGCTCACTTCGCCAGATTCTATGATGAAAAAACTATCAGCCTTGTCACCCTGCAGGAAAAGAGGTCAAGTCAGAGCAATACATAGCACTGAAGAGAACCAGAAAAATAAACTTTTTCACTGCCTGGGCTTCATCTGTATTTATTTCTAAACCTTTCAAGTGAATCAATGGCTAACAAATTCAGAATAAGTGTGGTGCTGTGGCTCAAGTGGTAGAACTAGCCTTGAGCTGAAGAGCTCAGGGACTGCGCTCAGAGTTCAAGCCCCATGACCAAAAAAAAAAGAAAAATACAAATTCAGAATAAAACTTGAAAATTCTGATCACTAAGAGCATGAACCCAACTATGACTGACACATCTTAAGTATTCACCTTCTCCTTGGAATATGCCCAGGCTACCAACTGTACAGAGCATTGCTGTTCTGACTCTCAGGTTGGTTTCCTATTTAAACCTGTGATAATCAAAGACTAGTAACCAAGACTGCTATTCAATAATGTAAGGTGAGCTGGGAGCTGGTGGCTCACGCCTGTCATCCTAGCTACTCAGGAGGGAGGCTGAGATCTAAAGATTGTGGTTCAAAGCCTACCCAAGCAGGAAAGTTTGTGAGATTCTTAGCTCCAATGAACTACCAGAAAACTGGAAGTGATGTTGTGGCTCAAATTAGTAGAGCACTAGCTCTGATCAAAAAGAGCTCAGAGACAGCACCCAGGCCCTGAGTTAAAGATCCACAACTAACAATAAAAGTGTGACTGTGTCTACTCTGGGAGATTGGGATTCAGAGATAATCTTTTTTCTTTTTTTTTGGTGATGGTTCTGGGCTTGAACTTGTGCCTCACATGCTCACTTTTTTTTTTTTTTTTTTTTTTGGTCGGCCGTGGGGCTTGAACTCTGGGCTTGAGTGCTGTCCCTTAGCTCTTCAGCTCAAAGCTAGTGCTCTACCACTTGAGCTACAGCGCCACTTCTGCTTTTCTGGTGGTTTACTGGAGATAAGAGTTTCACAGACTTTCCTGCCTGGGCTGGCTTTGAACCTTGATCCTCAGATCTCAGCCTCCAGAGTAGCTAGGATTACAGGTGTGAGCCACCAGCACCCAGCGATATTTTCTGCTAAAGATCTGACAATCTACTATTTGAACCACAGTTCCACTTCTGCCTTTATAGTAGCTAACTGGAAATAAGTCTCATGAGCAAGCTGGCTTCAAATTATGATCCCCAGATCTCAGCTAGGACTACAGGTGTTAGCTACCAGCACCCAGCTTATTATTTATTTATTTATTTTTGAGACAGGCAGGATCTTGGTATGTGCCTAGGTTGGCTTTGAATTTTTAATCACCTTGCTTCAGCTTTCTAAGTGCCAGGATTACACAGGGAAGCTGAGGCAAATTTAAAAGAATTAACAGAACATTTTGAGATGTCATTTAGACACCATTTTTATTAGTTCCGATTGGATTTTTCCCCCCAGTCCTGGGGCTTGAAATCAGGGCCTGGGTACTGTCCTTGAGCTGCTTTTGCTCAAGGCTAATGTTCTACCACTTGGACCACAATTTAATTTCTGGCTTTTTGGGTAGTTTAGTAGAGATAAGAGTCTGGGCTGGCTGCAAACTGTGATCTTGAGATCTCAGCTTTCTGAGTAGCTAGGATTATAGGTGTCTGCTACTGGTACCCAGCACTAATGGGAATTTTTGTTTTTTGGGGGGAGCCAGTCCTGCACCTTGAACTCAGGGCCTGTCCCTGAGTTCTTCAGCTCAAGGCAAGAGCTCTACCACTTGAGCCACAGTGCCATTTCTGGTTTCTAGTTGTTTATTGGAAATAAGAGTCTCATGGACTTTTCCTGCCTGGGCTGGCTTTAAACTGTGATCCTCAGATCTCAGTCTCCTAAGTAGCTAGGATTACAAGTGTGAGCCACTGGCAGCCGGCACCTTTGCTTCTTGAGTAGAATTACAGTTATGAGCCGCTTCTATGGTTACAAAGAATTAATTACAATAGATTAGGCTGGTGTTTCTTTCAGAATCAAAAAATAACATGAGAAACAGGCGCAGAGGAAACATTAGGCTAGTTGATTACAGAAATCTAAGAACTCTGGTTTGTGTTGCTAGACAACAGGATGTCTTCATATCAAACACAGAGAAGGTAGAGGGCACCAATTTCCAATCTTATTCAGGTTTTTTTTTTTTTTTTTTGTCAGTCGTGGGGCTTGAACTCTGGGCCTGGGCGCTGTCCCTCAGCTCTTCAGCTCAAGGCGAGCGCTCTACCACTTGAGCTACAGCGCCACTTCCGGTTTTCTGGTGGTTTATTGGAGATAGGAGTCTCACAGTCTCTCCTGCCCGGGCTGGCTTTGAACCTCGATCCTCAGATCTCAGCCTCCTAAGTAGCTAGGATTACAGGCGTGAGCCACCAGCGCCCGGCTCTTATTCAGGTTTTAACAGTAAGGAATGAAGATTACTCAAGGTAATCTTCAAATACCTAAAAGAACAGAAATTAAAAGCCCAAGGAAGGCGAGTGGAAGCAAGAGGTCTGAATATCTCAGTGAGATGCACACCAATGGGCTGTACACCAAAGGACTGCGCAGGCCCTGTGACTTATTCCCTGCAATGAGCTCCCAACAATGGAAGACATGGTGGTGGCTCACTCCACAGTCCAGGCTGGCCTCAAACTCAGGACTTCTTTGCCTTGGCCTCTCAGATGCTGGGATTACAGGCCAATGGATCTAGTTCTCATTCATCTTATAAGAGAAGTAATGCACTAGCTCTTCACCTGGTGACTTCTAGGAGGGGAACAATGCCAAGGCCCTACTTACCTGAGCAATTATGCGCTCTCCATCCTTATAAACCTTTTCTCCTATTACATCCACAATCTTCATTCTTTCTGACACCTAAACAATAGATACAGTCACAGATTATAAGGAAAAGAACTTAGCTGAATTTCATAGTATCTATACAATACAGAAGGAATAGTTTTAACAGATTTTTACTTAGAATTACCTCTAGTGATTTAAGGAGTGGCACAGACTCAATAAATGATTCAAACATCTTCCTCTTTTTTGCATTGTTTTTAACTATGATTCTTCTGAAAGTTACCCGATCCTACGAGAGAGAAAATGGACATGCTTGTGTAAAAAAACAGCCCGGAGCCAGGCACTCATGGATCATCCCTATAATCCTAGCTATCCAGGAGGCTGAATACGGATAACCTAGTCTCAGTCTCCTGCTTAACTAGGATTACAGGTGTGAGCCACTGGTGCCTGACTTGCGTGATCTATTCTTTTTTGGCCAGTCCTGGGGATTGAACTCAGGGCCTGGGCACTGTCCCTGAGCTTCTTTTGTCCAAGGCTGGCACTGTACCACTTGAGCCACAGCACCACTTCCGGCTTTTTCTGCTTATGTGGTACTGAGGAGTCAAACCCAAGGCTTCATGCATGCTAGGCAAGCACTCTACCACTAAGCCACATTCCCAGCCCATATAATCTATTTTAAAGCCACTGTATCTCTCCTTCCCTTATCTTTCAGGAACACTATTTCCAATATTAGTATGTCACAGTAAAATGCTCTTTCATGTCTTTTACATGTGTCTTCATTGAGGAAATATGTTGTTAATTTTATAGTACACATTTAATGCTACCTTTAAGATAAAACAGAAGCAAACTACTGTAGATTTTAACATTAAAGTAAAATGTGGAATTTGTACAAGAGGATGATTTTAAGAAGAGTTATAAATTTTGGATATAGCTAGGTGCTGGTGGCTCACACCTGTAATCCTAGCTCCTCAGGAGGCTGAAATCTAAGAATCGCAGTTCGAAGCCAGCTTGGGCAGGAAAGTCTGTGAGACTTTTTTTTTTTCCTTTGGGTCAGTTATGAGGCTTGAACTCTGGGCATGAGCGCTGTCTCTCAGCTCTTCATCTCAAGGCTAGCGTCCTACCACTGAACCACAGCACCACTTCCGGTTTTCTGGTAGTTTATTGGAGATAAGAATTTCACGGCCTTTCCTGCCTAGGCTGGCTTGGAACCTCAATCCTCAGATCTCAGCCTCCTGAGTAGCTAGGATTACAGGCTTGAGCCACCAGCGCCCGGCATCTGTGAGACTCTTATCTCAATTAATCACAGAAGTCAGAAGCAGTGCTGTGG
The DNA here is from genome assembly GCF_019054845.1 of Dipodomys spectabilis. Classification (NCBI taxonomy): domain Eukaryota; kingdom Metazoa; phylum Chordata; class Mammalia; order Rodentia; family Heteromyidae; genus Dipodomys; species Dipodomys spectabilis. The sequence continues at coordinate 1,782,264 of NW_024871037.1, forward strand.
CTCCAGTGGTAGAGTCCTAGCCTTGAGTCAAAGAGCTGAGGGGCAGGGCCCAGGCTTTGAGTTCAAACCTAGAACCAGCAAAAACAAAACAAAACAAAACTTGGAGATACAAATCTTGATGCTGGCAGAAACAATGTGGGTCGTGCATAATAGGATACGGGGATCAAAGTAATGTTTTGCCTAAGATATTTACAGATTTTGTAGGCTATGCCCATCAGCCTTCTTAAAGTACTCCATCTAAATCTATTGAATATTGACATGAACAGTGAACAGGTAGATGGTAAATTTAGAGACAAGTTAGTACTGGGATATTTAAAAATGGAAAATGCTGCCAGGTGCTGGGGGCTCATGCCTATAATTCCAGCTACTCAGGAGGCTGAGATCTGAGAATCACGGTTCAAAGCCAGCCCAGGCAGGAAAGACTGTGAGACTCTCAATCTCCAATGAACACCAGAAAACTGGAAGAGACATTGTGGCTCAAGTGACAGAGTGCTTGCCTTGAGCTGAAGAGCTCAGAGATAGCACCCAGGCCTAGAGTTCAAGCCCCATGACTCCTCCCCCCACCACCAAAAAAAAGGAAAGTGCTATTAGTAGATCTTTCTAAAACATTTGTTTTTCTAGGCTACTGCTTCTTTTCTTGAGACAAATCTCACTATGTAGCCCAGCTTAGCCCTGAATTCATAATTCTATTTCTGCACCTTTCCAGGTGCTGGGATTACAGTTGTGGCTAGCCATATAGATTTCCACACTGCTTCTGGTATGGAGTGTTATTCTCCTCTTTCTACCCTTGTCTGATCAAAATAGAACATACAGTAAAAGCTGTATATTCCTACAAGGTCAGAAGATATAGTCACTTCTTTGTAACTTCTAGTAAATGATTTGTTGATAAATCATTTGGAATGAATGGGAAGATATCGTTGCATGGAACTTTTCATGATACTGTGCAGGTAACTATGTAGAACAGATAATGTGAAACAACTGCCCAAGGTCAGAGGCCCAGAAGTAAGGAGAATTAAAAGTGTGTATGCAAGAGGAACCATTTCTCTCACTCACCAATCCCCAAAGGGAGCCTTCTGAGGTGGCAACAATGGTAGCCGCCCTTGGGGTATTGTACATCAGAGCCAGTTCGCCAAAACTGCCACGGTTGTCATACTGACCAACAGATCGTGTCTGGTTATCTTTTGTGACTAAAATGTCATAGGTTCCCCTACAAGGAAGAAAAAGAAACAATTTAATTACATTTGATCATTTAAGAACTGGCTTGTACATATAAAACATCACAGGGAGGCTGGGAAGGTGGCTTAGTGGTAGAGTGCTTGCCTAGCATGCTTGAAGCCCTGAGTACCACATAAACAGAAAAGGCCAGAAATGGCACTGTGGCTCAAGTGGTACAGTGCTAGCCTGGAGCAAAAGAAACTCAGGGACAGTGTCCAGGCCCTGAGTTCAAGTTCCAGGAATGGGAAAAAAAAAAATCACAGGGGATTGATTTTTGCATCTTGATCTTGTATTGTAGGACCTTGCTAACCTCACTTCTTATGGATATAGTAAGGGTGTGTGTGTGTGTGTGTGTGTGTGTGTGTGTGTGTGTGTGTGTGTGTGTGTGTGTGTGTGTGTGTGTGTGTGTGTGTGTGTGTGTGTGTGTGTGTGTGTGTGTGTGTGTGTGTGTGTGTGTGTGTGTGTGTGTGTGTGTGTGTGTGTGTTTGAACTCAGGGCTTGGGTGCTGTCCTTGAGCTAGCTCAAGGCTAGCATTCTATCACTTGAACCAGAGCCTTACTTCCAACTTTTTGGAAGTTTATTGGAGATTATAGTCTAATGGACTTTCCTGCCTGGGCTGTCTTCAAACTACAATCCTCAGATCTCAGCCTCCTTAGGATTTCACATGTAAGCCACCACTGCCACCTCAGAACATTGGTTTATTTCAGTACTATTTGTGCAAGTTTTCTGTTAACTTTGAAATTACTTCAAAAGAAAAGCAATTAAAAAAACAAAAAATGAGGACTGGGAATATGGCTCAGAGGTAGAGTGCTTGCCTAGCATGCAAGAAGCTCTGGATTCAATTCTTCAGTACTACATCAACAGAAAAAGCCAGATGTGGCACTGTGACTCAAGTAGTAGAGTGCTTGCTTGAACAAAGGAAACTCAAGGACAGTGCCCAGGCCTTGAGTTCAACCCCCAGGACTGGCCAAAAAAAAAAAAAAGAGCCAGGTGCCGGTGGCTCACACCCATAATCCTATACAGGAGTCCAAGATCTGAGGATTGTGGTTCAAAGCCAGCCCAGGCAGGAATGTCTGTGAGACTACTTCCAATTAACCACCAGAAAACTGGAAGTGGTACTGTGACAAGTGGTAGAGTGCTCACCTTGAGCTGAAGAGCTCAGGGACAGAACCCAGGCCCAGAGTTCAAGCCCCACAACCAACAAAAAAGAAAAGAAAAAACATGTATATATAATAATAGTAATAGATAATATTGAGTGAAATAACATTGCTCTGATTAAGACTGCTCCATTTAGGATTGAGAAAAAGTCAAAAGGATGGGCTGGAAATGTGGCTTAGCACTACAGTGCTTGCCTAGCATAAAGCCTTGGGTTTGATTCTTCAGTACCATATAAACAGAAAAAGCCAGTAGTGGCACTGTGGCTGGAGCAGTAGAGTGCTAGCCTTGAGTATGGAGAGGCTCAGGGACAGTGCCTAGGCCCTGAGTTTAAGCCCCAGAACAAGCCAAAAAAAAAAAGTCAAAA